>NC_071511.1:117886189-118189219 GCF_027887155.1 Malaclemys terrapin pileata
TGTGATTGTGTGAAATGGCACATTTTTACTTGTCAGATATGTACTCTATCTTTATTCGATTATATTTCATAGATTCACAGTGTTTAAGGCCAGAAGGGACCATTAGATTATCTGATTCTAGTCTGACCTCCTCTATATCACCGATCCTTAAATTTTATCCAGATACCCCTGTAGTGAGGCCAGTAACTTACTTATTATAGACAAATACATTTGTTGACTTCAGTGACAAAAGAACACTTTTGCTTCTGTTAACTCCTGCCGCCAGAGTAGGAATGGGCAATAATGACAAAAGGATACAGGGGATAAAACCCCAAATGCACTGTAAAGAACTATCTTTGGTAGGAGATGGGGAGCAATATAAGGACCTAGATAAATTGATTCCGCCTCTTGTGTACGCTTAAGGGTTTTGTGCCTCATATACTTTTGCAATGCTTTTGTAACTTGCCATATCAAAAATATTTTTGGGTTGGGTTTAGTCTGTGGAGCCAGCTTAGTTCTGAGAGTGAACTGGTTTCTTCTCTGACTCGAGCATTAAACTTGTTATTGATGGTCCATTTGTAGGGCCACTTAATCCCATTTTCTTTGAATGATGCCCTTAGTTATACCTGTGCTGCCCCACTAAAACACTGGGGTTGCTTAGGTGTAAATGAAGGCAAAATTCGAGGACACTACATAGGTATGACTAAGGAGATCATGGCTAACGTGATGGAATACATATGGAACACCTCAGTGCCATTTTTACAGTCACTTTTCAGATGAGAATCTCAGTTTAAAGTTAAATTTGAAAAGCATTTTCATCGGTAGCTCTTAATGCTTTATAAAGGAGGTCAGTATCATTATCCCCATTTTATAGATGAGGAAACTGTGGCATAGAGAGGTGAAGTGACTTCTCCAACGGGCCATTGGCATAGCTGGAGAGAGAACCCAAGTATCCTGATCCCACTCCAGTGCTCTATCCATTAAGTAACACTGCCACCCAAATACAATAACACTCCCTTCCCTGGTGGTGGTCCTCAGCGAGTTCTTTTCCATTTCTGTTTCAGCCACGTTCATGAATCTTTCTATGAACTAGTAAATTGTTTGTCTGGGTTGGCAATACAACAACAAAAAAGGCCACTTGTTATCTGTGCGATGATTTGCTTTATTGGCATCTTCTGTTTGAGGTGGGAGGTGATAAGTGGGCTGTGAATCTCTTCTTCAATGAGTTCTCCCTTCCTAGGATCTGAATGATTCCTATACATTTATTTATTTTTACATACATAGCAAGTCACAGGAATGCAGGTTTTGTACTTGTTACAGCAAACATCTAGACTTGAGGGAGGATCACCTTCAGTTCTTGGCTATCAAAATGGGCCACAGTACTAACTATAAACCTTCTCACGCAGACGCTGTGCTTGAGCCAGAGGGTTTGACTTGGGTAAGGTTTATATGGAGTATCTCTCTTGCTTACACCAAGTTCCAGTCTGAATCATCACTTCATTATTTGTCAGAGGGGTAGCCGTGTTAGTCTGAATCCATAAAAAGCAATAGAGGGTCCTGTGGCACCTTTGAGACTAACAGAAGTATTGGGAGCATAAGCTTTCGTGGGTAAGAACCTCACTTCTTCACTTGCATCTGAAGAAGTGAGGTTCTTACCCACGAAAGCTTATGCTCCCAATACTTCTGTTAGTCTCAAAGGTGCCACAGGACCCTCTGTTGCTTTTCATTATTTGTCTTTGTACAAGTGCTGGTTTATGTAGTTTGCTCATAATACAATATTCTGGCTTTGTAAAAAAAAAAAAAAAAAAAAAAAAAAAAAAATTTTTTTTTTTTTTTTTTTTTTTAATGGAGATATCCTATCTCCTAGAACTGGAAGGGACCTTGAAAGGTCATCGAGTCCAGCCCCCTGCCTTCACTAGCAGGACCAAGTACTGATTTTGCCTCAGATCCCTAGGTGGCCCCCTCAAGGATTGAACTCACAACCCTGGGTTTAGCAGGCCAATGCTCAAACCACTGAGCTATCCCTCCCTCCCTGGACCCTGGTCCTAAACTTTAAATAAAGTTTTTGAACAGCTCATGGCCTGGATCTATCTTCTAGTATTCTATAGCACCCATTGCTTTCCCATTTAAGAGATTAGACTGGTTAGACAGTTTGGATTAAACTAACCTTTCTTTTGTTTTTCTGTGGTTTTCACTGATTGTCAGTGTTACCCATGCTAAAAAGTGAGGGTTATTTTCCTTCTGTATAGGGACGTGCATTTACTTATACCCACGCTCATTACATTTCCTGATCCTCATCCACTTCCAAGTGGGAGGCGCCATTGAGTTTTCTAGGTGCAGTAAAGTATCGTGGATGAACTGAACGGGCCCAAATGTGGCCTGAGCAAAGGTCTGGGAGATAGGGCCTCCTGAGTTTAAATCCCAGCTCTAGTACTGATTTATTCTGTAGTCATGGACAAGTCACATAACACCTCTGCCACTTCCTCTTCATATTTGAAGAGGAAAAACAATTTACATTATTGTTAATGTGAAGAAATGACTATTCTTATATAAGAAAGAAGCCTTCCAATTATTTCTTTTCTCTCATTTTGTTTTGGTAGGATAAACTTTTCAATGCTAGTATCCCTTCTTTGGGCCTACGCAATGTTATCTATATCAATGAAACGCACACAAGGTAAGTTAAACTATTTCCAGCATAATTAATGACATTTTCTTTGTCTTTCTAACTTACTGGATCTCTCGGCAGAGAAATCACCAAGAAACATTTAACAACCTCCGGAGGGATAGAATGCTTTCTTGGTATGCTTGAATCTGTGCAAATTTATAGCAACAATAAAACCTATAGTCTGTCTTGGCACGCTGTTAACTGCTTGTATACTTCAGAGCAGTCCCAAGGTTGTCTAGCTACATTGGCTGCATACAAGGAGTGTGAAGATGGCACCTAGTTTGCATAAAGTAAAGCAGATTTCAATCCCTTTTGGCTTTAATGCATTGGGGTGTGAGTCACAGTGTGCATGCCCCACAGATATTGATCTGAATTAATGATGAGAGCAGCAATAGATTAAAGGTGAAAGTGGCTGTTGCATCCTTGGGTTGACTGTGTGACTGAAGGCTGCATTGTTGAATTTCCCAAACAATTTGGCCCAGAGCCTACACTTCGGCCACTATTGGTATACATAGGATAATAGCAGTTATAGGTTGAGCCTGTCCTTCCATGATAGCAAAGTATAGCTCTTTCATACGTGTGTTTAAGGTATTTAACTGGATAATGCATTTTTGTTCCATTTTTATAATTTTGTCTTAAGGTAATGATACTCTCATTTTGAAGTAAATGAAAATGTTTCTGTGTTCTGCCTGCCTGCAAAGTTGATTCTCCTGATATAATTAACATAAGATTCTGTAGTATTCATTGTAGATTCAGAACAAACGGGGACAGGCTAATAGACTGGAGGAAATGAGCCAAAATGTCTGAGTGAAAGAAAGACAGTGTTGTGTTGTGTTGTGCTTGAGAGAGAGGGAGGTTAATACTGGAGACGATTGTCTATTGATATAATTGATTATTTTTTGAGTGTGTAATCAGTGGCCTAGAATACTGAAAAATATCTGAAATGCCATTTAAAAAAAAAAATAAAAAAAGGTCAAATCCTTGAGTGGTCTTGATAGCTCAGGGTTCTGTAAAATAGGAATGTAAAACCAATTGATTCATCGAACCATTTTTCCTTAAACAACAAAATGTGTTTAACTCACAGTGTAGTTGTAGTGAACGTGTAAATGATTTTTTGAGGTTCCATATTTAATCTCTCAATAACTTTCATACCACATTTGCTCATTTTCAAAATCAAGAGTGATTTTTCTAACTGCTTGTGAAGAGTGACTATATTCACTGATTTTAATGAATGTTTGTAGTTCAGCCTACCACTTTAAGTTCCTTTGGAACTCTTGAATGAATACCATCCAGTAATAACTTATTCATTTATCATTTTATTTCAGCCCCTCTTCCTTTTGACAGTGTAGCATTTCCCTTGAATTTAGTTTTCTACTGAAATGGAATTCTCAGCCAATCTGATTTGAAGGATGCTAGAGAGTTACTGATTCCTAACTACAGATTTTCCCACAGAAAATCCTTGTGCTCTAATTGGTTGCAGGTATCTAATTTACATAATATACAGTTTATCCCTATGTATACAGTGTGCAATTTCCTCTACTGTCTGATAGCCATTACTGCCCATTTAGAGAGTAGAGATTTGCATGATTATTTTTCTAAGCCTCATAGTGAATGTGCCAATATTTGACAGGCTTTTGTAATATTTCTGTGCTGATCTGATGACATACTCACAATTACTAAGCTGTTTGATAGCAACAAATTTCCCTTCTCAACTTTGCCCTTAAAATTAATTAGGATTGGGCATATGACTGGTCCAAAAAGAATTGGCCAATTGACTGGTCAAATATTGTCAAATAAGGTCAAAAATGGTCAAATATTTTAAAGTGCTAGTTTATTAGAACAGTAAGACAAAAGAGTAAGACTTTATGGTCTACAATAGGCTTAGCAATATATATATATATAATCTACAATGAATACTACAGAATCTTCTGCTAATTATATCAGGCGAATCAACTTTGCAGGCAGGCAGAACACAGAAACATTTTCATTTACTTCAAAATGAAATATATATATATATATATATATACACACACACACACACACTATGCCTAATTTTTTTAAAAAAGTTACTTGTGTTTCACATTTTTCTGAGTAAAAATAACTCAATGAAATGAAGTTCTAAAAAATTAAAGAATGGCATCCTGATGCAATCAGAAATGTAGGCTGCTGATCAGGGCATTCTTGGTGGAATATTTGACAATATTTGACCATGGTGAAATATGTGGTAAGTTGACATTATTTGATCAGTCAAATGACCATCTTGCCAAGCCTAAGATGAATATAAAAACCCCTCCAAGAAATTTTTTTTTAAAGAGGAAAAGCAATGAAAATGGGGTTGCCAAACAACTGAGGAAAAAGTGCTTTAAAAGATATTAAAAAAACCTTTAACCTATTTTTTTCTCTTCTTGTCCACAGTTTAGCAAGGCTTTTATCTCCAAAATAACTGTTTGCAAATTCCTATAATTGTTATATGTCTGTCTGCATTATATGTACATTAAAACAAAACAAAATATCTTGTTAATAATTATAGAGGTCCCTGCCACCTCCTCCTATCTTTAGGTTGCCCGACACTTTCCATTATAAAAGATTCTTGCAATCTGTTTTTAGAAGCTGGACCACATCCATATACTTTGGAACAGGATTTTGAAATTTGCCAGAGGAAAACCCTGGGGTCAGAGAAGTGCCTTTTCTTTATCCCATGAAATTTCATTTAGGTTTCACTCTGAGAAGCTTTTAAAAATCATCATTTCTCTTCTACAGCAAAATTTGGGCATGATGGCAAATTTAAAAAATGAACATGAATAGTCTAATTTGTGACCTGTCTCACAGTGGTGCCAGAGCACCAGAAACACTATGCATTGGCAACTGCAGGAGCCATCAGCCTTTTGGGAGATGGTCAGAAGACTGGGTTGGACCCTGCAAACAAACCTCCCCCTCATGGCCCAGCATATAGCCCCTGTGGCTCACATCCTCCCTCTCTTTTGGGGGCACCACATCGGGAAGGAGTTCCCCCTATCACCTGGAGGAAAGTGGGGAAGAGAGAGAGGTTAGGATCCCCTTGACCCTGCCCCAGACCTAGCACCCTTTTTCCTTGTCCACCAGGATAACAGCCGCCTTCTGCTGCTACCTAGTTCAGTCACTCTTGTAGCTCAAGTTGTGCTGCACTGCTGAAGGTGAAGGCTTCATATGCTGCTGACAATGGATGAAGGGGTAGGATTATTACAGTTGCACATAATTTAATTTGTTTTTACCATTTTTCTTTATTTAAGAAAACCCTCAACAACGAAAACCAACCCCCCACTTCTAGGACATTACATCCATGTCTGTGTAAAAGAACATCATTAAGTTGTAAAGATGATTGCTTCTGAGTTAGGGAATGCTAAGTTAGGTTGCCCATGCAACTTTAATTCTGCCTCTTGTACCTCATTAGTATGATACAGTCTTTAATTATATGAATGCAGGACCCTTGTCTCATTCACTTCACAGGAAAGATGTTGCCCATGGAGTGGATGAGGGCTGTGTAGTGAATGTGGCTGTTTGGAAGATCCCAGCCTCCAAGATGGGGTTGAATGAGTCAGGGAACTGCAGGAAGAGAGAGGATGATTTTGTGGTTAAGGAAGTTGAATGCTGTCTTTAGAGACTGGATTCTGTCCATTCCCCTGCTTATGTGTTGCTGGGCAACCTACTTAACTGTCCACTAACTAACTGTGTGTTTCTCAATTTTTTTTGGTGCCCAACTTGAGATACCTGGAGCCTGATATGCAAAAGTGCTGAGCAGCTGATGATGATAGGAGCTGTGGATGCATGTAGTGTTAATATATGGTAGCTATTCTAGGGAGGAGAGATTTATTGATCTGTGTGAAGGGAAAGGAATTAGGAGAACAAAGGACGGAGGAGGAGAAGAGTGGATCAGAAGGGCTAAAATAATGACTATCCTGCAAATGCTTGCACATGCGAGGAGCCCAAATGACTACTTGTTGGGACTGCCAGTGCATGTAATTATCAGGTGTATAAGTTTTGGCAGGATCAGGGCCAAGGTATGTAAAATGTAAGAAGAGGCCTTTGAAAACTTTTGAGCAGAAAAGAGAGACACGAGGTTTGTATACACATGTGAAGGTTTAATTGCATGATGGATAGACATATCTGTGCTATTTTACTCTAGCTCAGGGGTAGGCAACCTATGGCACGGGTGCCGAAGGCGGCACGCGAACTGATTTTCAGTGGCACTCACACTGCCCGGGTCCTGGCCACCAGTCTGGGGGGGCTCTGCATTTTATTTTAATTTTAAATGAAGCTTCTTAAACATTTTAAAAGCCTTATTTACTTTACATACAACAATAGTTTAGTTATATATTATAGAGTTATAGAAAGAGACCGTCTAAAACTGTTAAAATGTATTACTGGCACGCGAAACCTTAAATTAGAGTGAATAAATGAAGACTCGGCACACCACTTCTGAAAGGTTGCCGACCCCTGCTCTAGCTAGTGCGATAACAGTAGTAGTGAGGATGCAGCACCATGGACCCTGGTGCGGACCTGCAGTCTGAATTCATACCAAGAGTCCTTGGTGGGCTTGTACTGGAGCAGGCTGCAGTCCCATCTTCAGCTGCAATTTGGATATATCCAAAGTGTGTGTTATGATCCCTTGGACAATTCCAGCTAGGATTTTCAAAGGCATTTATGGGAGTTAAGTGCCCAAATTCCATTGAATTCCGGTTGAGGATTGACACTTGACTCAGGCAGCTTTGAAAAATTTCAGCCTCTATCTTTTTATAAAAAGCTGACCAATGTTAGTTGGATTTATGCTGCTCAGAGCAAGGTCACTGATTCATTTAAAACTTGGCACTGCATGAATTGGGCAGACAGCCCAAATGTATGTAAGTTCTGAGATGTAACCAAGGAGAATACCAGCAGATATGTTCTTTTGTAGCAATTTTTTTATGATTGTGCGAAAATGTTATCACACCAGCGTCCCATAAGTTTGTTGCTTTGGTTTGGGTTTCTTCCCACATAGCTTGTGATCTATATCTATTTTGTCTGTAACACTGTTCATTTTCGGATGTATTAGAAAATACAGAAGCTATTTGGTAGCTGTTCAAAGAATTTTACCTACTTTTGTAACCTTTCATTGGATGTATGTGAATGTTTGACAATAAAATTATTCTTTTATAAGTTGACAATGTTTTGGGGACACATTTTGATGATTAATTTTCTTACGTTGTAGGTACAGAGGGTGGCTGGCAAGAAGGCTCTGTTATGTTCTTTTTGTGCAAGAACGAGATGTGCATAAGAGTATGTTTGCCAGCAATGTGGCAGAAAACGTGTTGAACAGCAGCAGGTAAGATGTGCTAAATAAGCCAACATTGTGTTTTTGTATCTGTTTCCAGTTTCATGCATAATATTACATTTAATCAAAGATTGTTACAGAATGACAACACAGTAAATTCTGAAAGCTAGAATATTTAGAATAATAGAAGGTACAGTATCTATTACAGCCCATCCCTCGAATTTAAGCTAGATAACTTTTGTATAGACTAGTTATGGGAAGGTGAGGTTTTTACACATCAGCCTCCATATCTTTGTAGTGACTGCTGGTACAGATACAATAAACTTAATATTAAGGGCTTGTCTATATGGGACATTAGTGCATCGCAAGCGGGTGTGCTATAGGTTCACATTAACATCCCATGTGGACAAGACCTAAGTATAATAAACTATTATGGAGCCCTTTGCAGCTTTTGGTACCAGGTTCATAGTAGATCTATATCGCTAGGGCCCTACCAAATTCACGGTCCATTATGGTCAATTTCACAGCCATAGGATTGAAAATGGGTAAATTTTACATTTTCAGATGTTTAAATCTGAAATTTCACAGCGTTGTACCCGTGGGGGGTCCCGACCCAAAAGGGGATTGGGGTCTGTGTCACAAACCTGTTGAAGGGGGGTTATGGGATTGCCACCCTCACTTCTGTGCTGCCTTCCGAGCTGGTCCCTGAAGGCAGCAACCGCGGAGCTTCCTGCAGCCGCAGAAAGCTCCCAGAGGTGGAGGTGGGTCTGATCTCCCCCGTGCTGCTGGGAGCACCCTAGTCAGGGGCTTCTAGCTGCTAGTCCCGGATAGCCTGGGAGGGACAAGACTTGCTTTTCCTCTGCACGGCTGCTCTTGGTGCTTCTCCTGCCTGCAGAAAGCTCTGCAATGCGCCTGCCCCCCCCCCCATTCACTTCTTGCCCCCATCGCGCCGAAGGGGGAGGGATTTCTGTACAGGGTGTGCCCCCCCTTCCAGATGCAATTATTAACTTGTTTCAATAAAATAACGAAAGGACATGTGAACTTGACAGGATTTATTGATTGACACTTTACAGCAGCAAATAACATAGAGGGCTCAACTCCCTGATTGGTAGATATGGGCATCTGAGACAGTTTAGTATGGTAGTGATCTCAACTGGTAGCCTCAAACTTGAGATCCACAGCCTTAAGATGATTTAAAAAAAAAAAAGTGTGTGTGGGGGGGAAATTCTGGTTTCAAATGTCATTAATTGAATGTCAGCATGGAGCATCCAGCAACTGTCTTTCTTCATTCCCTGTCTCTGTGCTGAAAACACCTGCCTGTGTTTAGACACTGCTGTCTGCATCCACGGAGTTTGTTGGAATTGTCAGACAGCGCCGAGCTAGCCTTGCAAGATGGGGGATTCTGCCTTCCACTGAGTTCCAAAACTGTAGCACAGGCAAACTACAGTCCACGTTTTTCACAATAGTTTTGTGAGCAGGCATCTCCAGCTTACAATTCTTATCAAAGCCAGGGATTGCATTAAGCAAGGTTAAATCCACCATCAACAGGTGCATTTGTGCATGGTCAAAAATACACACCGCTTTTAGGAACCTTGCTGCAGGTTGTTGAAACTTCAGAGCCGTTTTTGTTACATCACTTGACTCTTCCCCATAGCCGTAGTATTGTCTGAGTTTCTTTGCCATGCAAGAAACACTTGCTGAGCACTGGCATTTAACTCAGCATTGTCAGAGTGATTTTCGTTTGCCTGTGCTTTAGCCCAGAACAGTACATCCATTACTTTGTTGTACGCTTGGTGGATTGTGACACGTTGAGATTCAAACCTAGTGATTAAGTTCACGAGTCCTATGGCATTCTTGGCAACGAACTGAACTTCCTCCTTCAGCTGAGCATCATTTAGAAGGGTTGACAGTGCTGTTAAAACCTGCATTTTCGGTGTCAGTGTCAGCTCTTCTGAGACTAACTCAGAGGAGTACTTCAGGTGAGCTGTATGGTATTATATAGCCCGAAACCAGGAATTCCAAGAAGTCCTTACTGGCTCTCGAGGAAGTGCAATTTTTTGTTCCCCAATTTCAGTCATTTCAGTCGTGTTTGCAATGTGCTGCCTATATCAAAGTTTGCAGCTAGGGCAGTGTTTGAAGATCTTTTTAATGTAGCTGACCAGTTTCTCAGCTTTACCAAACTCGCATCTCCATAGCTCCCTGACAAGAGAAATTATATGTGCATTACATCTAATATGGACAGCATTTGGCATTAGACCTTGGAGAACCAATTAGAAAGATTTTGTCATGCAAGTTGCATTGTCACTTATGAAAGTAGATACTGTGCGAACTTTGACAAAGTATTTTAAAACGGTTTTAATTATTGCTTGGGAAACTGTAGTTTAGTTCAAAGCATCCAAATAAATGCAGTCGGCAAGCATTGTTGCTAGCTTTCCTGTCAGTACATCTTTGGCCATGTCAGAAATAAAATCAAACAGAACATGCAGTACCAAGTTGTCTTGCAATTATTTTGGATGAGTCCACAGATAAGCAAAAGACTCTCATGAGTTACTTTGAGATTTCATCTCCTCAAAATGTGTAGTAAAACCTTTGGATGGTAGTTCTATCATAGCTTATTCGCACTTTGTAAGTAACCGGCATTTTGTACGTTCCGTTGAATGAACTTGCACTGCTTTGGGTGATCATGTTTATCCAATGGCATATTAGCACTTGCAAATGCATCCACAAGTTCCATTCTACCTAAATGTCAGGTCTCGGAGCTCTCTGTCACCTTCTTAAAAAGAAAAGAAATATTTTTTAACTTTACCAGCAATGCATTATCTGCAGCCCTCTTTCTGCTTTGATGGGTTTCCGAGTCTGTGGTGCTGAACCATTGCCCGGCGTGTGGGATCAAACAAAACATTGCAGCTTGTACAAAATAGTTTGTCGCCATTGGCATGTAGAATTTGGCTTCCAAATTCTTTCACAGTATCTGCTGCAGTAATCACTTCTGAGTTTTTTGTTTTACTTTGGACAATCAATTTACAGTAATTGCACATGGCTTTTTGTTGGCAGTCAATAGAGATCACTACACTATAAAACCTCCCAAATGTCCATTTTTTCCAGTCAGTGAGTTGAGTCCTGTGTGTGATTTGCTGCTGTAAAGTGTCAATGTCCCCTCCCCAGGGCAGCTGCAAAGGGAGGGGGACAGGAAGCAAGTGGGGTGGAGGGGGTGCGGAACTCTCTGCAGCCGGGAGAGATACTCAGGAACAGCCCTGCAGGGAAAGAGCAAGTGCTGTCCTGCCCGGACTAGCAGCTAGGAGCCCCCTGCTGGGGCGCTCCCAGCAGCACAGGGAAGATCAGACCAAATGCTGTCCCAGAGCATCCTGCAGCAGGGGGAGGCACCCGAGGTGGGTCTGGTTTTCCCACCCACCCTTCAGAGCAGCTGTGCAGGGGATGGCCAAGTCCTGTCCCTCCCCAGCCCAGCTGGAGCTAGGAACCCTGTTGGCTGGGGGATCCTAGCACCAAGGGGAGATCGGATTTCATGGGGAAGGGCTTATTTCACGGTCTGTGGCGCATTTTTTACGGCCGTGAAATTGGTAGTGCCCTATCTCTAGCTTTCCAGCTAATAATGAATGATCAACTGAGGTGATCATAAGTTGAAACATTTTAAAAATAATAGGAAGGTGGCATGTCACAACGGTCTGGAGCAATCTAGATCCAAGTTCATAACGTGTCAGATATTCTTAGTGTAACTGGAATGAAGGCTTGTAAAAGGGGAAGCATTCATTGTGTTCCAATCCCCAAGAACTTCTTTCATGGAATTTGTTCTATATTTTGGGAAGGATCTTTTAGAGATAATTCTCTTGTCTCTGATAATATACTCCAAATGAAATATCAAGCTAATTGTTAAGTCAGGATTTGTTCCCCTCTAGTACTATAACTGGATTGAAAAAAGGCAAAGGAAGCTCTGCAGCACATTCACTCTTTCAGTCCAATTCTGCAAAAGGCTTAGCATCTTTTACTCCCCCTGAAATCAAAGGGAGTGCTCAGCACTTTCCAGAGTTGGGCCTTACCTGAGATTTTTTTTTTTTTTTTTTAAGTACAAGACAGGTTGTTGGGTGATTAGTGTTCTGTTGCCACAGACTTGCTGTGTGATCTTGGACAAGTATGGAAGCTCACTTAGTTCCTTAATCACTTGCTTCATTTCCCCCCATTAAAGTGTACCTATTTCGCTGATTTTGTGAAGTTTGGTTAATATTTGTAAAGCACTTTGGGAACCTAACATGGCACGTGCTATAGAAGTGTAAACTATTAACTGCATAAATCTTTCAGTTAAGATAAGTGGAGTTTGCTAAAGCAGTAAAAAAGAAAAATATAAGCATTGTCTTTTTATTTAATTACAGATTTTAAAAAAAAAAGCTCTGCACAAAACAAGATGCAACCATAATAGGCCCTACTCCTATCAAGAGGTGGATTTATAGTCTATGCTCTCATTCTGTAGTAGCTTTTTGAACTAGTGTTTATAGTTGGATTCCTAATTCACTCAGTTTCTGAGCTGACTTTCATAATATTCAGGAATACTTGCACAAATTTAAGGAATACTTTGAACATCAGCCATTGATCTGAGAGCTATCAGACCCTTGCTTTTAAAATTTTATATTTTATAGATGTGTTGTTGGAATGGAGAAACTTATTAAAGGCAAGCATTTGCCATACTCTGTCAAGGGCTAACTTTGATAGCCAGTGAATGATATTTGCCTCTGTATTTATAACTTTTAATATGTTTGTGCAAATCATTGACCAGCTGATCCCAGTTCACCTGCAGATTGGTCCATTTCATTTTACGAGTATTTAATCAAAACTTAGATGACCATTGACTTTCAGTTTATGGCAAATGAAACACAAACCACGTTGATGTGCGTTTTCTTCCATCTTCCAACTTACTGCGATAGTTATACCATAGAATTGCCCATGTTCATTCCTTCTAGAAGCCGTCAATAAGCTGAACTGATCTGTTACAGAACTGTCTTGTGTTTTATTTTTAAAATCAGAGTGCAGAAGGCCATTGTAGAGGAGGCTTCTGTATTAAGTGCTGCAGGTACTCAGACAGACCTCAAGGCCATCAGCAAAGTGAAGAAAAAAGCTAGAAGGATTCTCCAAGAAATGGTGGCAAACGTCTCACCTGCTTTGATCAGGTAATAAAAATACTTCACCAAACTATGGTTATGCTTGCCTAGCATCAGGGGAAGGTCTTTGCCTTTGTACATGAGCACAGCCTAAAGATTCCTATTTTAATGCTGGCCCTAATGCCACCCCAAAACATGAGGGTTATAGGTTTTAGCCTTAAAAATGAAGCGTAATCATACTCTCATATTTGAACACACAGAATCCGTGGGCTTTCCAAGTTACAAATAATATGATAAAATTAAATAAATATACTTTTTTCCTGAATTAAGCTGCTTGCCATCAGCCCAAAGGTACCCTCTATGTTTTTGCCTAAATCAGTTTCAGCATCTTGCTGCAGTAACTTACGATCAATAGTCCATTTAACAATATTTTTCTTTAGTTATGAATCTTAAGATAGGAATGATCAAATTCCATGCTTCAGTGTGCAAGCTGATCATTAGAGATGTGAGGAAGGAATTCTCCCTGGTTATGCCCGCAACAACGCCACTGACCAGCTGGTGTTGCAAACGCTACATATGTATGTGACAGTATTGGTTATAAAAGCAATACAATAGGAAGGCCACTTTGAATGAAACTTAAACTTCTCTTGGGTTTAACATTTTTCACCCTTAGGTTGACTGGTTGGGTGTTACTGAAATTATTCAACAGCTTCTTTTGGAACATTCAGATCCACAAAGGCCAATTGGAGATGGTCAAAGCAGCCACCAAGGTAAGAAAATTACATAAAGTTTTAAAACATGGGGAAACTTCTGATGGTACTTTCACTGGTGTAAATCAGGAGTGACTCCATTGAAGTCAGTGAAGTTATACCAATCTAAATGAGATCTGAATCAGGCCCCAGTTCAGAGCCTATGCTGTCCAGTTCTGTGAACATACCATTCAGCAGACCCATCTTTATTAGATAATCCTAGATATTATAGATATTGTGCTCTTTCCGTTGTGTGATCCCAGCACCCTAAAAGACCAAGCCAAGTTCTGGTTTTGTCTCAAGTTTCAGGATCACTTTTGAGTGTAATGTCCGATGTGACCCACTGTTAACACGGCTACCCCTCTGATACTTGACACCACTGTAGAATGTTTTCGTTCTCTCTTCTCCCTCCCCCCACCATGCTGATACATGCTGCAGGCTAATAAATTACTAAACTTTTAAAAACTACTTATACATTTAGACTTCAAGGAATAACCTGGTCTTCATACTTGTCTGCAAAGTGCCTCACCTACTGCTTGCTTATTTATTTAAATGTATTATAAGCATCCTTTCAAGTTCTACCAGTCTCCTTACTCCTCCCATTTCACAATATCCTGAAATTCTACACCTTTCATGCAGAATTTACCACAGAAAGGTGCTGTATGACCCATACACTGTCAAGTAATAAATAATTGCACTGAAATGAGAGAGAGGCGCCATTGATTTCTAAGGAACTTTACTGAGAGTATTTGGAGACATTGTGCAACATTGCATAATAGTATGCAGTGACAATAAAATTGCAGCTTTTTCCTTATGTAATCATTTACCCTGTTAGCATTTTGGAGTACAATGCCTGGAAAAACTGCTATAGATAAAGTTAAGTTACCTTTTTACAAAACAAGTCAACCACCTGTTTACAGTGACAGTGGAAAATTTTGGCACATCTCAAATAATTGTCTTATACTTGCATTGATACTGTAAGTCTGAAGAACCTGCTAATGTCGTTCTACTGCTCCCTGCAGTGCCTACAGTTCAAACATTGCTAGTTGCAATTGCCAAAGCAAATAAGTGGAGAAGTGTAAAGTAAAATTCCTTCAGTTTTACTAATCTAAGGTGTTACTCGGGAAAGAAATTTTAGAAGACAAAATTCTTCTTTGAGAGGTGTCCCTGTGGGTGCTCCGCTCCAGGTGTAGGTGTGACCCTGCGCCTTCGCTCGGAGAGTTTTACAGCAGTGCCCATATGGGTCGTGCACGCGCGGTGCCTGCCTCACGCGCCGTTGTCTGTTGAAGTGTCGTGTGTGCGACCCGGACTCCTCTGGCCTCAGACAGAACGCCGCAGTCCCGTTCATATCTAGTTTTTAGTCAGATCAATAAATAGTTATTTAGCGTTAGCCAGTTTATACCATTAGTATTTTGGTGCCAAGTTTCGTTTTTTTTATTCCCCTCTGTGTGCGCCCCCGCCTCCCACATTTTTTTTCTTTCAACCCATAGTTAGATACTGGCCACTGTTATACCAGGCTCACCGGGTTTCAAACCGTGTACCTCATGTAGAGAAGCAATGCCAGTGTCAGACAGACACTCGCAATGTGTCTGCTGTCTGGGTGAATCTCATGTTTCCTGGAAGTGTGCCCATTGCAGCAAACTTAAAGCTAGGGCATGAAGAGACAGGGACCTGGACTGAAACTCCTACTCATGGAGAAGTTCCTGAGATCGGCCTCCAACCCAGGACAACAGCCCCCTGGGTCACCGGCTCCTTCACTACCTAGCTCCCCAAAATAGATGGAACCAGCAAAAAAACACCTTCTACATTGTCTCATAGAGCGCAGACCAGTAAAAAACAGTCACCAATGAGATCGCTCTCATCAGTGCTGACTGTGCCGCGCCTCAGCACATATGATACTCCAGGCACTTCTGGCACTATCCGCAAGATGACTTCCACCGGCACCTCTGCCCCGGTACCGAGGCTAATGGCTCCAAGTTGTCAGCCTCCACCACAGCACCGCCGGCGCCTCTGACGGAGACGGCACCAGTGACCACTCCTGCCTTGGCGCTGCAACCTAAAACCTCCAGAACCACAGCGCTAACATCAGCGTAACTGGCACCCACGCAACCCTCCGTACCAACGGTGCAGATAACAACACTTCTCACGGCACCACACCATCAGTGCCACGCCATTTTCTGTATCATAGGGATTTGCTTGTCTCATTCACGCCACAGACTCCTCTCTTCGTTACCCACATTTCCCCGCGACCATCAGTTCCACATCAGCACCTATCTCCAATTCCATTGTGATTCTCCAGTGATGAGGGCAACAAGGATGAAGGGGTATTCTCCCCTCACCACTGTTCCCTTGTCAGAACACCCACGACTGCTACACCACCCAGGTCTTGATCATCCTATGACCGTGACATGCCTCCCTGGTATGGACACCCATGGATGGGACCTCCCATGCCCTATCCAGGCCACTGGTCTTATTGGAGCCCTTGGTGGTCATATAGAAGACGCCACAGCAGAGACCCTAGCCCTCTCATAGGGAAGCATCTAAATTCCCGCCTCCACCTTCATACAGGGCAGAGGAGGACATACAGGGGGACCCCGTGGCAGAGCAGGCAGTAGATACTACCCCGGACACCTTGCCACCCACTAATTCCTCCTCTTCTCCTAATCTTCTCTTCTCCTCTCTCCTCCACCACCTATAACAGTGGATGATTTTTCCGAGTTTTAGGATCTGTTTAAAAGAGTGGCCGACGAACTTAAGATCGCCTTTGAGGAAGTGTCGGAAACTCAGCATGAGTTAACCAACATCTTACAAACTTCCTCCTCCTCTAAGATAGCATTGCCCATCAACGCTGCTATCATCGACTTGCCAAAATCAGTTTGGTAAACACTAGCCACAGTCCTGCCTACCTGTAAAAGGGCTGATCGAAAATACTACATCCCATCTAAGGGATCCGAATTTTTATTTACACATCCAATTCCTAATTCACTGGTGGTAGAGGCGGCCAACCAAAGGGGCAAGCAACAACATTTCAGATCTACCCCTTCGGATAAGGACAGCAAGAGGCTAGACCTCTTCGGACAAAAAGTCTATGCTTCCTCTGTGCTCCAATTTAGAGTGTCTAATAATTCGGCCCTACTGTTCAAGTATGACCATAAGAACTATGCTAAGTTTAACGATTTTATTGATGACATTCCGGCGGCAAAGAGACAACAGTTCAAATTATTAGTCTCTGAAGATCAAACCATTGTTCTCACGGTGCTGCAAGCTTCACTAGATGCTGCTGACACTGCAGCCAGATCCACAACCATAGTCATGCGGAGGGCATTGTGGTTCACATCTTCCACATTCCCCCGCGAAATACAGAATACAGTGGAGGACCTCCCATTAGATGGAGAGAAGCTGTTCGCTGCTAAGACCAACGAGATTCTTCACACTATGAAGGACTCGCAAGTCACACTCCAGTCCCATGGCATCCTTACCCCTGCTACAAGGAGAAGAGAGTACAGGTATGAACCATACCAATTCCCCAGATATGCTGCTTATACTCAGCAGAGACCATACAAGCAGCAACAACAACAGAGACAAAGACAAAGGCCATAACGTCATCACCCACTACCAGCAGTGGCGTCTCAGCCTCCTTCCTCCAATAAACAAATTTGAAGCTTTGGCTGAGGGCCTAGAAGACCTCTCGCTGGTTCCAATGCATGGTACTATCATCCAACTCTTTGGAGACTGTTTACGCCCCTTCTACATCAAGTGGGCAGCTATTACCACTGACAAATGGGTCCAAGAAGTCATCCACTTTGGCTATACATCCCTTTCCTTTCCATACCCCCAACCCCACCCCTTCAGGGACCCCTCTCACGAACTACTGCTGTGCCAAGAGGTAGAACATTTCCTCCAATTGGGGGCAGTGGAGTTGGTCCCCAAACAACACAAGGGAAAAGGATTTTACTCCCACTACTTCTTAACCCAAAAGAAAAGCGGCGATGATGATCCATCCTCGACCTCAGGCGACTAAACAAGCCCATAAGGAAGCAAAGATTTTGGATGATCACTCTAACAACTATAATACCAGCGCTGGAACAGGGGGACTGGTTTTCAGCCCTCGACCTCCAAGATGCCTATTTTCATGTGGTGATATACCCCACTCACAGGGGGTTTCTCAGATTTACTTTAGGCATGGACCACTAACTATACAAGGTGCTACCCTTCGGCCTGTCAACAGCACCCCGTGTCTTTTCCAAGATCTTCACAGTGGCAACAGTGCATATGAGAAAGCAAGGAGTAATTGTATTCCCTTACCTGGATGATTCTCCTCAAGGCGCACACTCGATTGGAAGCTGTTCACTCCATGCAAATGGCAATAAGCTGTTTCCACAGCCTCGGCCTACAAATAAACACACAGAAATCAACGATAGAACCTACCCAACAGTCGGTATTCTTCCGTGCCTATCTCGACTCCACAACAGCGATGGATCACTCCTGCGGGATAGATTCAACTCCATACAAACAATCATAGCCACTGGGCACAGCAGCCCACAAACCACAGCCCACGAATGCATACTACTTTTGGGCCAAATGGCAGCGTGCACATTTGTGATCAAACATGCATGTTTGCACATGTGCTGCCTGCAGGGATGGCTGTCAACAGTGTACAAACCAAACAAGCACAACATGAACATCCTCTTAACAATGCCCCACAAGATCAAGGAATCATTAATCTGGTGGACTCACCCACACAACCAGCACAGGATGTTTACACAGGACCCTCTGTCACAATTGCTCACGACAGATGCCTTCCTTGTCTGGTGGGGAGCACACATGCAACATCGCACAGCTCAGGGGCTATGGTCCACAATAGAGACCGGGTTACACATAAATCTCCTGGAACTTGGGGCTGTGTGCAATGCCTGCTTCCACTTCCTACCATTCATACAAAACCAACACGTACGAGTGATGACCGACAACATCGCTTGTATGTTTTTATATAGTTCTGCTTTACAGTCACCTGGAACGGAGCACCCCCAGGGACACCTCTCTAAGAAGAGAAGGTTACTCACTTTGTGCAGTAACTGAGGTTCTTCAAGATGAGTGTCCCTGTGGGTGCTCCACTACGCACCCTCCTTGCTCTACTTCGGAGCTGGGTACAGGCTTTGAGGTGGAGATGGAACTGAGAAGTGTGTGTCGCACACGCGACACTTCAACAGACAACAGTGCACAAGGTAGGCACCGCGCGTACACGACCCGTATGGGCACTGCTGTAAAACTCTCCGAGCAAAGGTGCAGGGATGCACCTATGGAGCACCCACAGGGACACTCATCTCGAAGAACCTCAGTTACTGCACAAGGTGAGTAATCTGCTCTTTGCTCCAGAGTATCCCATTAATTTTGTTTCATCTTTTTTTCTCCCCCCCCACCCCCAAATAGATGAATTTGCCTCTTATCTTCTTGCCTGTTCACAAATCTCACATCGACTATCTGCTCCTCACATTCGTTCTTTTCTGCCATAACATCAAAGCACCGTACATTGCTGCAGGGAATAACCTCAACATCCCCATCTTCAGGTAAGGATAATATGCTGAGCTAGACTTTAACTTGCTCTCAAAAATAAAGCCAACGGGGCATATGCTCAGTTGTTGTATATTGTCATAGCTCCACACCAGCTGAGGATCTGCCCCAAATTGTTTAGGATTTGTGATAGTCATTGTGGTCATACCTTGGAATTTACTTTGGTCTTATTTGATCTTATTCAAGAGAGAGTCTTGCAAAATCCTTTAGAGACATTCTTTGTTAAGGAAATTGGAAAAGGAAGAATATTGTGTTGAGATTTAGTTACTGAGTCGCTCTGCGGGCCCCCCCCCCACTATTAAATTTGAGCGCCATAGAATTTGTAGTGTATTTATCCTCCCAACATCCCTGTGAAGGAGGGCAGTGCTCTTAATCCCATTTTACAGGGTCACACAGGGAGTTTTGCAGAGCAGGGAATTGAACCTGGGTCCTAGACTAGTGACCTGACCACTAGAATATTCTTCCTGTCTTTCATTTGTGAGAGAATGGCTGAGACATGCACATTGTTCTGCCTCATCTAATTTTTTCCTGAAGCTGTTGGCTGGTTTATACATTCCACTCTTTTCATATTTGACTAAAATCAGTGAATAGAATCATTTGTTGATTTGTAGCACATTGATCCGCAAACTGGGAGGCTTTTTCATTCGGAGGAGGTTGGATGAGAACCCTCACGGACGTAAAGATGTCCTTTATAGAGCTTTGCTGTATGTGGTATGTATCTTTTCTTAATTTGCAAATATAAAATTTGAATCGTCACAGAGATGGGAAAATGTAAGTTTGTTCTCTGTAACTTCATTAATTTGAACAGCATTGCCTGATGAAAAAGTTAAATTGTTTATTATCTTGATTTTAGCGTGTGTATGTATATGTGTGTTTTGTTACATTAGAGAGAAAATGTTAATTCTGTGCTAAGTGAGGTCCTGAACCTATGAAGTGCATGAGAGTCGAGGGTGTTCAGCACCTGTCAGGATCAAATTTTTCCCCTGTGTGAGTCTCTAACGGGGATATGGGATTGCCCTCAGTGTAAATTAACACTAAAATTAGCCTACTGGGACAGCTTCTGATTTCACTTATACTAAGGTAAATCTAGAGCAGCAGTTCCCAAATTGTATTTGTTCATGTACTTAATTGGTGTTTGAAGGACCACATGCACACTTCTTTTTTTTTTTTTTGCACATTTGTTTTAGGTCTCAGTAGGTTTAATTTAAGTATTTCTGGACTCTATGGTAAAATATATCCCTAAAGAAACCTAAAATGTTCAATTATAATTAGGGCTGGCATGGAAACAAGAATTCCATTTTGTGAAAAATGTTTTGCCATTTGTTTATATTCTGATGTGGCATGAAATCAAGACAGTTCAAAAATTTGTAGTAAAAAAAGAGACCACTCTAGAATAGCCAGTAGCCCTACAGTTAGACCACACATCTGGGATCTGGAAAACCTAGGTTCAAGTTCCTAGTCTAAAAGGCAGAGTGCCGTAATACTAGATTATGCTATTCTGGGGTGTCTCATATTGATAAGAAACTTCATGATGGAAAACCTTTCTGGTGAAAGTTGAATTGAAACCGCTGTTTCTCCATGAAAAGTTTTGGTGTTGTCAAATCAGCATTTTCGTAAAAGGTTTAATCTAAAAGTTCCCAACCAGCTGTAATTATAACATCCTTTGTAAACATTTCAAGTTTTTAAGACAGTGCATCAAAAAGAAACATAATGAGGCAGCCATTATTTCTTTCACGTTAAACAATTAAACGACATAAATGCTGTCTTGATATGCTATGACATGCCATTAACACCACTCAGTGGATTGACTCTTTTTAATTTGTCTAATCTAAGTTTTAAATTCCTGCTAATGTTATCGGGATTATTATTGAACAGTAGCCAGAATTCACTTTGCTTCCTGTCTTACAAAATTTAAATCGAGAAAAATATGAAATATTTTGAGACGCTCTGGGAGAGAATAAGAGAAGTGCCATGACACGGCTGCACGTGTGCCAGAGGGCTCAGAGGGCAGATATAGAGAGATGTGGGGAGTCTTGGCTGGTATTGGAGGGGCTTCAGCTCCACGAAGCATCTTGCTCCTCAGCAGAACGCTGGGCACTCTGCACAGTGGCTCCCCCTGCTGGGAGGAGGCTCAAATTATAGCCAGCTGGCTGCTGTCCTGGTGAACAGCCAGGCAGCTCTCCTTAGTCCCGTAGCCAGGCTTTTATCCGCTGCAGCTGGCCAACAATCCTTCCCTCTCTACCCCCTGCAGCAGCTTCCTGTGTGGGGGCCGTTCTATCTCACGCTCCCTGCAACTGTAGGTTTTGCAGCGGCTCTGCACTCATGTGTCTTTTCAGATGAGAGAAGCTCTGGCACAGTTATATGGAACTTTGCAGAATCTCCCCAGTAGCTCGAGCTGTGTGGTTTGGTGCAAGGCTAGGCCCAGCAAAAAGCTAGCCAGCTGTGCACCACCTGAGAGTACAGTTCCCACAGCATTCAACCCCCTGCTAAATAAAGCTACTATGATGACATGGTCGTACAGTGTTACTCATCGAAATTGCTGAATGTGTCCAGGAGAGTGTTTTGTTTCTCAGGCATTGTAGCATGTACTGCAGTGCATGGAATGACTTTTCATTTGAAACCAAAATATTTTTTTAAAAGAATTTTGGTGCATCATTTCCAGCAAGCTCTCATACCACCCTGCTATACATGTACAAAAGTTTGGGAACTCCTGAGAGTAACCCTACTGACTTCGTTGAAATTTTGTTTATGTGTGTGCTGATGTTGTGCTTGGCACTATTCAAGATACAAAAAGAAAGATGTACTTGCAATTTAGAAGATGGGCCATACTGGGAAATCCAGAGAAGAGAATAATTTAGGTGTCTAATTTAGTTGCGTAAAACTCTAATTTCCTGTTATAATTCATGATTATTCATGCAGATTTGGATTTATCTTGGCTCCAGTTTTGTAAAGAGGATTCTATTGCTGATATGGAACAGTGCATTTCTGTGTAGCTATGTCTGTATCATTAGTTTTTTTGTTTTTTCTTTTACTCGCTATCCCTTTAGCACATAGAGGAGTTGCTTAGACAGCAGCAGTTCTTAGAGATATTCCTGGAAGGCACACGTTCTCGGAGTGGAAAAACATCCTGTGCCAGAGCAGGTCTCTTATCTGTGGTGGTAGATGCTCTCTTCACAAATGCCACCCCAGACATACTAATTATACCTGTGGGAATCTCCTATGATCGCATCATTGAAGGTCACTATAACAATGAACAGCTGGTAAGGAGCAACTGAAGACTTATTGTCTTGCCTATGGGATTTTCTGTTTAAGTAAAAATGTATCTGATTTTTGTGCTAGTACTGCTATGCCATGAGTGCTTAAACTTTTTGTGTCAGATTTAAAAATGCAAAGTAACATGAATCATGAAAGTCCTTGACCTAGAGAGCTATCTTGATATTTGAGTCTTGTATATCACTGGATACAAATTCATCACTTAACAAATACAAATAATAAAAAGCCATATGATTCCCTAGACTTTTGTCATGGCTCTACTCTTTAACTTTTAAAGCTGCATGTCAAAAGACTTATTGTAACTGTGGTTATACTTCCGTTAAATATCGATGAACTTTTAATTGCAAACGAATATTGGTTTTGCTTTTCAATGTTGTGCAGGGGAAGCCTAAGAAGAACGAAAGCCTTTGGAGCGTAGCCAGAGGAGTCTTCAGAATGCTGCGGAAGAATTACGGATGTGTCAGAGTAGACTTTGCACAACCATTTTCCTTAAAAGTAAGTTTCATATCCATAAAAACACTTTAAGTTCTTATGAATTCTTAGCTGCTTTAAAATGCAGGAAACCACAACTAAACTGTTGTATTGAAACAGAAGTACTGTTTTCAGCCTATCAATGCAATGAAGCTGTTTTTTTCAAAAAAATCACTATTTGATACCCCTGAGAAGATTCATAGGGTGTCCATCCATGGTGTGAAGTCCAGTACAGATTTGAGTGTTATAACAGAATGTCAGACCAGACGGGATCATTGGACATAAAGCCAGTATCTATCTTGCAGGAGTGATCAATAATAGAGGAAAGTAAAAATTCCAAATGAGGCATCTGATCAATTGTGTGTTGCTGTACAAAAAAAATGGGGAAATATATTTCCTGTACAGTAGTTGACTGTCAAATAGTGTTTTATGTTTAGGTCTTATTCAGCAATATGTATTAAAATGTACAGAATTTCAGTTTGAAAAACAAAGTTAATTTTGGCATCCCAAACTTTGCCACTCAGCCTGGGTTTATAGAAAGTAGACACGGTCAAATTAATTGGATATCTTTTTGCTGAGATTGAGTTTGATAATGGAAATAATGTTGATGTAATATACATATACTACTGTAAGGCATTTGTGAGCATGCGGTGTAAGCTGAGTAGAGAGCTGTCTGTGAAAATTTGCCCCTAATTATTTAAGTAGCTTTGTTTGAAGGTAAATATTTTTGCCGAACCAGTCTTTATAGGAACCAGAAGAACATAATGTCCTGAAGTCAGAGTAACTTAAGTGATAACTAAAACTTCTGTCTTTAAAGGTTATTTGTTAAAAGCATAGAATTCTTGAGGTCTAGTCATGTGCTGTACCTCCTGAGAAACACAGCACAGAAGATACAGCCAAGTGGACGGGGGGCAAAGGTGTTTTTTTTTTTTTTTTTCTAGACACCTTCCTGCTGCCTGGATTCTGGGAAGTCTAATTTACAGCAGTCTCCCCATCATTGCCTGTAGTTTGTCACTGCCAGAAATTCTGTAGTGGTGTTCATCTGTGGAGATGCCCTGTATGCTAGAGTCTGTGAGGAGGGCAGTATAAGACCGTTAATGTCATCCATATGCTGCTCCTCCACTGGGGACTTGATATTGCTCCCATTCAAATCAATGGAAAAACTCCCATTCACTTTAATGGTGCAAGATCCATCCCCAAGGCAGTTTCTGCCAAAGAGGTGCAAGGGAATCTTTCCCTTGTGTGTGTGGTGTTTTTTTTTTAATTGCAGTATTTTCCCCAAACTCAGAATTCTATTCAGAGGGAAAGGTTCTCCTCTACCTGATGCCAACTCCAGACAGAACCACCAAACTGTAGTGATCTTTCCACTATCTCACCTTGGGTTTTTTTTTTGGTACTTACTCTTTCATGGTTGCTTTTTTTTTTTTTTGATTTGTACAAATAAGATAGCAAAATTAGCTGTTGGATGCTACAATGAATGGGAAAATGTACAAATAAGTATTATATTTACAGGAATACCTAGACAGCCAAAGTCAAAAACCTATGCCCGCCATGCTATCTTTGGAGCAAGCTCTGTTACCAGCTATACTTCCTTCACGGTAGGATGTTTTTCTGGAACCTTTTTGGTAGTATTTTTGGATTAATATATATTATGTCCTTACGAATAATGAAATTGTTTCCCATGTAACCCTTATGGAAAAATCCTATAAAATAGAACACAAACACAAAAATTTTACTCTAGGATTTTTAAACTATCCTATACAATTCTAATAAATTGAAGAATATATCCCTGCTGTAGAACTCCTGTTCAAATAAACTATTGGAATGCTATCATTCTCTGTTAAATTCTGTATAGTTTTAGAATAATTTCAAGTGAACTTTATTGGTTTAAATAAATTTTAATTCTATAGGAGCGTAAAAGGAAAGAAAATAACACATTTTAAAACGTATCTTTATTTAAATCTCCCACATAATTCAGATATTATTTCTAATTACTCTAAGATGAAAGGCGCACATTCATTCACTCACTAACGATGTCTGATTCAGCACAATACAGTGATTGACAGTGCTATTGTCAGTGAGCTCCTGTCTGTTAATTACTTTTGCTCAAAATGCAAAACTGTGTTGTGGAGATATTCCTGAATTTTAGACTATTTTATATTTAATTTGAGTAATTTGCATGGCTTGTCTAAGCCTGTGTGGTACTAATTGGTTCCTGTAAAGAGAAGTTGAGTAAGTCATTTGTCTTTAAAGCATTGTCATGCCATGTCATACCCTTGCTTTGATATGCAAAACAGCTGGACTGAAAACTCTATTCTAAAAAGGTTTGCATTATATGTTTTTTTGTTGCTTGTATTCATTAAAGGAAAGGGTTGTGGGATATGTCTGATGTAATGGAGAAGTCTGAATAGCCAAAGAACAAAGTAAATACTCTGTGTTGCTTTTCTTAGAAGGTCTAGGAATATGTGTTATAACATGAAGAAAAAGTCTGGAATATGTTGAGAAAAGTAGTTAATGGGAACTTTGTAGGACTTGTAATGCTTAAAGACGTTTTTGTATCCTTGTTAGAATGTCTGATTTTATTTGTGCATTATAGTTCATTTAATGTATGTAAATGATGATAATGTAGGTTACAGTTTGACAAGACTTGCATGTTTTCACACCGTACGTTATTTTTATGCTATCTTCAGGCCTAATGATGTTGTGGATGAAGTTACGGAGGCTACACTGGGTGATTCCTGGGATTTATCCAATGAGCCCTTTAGAAGACAGTTGATAGCCAACTTGGCTGAGCATATATTGTTCAGTAAGTATAGAATCAGTCAGATGTATTGACTGTATATCTTGGTCCTCTGACTGCATTAACTAATTTACCATTTGATAGCATTTTTACTAGGCTGAGGGTGATTTCTTTTCAGGTAAGAATTTTGTTTTCTTAAACACTTAAAATCTCATCCCTTTTTAAAGGAAATTGTCTCTCTATGGCATTCTTATTTCATTTGCTTTGATACGTTTTCGTTCTTTAGATCTGTATCCTGGGATCCTGCTGACTTGCTATAAGTGTTTGCGTCAACTGTTGTGCGTTTACATTCCTTTTGGCAATAAGTAGGAAATTGCCCCCAGAGGTAGAGCTGTTGAAATCACCATTTCTTTAAAGAATTACTTGAGTTTGTGTATCTGCTTATCCAGCCATTGTCCAGTTTTGTAGGTTCTATAATATGCAGCTTAGGCACCAGATCTGATATGTGAACAAAGATATAGCTATAGATAATGGTACGTAGTTATGTATTTTAGCAAATGTTTGAGATAGACTTCTTCACTCATGCCTATTAATTAAAACCACTTCGGTCAGTTCATGTTTTACATTTCTAAAGTACTACAAAACATTGAGTAATCATCTCAGCACTTTCGCTAGCTAGGTATGTGTAATCACCCCATGTTACACATGAAGAAAATGAGGTACTGAGAGTTGGGGTGACTTGCCAAAGGCCACATGGCAAGTTAGTGACTGGGTAGGTTGGAACTCTAGAGTTCCTGGCTTTTTGCTCTTTGATTAGTCCCTTAAGGTACACTACAGCTTGTTGAAAATGTAAAGCCCTATAGAAATGTGTAAAGGCCAACTATAATTATTAGTTGATTCGTGCTACTGTCATTTTATGCCATATTAATGACTTGTTAAGCATTTCAGATGCTTAACAGGTCAGCATAGCTTTGTTTTGTTTGCTTCTAGCTGCTAACAAGTCATGTGCTGTGATGTCAACACACATAGTTGCCTGTTTGCTGCTCTACCGACACAGGAAGGTAAGGCTATATTGCTGCTGAAATAGCCATATGCTACCTTCATGCAGAATTGCAAAATTCCAGTGGTGAGAAAAGTGGGCACTTCAATATTACATTGAAGTAATATTTGAAAGAGATTTCAGCTAGCTTATTATAATAGGTGTTCCAGTTAATGGTGGGTACTTAAAGATATTGTGCTACTTTGCTTTCAGTTATCATTAAGCTTGGTAGAATTCAATTTTTATTTTTTTTATAATTTTAACAGATAATATTGATGATTTTTAAAAGCATTTTTAAGTTTGTTTTTTTGTTTTTGTTTTTGTTTTTTTTAAATCAAAATTTTCAGTTGTGGAAAATTATGACGTGTTAATGGTGGGGGGTAAGACTAATTATTTAATGACAGTAGATGCTGAGATTCAAAAAGGTAAAACATAACCATTAAAACACAAATTGTCAACATTCGCGTCAAAATATACAAAGTAAATATCCTTAAATCAAACTCTAATAAGTTCTCAAGCAGCATTTTTCTTTCCTTGCCTATCCATAAATTTTGATTATCAATGTAAATATTTTTGTCAGCTTGCATATGTATGATGAAATCTGTTTACCTACTTTTCCTGATAGAAATCAAGTCCTTCCAATCCTAGTTGTCATTGGGGGAAAAAAGGAACCTTTTCCTAAAATTAAAAAAAATAAAATAAAATAAAAACTGTCATCCCATGTTAATTTCAGGACTTACTGGTGATTTTTAAAAGCAAAAATTTTGTTCCTTTTTATTGCTACTGGGTGGTTTTGTGTTTTGTTTTTTAACTGTTATTTCAAATCAGTTCTAGCAGGACAGATTGCTGACCTATTATGTTTTTCAAATAAAATTTTCAGTCATAATTTGTGATGGAATGATACTAATGTGTAACTGAATTTTAATGTGTGGCTCTTAAAGAAAGATACAAGTATTCATTGCTACACTCTTTTCCATTTTATTTAAAATCCCTCATCACCGCACCAATCCAGAGATCTAGGTACATGTTCAGAAATTAAAATAAAACGTACAAATTAGAAGAAATGGTCAAAATATAGACTCCCCCCAAACTAGGGTACTATCACTTTCCAGTTCAATCCAATCATTCCATTTTCCTATAGAGAGAATTTGGGAGAACAGATGTGCTTTGCAACAGGATCTGAAGCTCAGCAAATATGGCTTATGGTAAACTGAGAAGGGAAGCAAGTTCCAAAGTTGAAAAAATGTTCTTCTTCGAGCCTCCTATCAATTAAACAATAGGTCTGTTAGCAAAAATATCTCAGGTGATCATATGATACAATGGCAGGTGAGGGAGATGAGATTTCTAAAGTACACAGGTTTTGACCCTGCTAGTGCTTTATAGGCTGTGAGATGCACTATTAAGCAAACAAAGCAGTCACACCTTGGACTACCTGTAGTTTCTGGGTGGTTTTAAGGTATAGCCCCATGTAAAGCATTTTGCAGCAGTCCAGTTGGAGGTGGCACAGTCATGGATTTCTTTGGCCAAGTCTGCTTTGGAAGAAAACATTTGTTTATGTGATAAGTGGTGCTTTGGGTTATTACAAATTAATTATGCATTTGACTTATTTACTGTGTTTGGAGATTGCAAATAAGCTTAACCTGTCCTCTTAACATTTTCTCTTGGGTTAGGGTAACATTATTTAATCTTGTGACTCTGCTTCTTCAGGGAATTGACCTTTCCAAGCTGGTGGAAGACTTCTTCTCTATGAAGGAGGAGGTCTTGGCCCGTGACTTTGACTTGGGATTTTCAGGAAATTCTGAAGATGTTGTCATGCATGCCATCCACCTGTTGGGGAACTGTGTAAATATCACAAACACCAGCCAAAACAATGAGTTCTTCATCACTCCCAGCACAACTATTCCCGCTGTCTTTGAACTCAACTTCTACAGCAATGGTGTACTGCACGTCTTCATCAAAGAGGCCATTATTGGTATGTACTAGTTTTTAGCAGGAGGAAATTTGTTTGTATGAAGACTTTATTATTATTATTATTTTTTTTTTAAATCCTTTCTCCCCCAAAAGGAATATATGAAGTAAAACCTGCACAGAAATAACCAATTTCCAAACAATTAAGTTATCTGGGGTCAGAAAATTATTCCACCTGTCCTTTACCCCATATTCACCACACCATTAAACAAATAGCTGAATGAATGCAGTGGTGGTTTTTTTTTTTGTTTGTTTTTTTTTTCATTTTTCTTGGCAGTCTCCGTGTATTGGCCACTGCCAGAAACAGGGACCTAACTTTATGGACCAGTGATCTGATCCAGCATGGCAGATGTTTCAATCTTGAAAATTTTAATAAGATTTTGCTTTAGTTTTACATTAACTGATCACTAATGCGATAGTGACTTCCTCTTCTGTCTTTTGTTCCGGGGTAGGATATATCGTGACTGTTTTTAATTCTTGTTAATGGTTGGATCAGAATCACAGTTCAGAGTTTCATTATTTAACTTTTACACACAGTGGTATAATCTTTTTTATTTTTTAGTAGCTTTATCTTTTAAAATCTGTTTCCTTCAGTTGTGCACCATTGTAGTTCATGTATATGGGATGATTTTGCTTTTGTCAATTGATAGGTTTCAGTTATATGTGTAATGGTTGTCAGTTTTTAAGCTTGTATAACTCTCCTGTTAATAAACCTAAGTCTCTCTTATCAAAAAGCTCTGTAGGAAAACTAACCACCCTTGTATTCACATTTCTGCGCTAGCCTGCAGTCTTCATGCAGTGCAGAGTAAAAGGTATAGAAATGGCATCAATGGCGTTTCTCCCAACCTGATTAGCCAAGAACAACTGGTCCGCAAAGCCGCCAGCTTGTGCCACCTGCTTTCCAATGAAGGTGCTATATCCTTGGTAAGTGAAGTTTATCATAGTACTTGTCCATAACTCCATTCTGTTAGTGTCTGTCTTCGTTGTTCTAAATAGAATGGATTTTTTGTTTTTTATCTGCACTCTGTTTCTAATGTAGTTGTTCGGTCTTAATATATTTACTTTAAATAAAAACTTATTGGATCCATAGCATGGCTGAGGGTCAAAATGTTTCTACTTTTCAATTATGTAGTTGAATTAGTCTAGCTCACTTGAAACCATTTCTAGACAAATAACATGAATGATGTGAGCTTGACAAGTCAATTCATTATCTGAGATTTTCTGAGCCAGGGGAGACGACATCAATCAACATGGTGCTCATGATATGGTTTAGATGTTTGCTATGTATGTAGTGAATACCTGTTGCTCATGCAAGTGAGAAACTGATAGTACTGGCTATGAGCTTGGAATATTTCTGCTATTCTAGTACTAGGCCTCTCCTGCGAAGAGACTGCCTGCCAGACTATACAGTGACTTTGTTCTAAACAAACTTAAACTGTGAAATCAAGACTACCAAACTCTTTGCACGTGTGACTGGAATCAAATCGAAATCAGGTCTCCAGATTTTAAAGGCATTTTCCCAAGTTATAGAATACCTCAGTCGTCCTACTGCACATCATCAAATATTTATCAGCGATCTTACCCATGACTTGACATGCCTTATTCAAATGTAAACCAATAAAGGAACAGTTGCAAATACCACTATTTTAACTTTATAAATACACTGATTGTTTTTGTTGTTGTTAAAAGATAATGTGTTTCCTGCTGTTTTCAGTAAGTGTCCACTTAGAATCTTAGAAATACATTTCCTCTTCTTATAGATTTAGTTCTGATATTGGGAAACTTTGCTGCAGTTTCCCAGCCCCCTCTTCCTTTCTTATTGTTTGAATGGAGCATAAATTATGTTTGATTTCTTGTCTGGGTGAGGTGCAGTTTGAGGAATAGAGCTGATTAACAAATTTATGCTCCTTATTCTGCCTTGGAGGTTAATGATTTTGTTTTTACTTAATCTGGTGGACATTCCCCACCAGATTATAACCACTGAGAAGTAGGGCAGTTTTGATTCTAAGTTTCTTTAAACTGTAGGAGAATTTGTGGAATAGGTCTTGCAGCTTTGATATTAATGGAGTTTTTGTTCCAAACTGCTCAATGATTAGCATTTATTCATGTTAACAAAATAATAGTAATAAGATGTAAAAGTTCTGTTAGATCACCTGGTCCAGCCCCTTGCCAGTGAAAGATTTTTTCATATCTCAAATGCTTTGTCCAGTCTAATTTTAAACATCCCATCATGATTTTTTTTTGAAGTGTACATGAGGGCGAGAAAAGAATAAAACATGCACTAATGGAGTGGGAGCGTTGATAAGAATTGAGGAACTTGCTTAAAAGGGACATTGTTGTGTCTAAAAAAATATGCTGGTTGACTAGGGAAAAACAATTTATAAAGGATTAACTTTTTAACTTTTTTTTATTTTTGTTAAGCCTTGTCAGATGTTATACCAAGTTTGCCATGAGGCAGTCGAAAGGTTCATACAATATGGCATTCTTTTGGTGGCAGAGGTAAGATGATTAAATTTTTTTTGTTCTCCACTTTGCCTGCAGTCATGGAATCCTTTTGCTTCTCACTAACTATATGCCTCATTCCAAGTACCTAAACTGGCACTTTTTCACTTGAAGTGCATAACGACTAAGGAAATCCTAAACTGAAATGTCTTTATTCTTTTATTTTAAAGCACAAGGTATTTTGGCAGAATCACTTTTTGATGTTATGGATGATCACATATATGGGACCAGGATCCTAATAAAGCTAGTGCTGCTTATGATGATTACACCATCTCTTAAAGTGGGCTGTGGTGATACAGTTTAATATTGAAGTCCTTGTAAATTTCAATCACTACGTAACACAGGTCATCCTTAGCTCCCGTATGGTCCCTTTGCTCTGGTACAGCAGCTCAAAGGGACCAGGGGTAACTGGGGATTCCCCTGATATGTGGGAATCCACAGGTGATGCAGCCATAAGGCAGCTCTAGTTTGCTCCAGGATCTCCTGGTGGTCTCAGGGATTGGGGAATTGCAGTGTCAAGGTATCTTTACTTCCCATGTTCTACGGTGCTGCAGCAAATGCAGCATGGCTGGACTAAGCATGGAGGCAATAATTTCTGTCTTCCAGATTTGTGTCCATCAGGGAATTTCTTAACACAATATTTTTTTGATAGGTGAGTAAAAGATTAATGTATCATGTTGCGTTTTTTCCATGTCAGAATCATACCACAGCTCCATGACGATTATCAATTATAAAGTAGAGGAAAAAATAAGATAGTTAAATGTACTTGGCTGCTTCCTTCTTTTAGTTCTCCCGTTTGAAGGGGAAACTAGATCTACATCCTGTGCTTTGATGACCCTTGTTCAGCTCCACTCCATTGCACCTCTTGTGGTATCCCAAGTTCCCCTTTTAATGTGTAGTTACATAGGTAGAATTCACTTCACCTGTTTTCTGGAGACAGATTTTTCTGGCTCTAAAACTCTCTTGTTTTCTGGATGTGTTACCTACATTTATACATAAAATGTTGGCATATAATCATGTATTACAATGAAGTCTCTACATGAAGCATTTCTTGTCCTCTGAATCCTATTCTTATTTACTTAATGTTCCAGGCTCCGGGGAAAAAAAATAGGTGTGTATAATGGCATAAATGTCTGTTATGTCTTTGCCTCTCAAAGCATGTGTCTTGTTTTAGGGGCTTTGTTATAAACCTATATCGTCTGTCTCCCATCCTGTCATTACCATCAATAACTGGGATAGAAGTGGCTTACAGGTCATATATAATGCTTGTCTGTCTTCTCTTGACTTGATTGTCTTGTATCTGATTTCTCAGCGTGTTTTTATCCATATCTATTTGCTGTGTAAAACTTCCTTACAGTGATGACACTCATAAGTACCAAGACATGGTCTGTCTTGGTTCTTATATTAGGCCCCTCCATTGTGGTATCTGAATGCCAGATGAACAGAACACCATCCTGTACCCTGATACTAAGAAATCAAATGATACTGTTATTTCCTATTTCTTCTGCACAGGCTTGCGTGATTCTGTTACTGCCTTAGCTGAAATTTTAGATACCTTACTCATTTTCAGGTACTTTCCATGACCAGAACTATTAGGTTGGGTTGTTCTACCTTAGTCCGTTTGCCCATTCAGTTCAGACTAACAGGATTATTTCTTAATCTCTCAGATACTCTACAGTTTTCCCAATACTATCTCACCATCACTTTCTGTAAGATTTATTTCAAGTATTGTCTCCAGGCTGTACCACTGCTCATGTCAGTTGTATATATACTAATGTTTTCTCTCTTTTTGATGCTGTCTATCCTATCAATCCCATTTGCTGCACCTTGCATCCTTCTACCTCATTTCTTTGTGTAGTCCTGAGGACTATCTAGTCTGTTTTTTCCCTGAGAGACACAGCAAGTCCATTACACAGTGTAGATATCTTCTATATAACAGGCGAAAGAGAAGAACTAAGGACTTCATGTTTAATGCAATTAAAAAGTATACATTATTAGTGGCAAACTGTGGGGAATAATCACCATTTCCCTGTTTAGGACAATTGGGGTATATTGTCTTGGTACTTTTCCAACTTAACCTCTGGGAAACATATATCTGTGATCAACAGAAGCCTGTCAGTTGTCTCTGGCTTCTGCATCAACTTATTTTTATGTTTATTTTTTCCAGTTTATTTCTTTACAGCTGATACCTGAACATTTAGGTCTATCTGACTGCCATGTTAGTTTGAACTTTATTTTGCCATCCTTAGCTTTTCATGGTTTCTCTTTTTCCCTTTGACTCCACTGTCCTCTTCTATTGAACATTATGAGCTGAAATCTCCTAACATGTCGTATCTCTTTAGTCCATTTTTCCTTTATCATTGACTTTACTTGATTTAAAATAAAATCCTCAATTACAGTAAGATTGGATTACTTCATTTTCTACAAAGACCCGTCTGTCTCTCTCCCATGGATTGCATGAAGGTGAACACTTTGTACTCAGTCTCTGTTATGCTAGTGTTTGAATCCTTCCAGGCAGGAATAGGATTAATCTCATTTTAGTCACATCTCTCAGCATAAGAATTCTTGTAGAGTCTTAGTCCAGCTGCTTCGCATTCATAAGTTCTTGAAGCAATTCTCTACTATGTTTCTTACCCATGTGTGATTGTGAGTCAATGAGACTCAAGTCCCCTTTTACTTTTGAGCATCTACTTGAAATTTCTAGGGCTTCATGCTTCTGAGGACATGTAATAATTTCTAATTTACTCTATTACTACTACAGTGATTTTGTTCATCAGACTAGTAAAGCTGATGTCAGATGTCAATTTGTGTCCGTCCCCTTTTTTTAATAATCTTTCCTAGTTAAGGGTGGCTTCTTCTGAGTCAGTCATATTTTCACTTCAACTTGTCAGCCATGCTACCTGCCTGATTACTGAACAGAATTGCCACTTGACTTCTTTGCAAGCCCCTTCTTTGAATCTAACACAGCAATGTTCAGAATCCTAAACTGTCACATCCTTGATTATTTTCATCAAGATTTGAGAGAGCTTTTGTAATATATAAACCCTCTCTCTGACTGATGATAATCCTTCTGAAGATACATATTTTACCAACAGTTTGTCCCTTTTGGAACATTTCTCCAAAATGGCTCCTACCTCAGTACATTGATCTGTTAGATGGAGCATTTCTGGCACATCTCAGTCTCCATGTGATAATAGTAAATCACTGTCTAAACAGGTATAATGTATAGAGCCTTGTCGCTTCTCTGTTGCAGGTTAGTTCTTTACGCACCTGCATAGGGAGTGTCAGCTTGGTAGAATTCCTTTTTTGGGGAGATGGGTTTCTCGGTATACCAAATGAATTCCTCCTACAGATACTTCTACGCTATCTGATCCTGACCATCGCCAATCTTGCCTTGAAACTCTTTCAGTCCTAGTTAACTTGGTCTGACCTTAACGCACTCTCATGCCTTTAATCCATTTTGTAAGACCATAGTCTCCTTCTTAATTATATTGATATTATGTTGATCCCACACAAGCCCCTAAGTATTTGCACAGGTCTTTGTAAAGTGCCAAGCCCAGTGGCAATAATAGACTCTTAGGGCAGGTCTTCACTACAGGGGGAAGGTCGATTTAAGATATGCAAATTCAGCTATGCGAATAGCGTAGCTGAATTCGACGTATCGCAGCCGACTTACCCCGCTGTAAGGACGGTGGCAAAATCGACCTTCGCGGCTTCCTGTCGACGGCGCTTACTCCCACCTCCGCTGGTGGAGTAAGAGCGTCGATTCGGGAATAGATTGTCGCGTCCCAACGAGACGCGATAATTCGATCCCCTAGAGGTAGATTTCTACCCGCCGATTCAGGCGGGTAGTGTAGACCTAGCTTCAGTGTCATGGTCAGGTTTTATTGCTTCCTTCTCTCTTTCTAGTCTGAAAAGAAACTGAATACCCTTCCTGTTGTAGGTAGGTATTTCTCTGTCTGTGACATACAAGAGTCAACCTCTAGTCAAATGCTGTCTATCCCCAATTAAGTAAAATTAATGTTTCTACATATGCAGCTAAGGGTTCAATATGTTGAAACCTCAGCCACTGCAGTTCATTTCAGCTAAAAAGAGAACTTGAAAAAAATAACAGGAATATAAAAGTAAACCCCCTTATTCAACCAGGACGACCTCCCCAGAGAGGATAAAATACTCATTGGAGAATGGTACATTCCTCTTACTGAAAATGTAAGACATTCAGAGTGATACAGGCCTGGAAATGAGATCAAGTAGAACATGGAATTATGCTACAGCACTTCCAGATGAAACCTATGTTGTCAGAAATTATCTAACTGTAAACTTCAGTGTCTTTCTTATGGTAGCTGATTTAGCATATATACAATTTTTGTGTGTGCTTTCTTTGCCATTTTGAGATTTCTGAACATGACTCTATCCTTTCCTATGGGCACATGCATATTGCAAACATTAACAAATTTTACAAGAAAATAAGCCAGAGACAAATGAACTCTCCTAAACCCTTCATGATGGCAGAATAAACGCCACCTCATTGACACTCTCGCTAACATATGTCCCTCTCAAAAGTCTGAGGAAACATATATTTTGCATCATGTTCTGATGGTCAGACTCAGAGCCTCTTACTGCAAATGGGGAAGTGAGTTTGAGTGAAGGACACTTCTCTATAAATGCATTGCCAGCAGTCCCCTCCTAAGTTAAACTGAGTGACGTTAACTAAGGTAGCTCAGCTGATCTGATACAACACTAGGAGAGAAGTGGTATCTCAGGGATTCAGAACAAATCATTTCGAGCTTTTTAGATTAAAACCCACTCTTTGAATTTTCAACCAATGCAGAGAGTATGGAGACAAATGCAACAAGCACATGATTACAAGAGAGAAGTAGCACTTAACAAACCTGCTGCTGAATTCTGTACTAGCTTGACATTTTCAGTTGGTCTTCAAGTATAGCAGCATGTAAAGCAAATTGAGTAATCCATCCCTGACTTGATAAAGTTATAGATCATTGTAGTGAAATCCACATCCAAAATATAAAGTCCTACCTCCTAGAGAAACACAGGTGAAGCAAATGTTCTCTTGACATCTGCTGCCTCCTGAAGTTCCAGTCCTGAGTGAGGATCCAGTAAGACTCTCCAACTTCAGCCCCTCTCTTTCATGTGATGGGAAAACTTTCCCGGTCAAGGGAGAAGAAACAACCTTTACCAATTCTTCTGATTTGTTTCTGTCCACTTACTTCAGTCTTGTGTGGATTGGATCTTGGCCAGCTCATCCTCATTGTGAGCCCCAGCGTGTTAAGTACTGGTAAATCCCTAAACTGTGATATCAGGTCACCTGAGATTAAAATATAGTGCTGGTTGTCACCTGGATTTGTTTTTCTGAATAGTTACCTTTTTCTCCCCCCCCTTCACCCAACTTCTGATTTAAGCAAGATGATCAGGAGGATATTAGCCCTAGCCTTACAGAGCAGCAGTGGAGTAAAAAGCTTCCTGAACCCTTGTCTTGGAGAAGTGATGAGGAGGATGAAGACAGTGACTTTGGAGAAGAACAGAGGGATTGCTACCTGAAGGTACTGTAGATAGGCCTAACAGTAATAGGCCTGTTATATTAAAGTTAAGTAAATCTTAGTTTACAAGTTCAGTTGGGGAAAATAATAAGATTTCTTTTTCTGATCATTCCCAGCATTAAAGTCTGCAATAGTCTGCTACAATCAGTAAATCATCCTTCCCCCCTCTCCCCCTTGAAAAAGACCAGCTCTGTGAGGAAACTTCAAATAGTCTGCTGGCAAAGTCTACATAACTAGGGTGGAATGGCCATTATGGTGAAAACTAGTACAGGCTTTAGTATCCTACAGGGTCCTAAAGTTTGTACTGTATTATTAATAACACAGTGTACCCAAGGTGGGCATATACTGCTAGTGCATATTTTTCTGAGTCAAATGTGGTGTATTGTTCTTTGTGTACAGTGTTTTATATTTGTGCATGTCTGTACATTTTTAATTTGTGACCCAAGACATGTCAGAAGATACGATTTCTTGATACAAAAAGCTACTACACCTCTATCTCGATATAATGCTGTCCTCGGGAGCCAAAAAATCTTACCGCGTTATAGGTGAAACCGCATTATATTGAACTTGCTTTGATCCACCGGAGTGCGCAGCCCCGCCCCTCCGGAGCACTGCTTTACCGCGTTATATCCGAATTCGTGTTCTATCGTGTCGCGTTATATCGAGGTAGTGTACATAGTCTATAGTTTCCTTGCTAGAAGTTCAATTATATTGTTTCTTCTTGGAAAACAAATTGCCAGTTTTGTCCTTGGTTTGTTTGGTTTCTTTGTTTGCTTGTTTTTATAGTGGTGACACTTGTTTGGGGTTTGTTAAATACTCATTTGGAAACTGGTGCTCATCTCTGTGAAAGAATGAACTGCGATTGTGCTATTTATTGCAAAGCATCATGACCTTTTAAAGTGGTGAAAAAAGATGCTACACTGTTAATGTCCTGGGGAAAAACTAGTGAAAGTGTGATTTGTAGAGCAGTTTTTCATACATCAGACCACTTTTGGCTTTGCTATAATAATGCACTGTTGTAATTTGTGCCCCTCCTCCTGTTCTCCCAAGTGATTGTCTGTATCCAGTGTTTTGGGTTTTTTACTGTGTACCTGCCCATCTTTCACTTCTGCAAGCTTCATTCACTTTCATTTCTGCTACCCTAATTTAGGTGAACCAATCCCAAGAACACCAGCAGTACATCACCTTCCTGCAAAGGTTACTGGGGCCTTTACTTGAGGCCTACAGCTCAGCTGCCATCTTTATGCACAACTTCAGTGGTCCTGTGTCAGAAACAGAATACCTTCATAAGTTACACAAGTACCTAATAACCAGGACAGAGAAGAGTGTTGCAGTGTATGGTACGTCAAGCAGTGTGGCTCTGGATAAAACAGCCAATATTTCAGTTATTGATGCAGAACTCTCATTTTTCCTAGTACCAGTGTCTTATATTTGACCTGAAATGTGTGTTTGTTTATTCTCTCACCCCCCCCCCCCCCCCCGCACAGCTGAGAGTGCCACCTATTGTCTTGTGAAAAATGCAGTGAAGGTCTTTAAGGATATTGGGGTAAGTGTTTTGTAATCAAAGGTTTCTCCTCTTCAGTTGAAACTGTTGGGGCCCTTTTAATGTGAGTGACTCAAAGGCAAACTTTGGGTAGTGCATGAATGCTGTGCAATATCAGCCTTTGCTAATGTTTTTCAAGCAAATGCTTCTGCATAGGTCTTCCTCTTGTGCTTTGTAAGTGTTTACCTGTCTTTGAAGTTTAGGGCTGCAGAGGAAGTATAATGTTGCACTTCTGCTTTTGCACGTCCTACTGCTAAGAGAAATTGACTAGTATGGCAGGATGCCAGCTACTTTCTCTCTTTATAGGTCGAGTACTGCTGTATTGGACTGTGATGATACCACTCCTCAGTGTGCTCAGGGGGGAAGGAGGAAAGGCTAGCTGTCTATTTGTATGTCTCTTTACTGACATACATAGCACAATAGTAATTAAGCACTTCCCCATAGTATTAAAAACTTACAGAAATATTAGTCAACAGATTTTGGCTCATTGTTTTCCATCACTTTCCGAGCCCTCCAGCAGATTTTGCCTGAACTAACAGCCATAAAATTAACATTCCATCTAAATCCTGAATGCACAGAAAGACCCTGCCAGATGCCGGCTCTCCAGGACTGTCACAGTGACTGAGAGAGCTCTTCTGCCATTCCTAAATAACTGTATTCCAGACAGCAATAGCAGCAGTGTCCCAGTGAACCTGAAATGTCAGGAGATACCATGAAGATAGAGATCCTCCCTGACATAACTAGATGAAGCTGGAGTTTCCATACTATCACTAGCACCTTGATTGATTGTTTTTAATTGTACCCCTCAATGTCATACAGCTTTAAAAAAATTAAGATCATACTGAATATTGCCTTTTTTATGTCGAAAGGGACAAAGCAAAGAATAATTCTGGCTAGGGGTTACTGAATCCCTTTCAGTTCTTTGGCCATGACTTTTGAAGTACTAAGCTGGCTATTAGAATGAAGGCAAATTTCTACAGTTTGTTAAATGCACTTTGGGATGCTGACTTAAAAATGCATTTATCAAATGCAGCATATTTATTCTAATATACCGGGCTGGAAGGGTAGTGGAACTAACTGACATCTGTTACTTGCATCTGCTCATAATATTTAATTCTGATTCTTGTTTTTGAAAGTAAACATTGCAAAGTTTGAGTTCTTTCTATTTTTCTTTAATCACATTGTTTCCTATTATTATTTGTCTGATTATCATACACGGCATACTTTTTCATGTAGTTTTTCATATATCTGATGTATGCAGATGGATACAAGTAGTCCTGTTGTGTTAACTAAAAGCTGACCATTTGTCATTTGCTGTTGAATCATCTCATCATTTTGAACACTTCTGTTTCCATTAACAAATGTTAATGTTTCTGTGCTTAAGAATAAGCTTGTAAAGAATCTCCCCACACAAGATTGGTCTTTTCGGACCTCTCTTCCAAATTACAGCTTGTATCTCTGGAATAATCACTCTTTCCTCCTCCATGCTACTTAAAATCCCAACAATACCTGGATTCTTAAGCTATCTAAAAGGAGTGTCATCCCTGATGGTGCTAGAAAGAAAGAAAAATCTTTACAGTTGGTTCTAGTAAGCAGTCATTTGTTCTTTATCACATGCATGAAATCACAGCAAACAGAATTCTCTTCAGGATTTGCATGGAATAATGTCCTTATGGTGTATGATGTACTAGAGTGAAGAAGTATCAGAGGGGTAGCCGTGTTAGTCTGAATCTGTAAAAAGCAACAGAGGGTCCTGTGGCACCTTTGAGACCAACAGAAGTACTGGGAGCATAAGCTTTCGTGGGTAAGAACCTCACTTTTTCAGATGCAAGACTTGCATCTGAAAAAGTGAGGTTCTTACCCACGAAAGCTTATGCTCCCAGTACTTCTGTTGGTCTCAAAGGTGCCACAGGACCCTCTGTTGCTTTTTAGAGTGAAGAAGGGATTCTAGAGATGACTAACTCTAGCCTTTTGACTTCCACCTGTTATAACTTTCAACAACCGCGGGGTTTCAATGCTTGAATGTTTATTGTAGACCCAAGGTCTTAGTTAGAATAGATCATAAACTGCTGTACATTATTCATTACAAATAAGTGACTCTGCTTGAAGATTTTAATGAAGAGGCATGTCTTCATTCTTCCCTTTAGGTTTTCAAGGAGACAAAACAAAAGAGAGAGACTTTTTTGGAACTGAGCAGTACTTTCCTACCTCAGCGCAACCGGCAAAAACTACTGGAATTCATCCTGAGCTTCATTGTACTGTAGACCATGTTTAGTACCTTTTGCCAGGGAGGCGAAGACAGGTTCCAAGATTTGTGTCAAAGCTTGAGGGCATTTGCTAGTCCTTCAGAGTATAAGGTGCCCTTGTTTGTTTGGTAAGGCCTTATCTGACTTGAACCACTGGAAGACAGTGCCTTCTTATGTATGTATTTATGGATTTCTGAGGGTCCCAATCCTGTGATAATACAGTAATACAACAGGTGACACTTTTGGATGCAAGCAATCAGTCATGTTTGCAGAAAAAAAAAATGTAAAACTAGATTTAAAATGAAAACTGACATTTTATCAGTGTTACATTTTACATAATTACTTTTAAAGACTAATGACTGACAGGTGCACAAATGCAGATAGTGATTTATAGGTAGCCCTGAGATCTTGAATTGAGTGGAAACACTGCTTATGACAAAAAAAAAAAAAAAAAAAAAAAAAAAAAATTTAACGTGAAAGCTGTTACTTCAGAAAATTTGTCATCCCCTTCCTGTCTGGTTTATTGTTTAAAATAAATGGTTTATAAAGATATGCACGGACAGTGTATACTTTATGGAAAAAGCCATAGTTTTCCATAATTGTTAGCATCTAGAATAAATGCCAAAATCTTAATGGGAATAACAATCAATTGCGTAGCAAACTAGTGCTATCGGGACTGCATAATGCAATGGTAAATTGCGCTAAACACTGTTGTCACGGTAGAATGTGATAGCACAATTTTATTAGGTCTTGCTGTTCCTTACCCTTACTAGAAATAAGGAATTAATTTGCCTAAAACATGAATGTATTCTAGCCACTTAAATTTTGTATCTAATAAAAAAAAGTTGTTTAGCTAATACAGTGACAGTCTTTTGTTTTTAAACAGAGAATTTTAGGGGTAGCTCGCAAACTAGAAGGTTTTTTCCCCCGGTGCTGTTACCTGATGGCTAGCATTTTATTTTGTGAAGTTACTTTAATTTTGGCTCTAAAATTTTCAGCAATAACACTGCAATCTTGTGGAACTGAACTCTCTAATACCTTTTAAACTGAAGAAAAGTATGTTCCCATTCTGTTTTCTATTGCTGAGTTACAAAGTGAGCAGTTTTTAAATTGCTTTGACCTCTGGAAACAGAAAAATGTGGTAATGTTTCATCTTTGGTTTTGTTCCAATTGGGAATTTTAAGTTAATATTGGGGGTTCTATCTTTAAAATAAATAGGCCCCTGATCTTTCAATCGTATCCTTGGGATTGGTCCTCTGTGCCCACGTGGACTTCAGTTTGACTCCCCATGGGTGCAGATCGGACTACAAGCCCTAATTCTGCAGTGCAGTCTCACTCAGCTGATGCTAGCTGAAGCAATAAATCTATGGAATGTGTGGAGCTGGTTTGTTGGTGAAATGTGGGTTCTCTTTTGGATTGCCTTTTTTTTTTTTTTTAACGTGAGAAATCAAATATTTCAATCAGTGTACTGTTTCATTTAACTCCTCCATCCTGCCCTTGCAGGTAAAACAAGCACTATGGTTACAAAATTTGTGGTTTAATTTAATCATCTGTAATAATGGGAAAAGCTCACTTGAATGACAAATGCATTGCACAATCACTCCAGCATAGAACTGCTGCACGCAGTTTGAATCCGCTTTAGGAGTAAGTTGTTTTTACTGCACATTTATTAATTAAAAAGTTCTATAAATTTACTGATTATACGCTATTAATATTGAAAATTTCAGAGTATGGTTTGTTAGTATTATCGCTTCTCTTTTGTGAGAGGAACTATTATGCATGTTTTCTGTCACTAAACAGGTTCTTTAAAACATTTTAAAAGAAGAAATTCTGAAACGAAGTTCCATTGATTTATAGATGAAAACTGACCATAAAATTGCTTTTGTTTTATGTACGTCTACTTTATTCGTCAGGATAGTAGCTGAAATATACCCCTTCCTAGGAAAATCGACCAGCTGCTTACAGTACAGGTTCATCTCACCCTAGTTAATATGCACTATTGGTTAACCAGATATAGTCTCTGCTTAGCTGTTGGCTTCCATTTAAGGTCAAACAGACGAGGTGCTTGTAAATAAATAACTTCTCACAGTTTACTGCATTTCAGTAAATCTGAAGTGTATACTATACTAAAGACTGCGTGCTAACTAAATGGAGAAGAAAAAAAAGCAATATGAAGCAGTTGAAACTTGACTAATTTTAATGAAAATGTTCTGCCTAATTTAGCTAGATATGGGGTGTAGGGACCAGTGTGGTCACCAGGATGTAACTGCTAGGTGTCACAATTAAAGATGATTTCTGGATTCGATTATTAAAATTCCACTTCGTATAAAGTGGTGAGTGGGTGAGATAACATGCCTGTGAATAAATAGTAATACCTACAGTAAAGAGAGGGGAAATATGCTTTTAAAACCCGTAAAAAGCTGCAATTTGAAAACCTCAGCATATGGGGGAATGATGTATTATGAATGTGCTGACACAGGAAGTTTTTGCTTTCTGCAGTGGATGTGTATATGTCTGTCTATAGGCATGTGAAGTTAGGGCATGCAATGGTTATGCTTTTCCCTGAAAATAATGCATAGATTAAAAATTTGACTGACTGTAACACTACAGAATTTTTACACTGGATATGGGCCTTTAGAGTCTTTAAACTCTGAAGCCTCCTTGGCTAATATATAGAAAGGATTCCGAGTTCATAATTTTTTATCAATATAAATAAGCGTTTGTACCTGAAATGTCACAATACTTTAAAGACTTATTCACACAAATCACTTTACTCACATGAGCATAGTTACTCAGGTGCTTAAGTCTTTGCAGGATTAGGGTCTATCAATAAAGTATAAACATAACAAATCTTTCCACATAATGTCCTGTGAACTTTATTTGTTGGTTGAAGTGTAGAGCTCCACCTCCTCTTCCTCCCCCCTCCCCCGCCCTTTTCCCCCCAGGGTCTGTGTTTGTTAGCGTATTTAATCTCTACCAATGACTGCATAATAAGCATATATTTCTTGTCTTTGATAGTATGGGCATTATTCTAATATGTTTAGCTCAAAAGTGCATTTGAGCATTAACTAATTATCTGCTCTGTAAAGGAGTATCAGAATCATACTATTTAAAACCAAAATTATCTTGCAAGATGCTATGCAGTGTCAGTCCAAGGGTATTAGGTAAATTGGGTGAGGTAATATCTTTTACTGGACCAAATTCTGTTGGTGTAGTGTAGATGCTACAAATCATTCTTATTAAATACACTAGATTTATGGTTTATTACAACAATCTGTAACCCAATAACTCCCCCTTTTTGTCTTATGACTAGAGGGGTGTTAACTGACCACTACATCTTGAATGATCTCTTAGGTTAGCACAAGCAGTTAGCACATATTCAATCTGTTCAATCTTGTATTTAGCTGTGACATTGAGTACCTTTCCCAGACTGAAGAAGAGCTCTGTGTAACTCGAAAGCTTGTGTCTCTCACCAACAGAAGTTGGCCCAATAAAAGATATTACCTCACCCACCTTGTTTCTCTTGTAAGGTGCTGTAAAATATAGCTACTTGTGTGTCTGTATTTGTGAGTCCTGCCTATACTACTTTGAAACTAACACCACATTTCTTTGCCTGTTACATGTAACACTGTATCTGTTATAAGAAGCACAGAGAGATACTGTAGTTTTATTTTAATAAACAAATTAAAATGCTTTTTGTGCTAGCATGACACTGAACAACTTTTTGAAGATTTAAAAAAGTGATAAAATAAACAATTCTCTATATAACTTCTTTCCCCACCAAATATTTTCTTAAGTTAAACATATGGAAGTCTGCTTTTACAAGTATTATAAGTTAATGGAAACGAATGTACTTAGCACTTTGGATGGGGGACTGGGGAGATTCCTAATATAAATTACTAATCTTCATCCTGGGCACTGATTATTCCCTAGCTGCAGGATTTCTTCCTCTGAAACAGCAGGTACTAGCAATCATCAGAATGGGGTTTTAGGCTAGATAGACCTGATATACACGCAGCTCACCTTGGATTTTTGCTGTAAGTGTATTTATATCATATTATGTTGACGTAGCCAGTTGCTCTGTAGGAATGGATGAAGAGGCTTAAAATAAGAATAAAACTTTTACCTAAAGCTAGTGGTTCAACCTTTTTTTTGGTCCATGACCCTTAAAAGTCAATCATCCCATGACCCACCATTTTCTACAAAGGCTTGTGAAATGTGGGTTAGAACAAGAGACCTCAAGTTGGGGTTGGTGGTGGGACTTATGCTGAAGCAGTGGGAGAAGGGTTGATGGTTGGTTGCTGAATTGGATCATAGATGAGGGGGCCTCTTTCTTCTGTAGTGGGTGTGTGTACAGGAGCTGAATGGTCTCAGAGGCTGCAGAGTTGACTACGCATGCTCTTGAGTTGCTGCTGTATATCGTGTGCCAGAGCAGAGTGCTTCCATTTTGTCTTTTTCTCCCCTGTGCACAAAGGCTCTGTTTCACAGTTCTGTTGCTCCCCTTTTGGAGGCTGTAAGTTCTGCTTGCTTGACCAAAACTGGCCACTACACTTCTACACAGGTTGAGTCTGTTGCTTTCACCTGCCACACTCCAAACTGGTCTGAGAGTATGTCTACATAGTAAAAATTCTGCATGGGCTAGCTTACTCAAACTGGCTTGAATCCAGTGAATGCAGATAACGATAGCAGTGAAGACACAGCAGCACAGATAGTATAAGCTTGGTGTGGACCCTGGATATGTACTCAGCTTGCTAGCCTGCCCTGAAGCGCTCATGGCCCTGTTTTTATTGCTATTGACAAGTTTCAGAGTAACAGCCGTGTTAGTCTGTATCCGCAAAAAGAAGAACAGGAGTACTTGTGGCACCTTAGAGACTAACAAATTTATTAGAGCATAAGCTTTCGTGGACTACAGCCCACTTCTTCGGATGCATATAGAATGGAACATATAATGAGGAGATATATATACACACATACAGAGAGCATAAACAGGTGGGAGTTGTCTTACCAACTCTGAGAGGCCAATTAATTAAGAGAAAAAAAAAAAAAACTTTTGAAGTGATAATCAAGCTAGCCGAGTACAGACAGTGTGATAAGAAGTGTGAGAGTACTTACAAGGGGAGATAGAGTCAACGTTTGTAATGGCTCAGCCATTCCCAGTCTTTATTCAAACCGGAGTTGATTGTGTCTAGTTTGCATATCAATTCGATATTTGTTCTTCTTTTTATTGCTATTGTTACCCACGTTAGCTGGATTCAAGCTAGCCTGGGTAAGCTAGCCAAGGTAGACATAACTTGTGTTTAGACTCTCAATTCTGATCCTACTGATCAGCCTTTTATGTAGGGATAATTGCAAACTGTTTTACAAACTAATATTTTATGCTGTTTTATGGTAATACTGCCAGCACCCAGCCAATACATGAATAAGCCTGAATAGGACTTTAATGTAATATACCTACCTAGCAGATTTTTACCCAAAGGGTGTTTCTTTCACTCTGAGTGCAAAACAATTAAACTTTTATCCACACCTGATTTTGTAAGAGGCCTCTAGCTACACATTCACATGCAGGCGAGGTGCAGAAGAAATTAATTGGGAACAATAGGCTTAGGTGGGAAACTAAAATGCAATTATTGTTAATGGCTTGTATAAAACATAATGTTTATCGGTAATAACCCTATATAGAGGTTATTTTCTGTTTAAATGTCTTGCATTGTCCCAATCTTTTAAACCCCAAGATGTTCGAGTAAACCCTTTTATATCTGAATTAAGCAAAAATTCAGTTTTGCTTGTAATAAAATCTTGATATGCTGATTTAAAAGGATCTTGTGATTTGAGTCCTGTGGTGTTCTCTTGTATACAAAACCTTGTTTCAGTAGCCCTTGGCTTTTAATAGGTTAAAGATCCCTATCTCAGTCATTGACCTGAATAATACTTAGATTTGCTTCAAACTGCTTTACAAACATTAGTTAGGCCTCTCACTTGCTAGGCAAAGTACTATTCCTATTTCAGAGATGGGGCAGCTCACCAGAAAAGATGTGCAACTTCCTCAAGAAGAGATAAATTTCTGTCTTGAGAAGAATAATCCTCTCCCTTGCACGAATTAGTAGGTGACATTCTGTGGCCTCCGTTATGCAGGCGGTTGGGCTAGGTAGTCAGCTAAGTCCCTTTTTCCTGAAAGTTGCAGAAAGAAAATCAGAGTGTAGATACCACACCCGAACATAGCCACTTTATGAACTTCATACCCTCATATCTCAATGTCTGTACTTTTGACCCATCAACCTTTTACCCCCAATTGGGGATATTGCAGATTATGTAATCCTCATGCCACTTTATCTTAAACCAAACTTTGCACCCTCGATAATCTGTATGTTATTCCCTGATAACCAGAAACTTCTATGTTCAAACTCTGTTCACTATTTTTTTTATTTAACATCATCTTAATAAAATCATACAATGCATGCATTCAAGCAAATGCTAACGGTATAATTGCTACAAGTAGTTTGCATAAATAATTATAGCACTTATACTGATAGCATATTTTTACCTGTAGATCTAAATGCATTAAAAAGCAGTAGCATTTTGCAGATGGGGATACCTGCCAGGGTTAGTGATAGCTAGCTCAGTGCCTTACCCTTTGTTTCATATGGTCTCTGTAGCGGGGTGGTCACCCGCTCCAGCCCTGAAGGGGTTAAACCAGCTCCAGGGAAGGGGCTGAGGCTGCGAGAGGGCTGCTGCTGGGGTAAGTGGCAAGTCTGGGCTGAAAGGGGAAACAGCCACAGTTGGGGCCATGCCCCAATCTGGGTCCAGCTGGCCCTTATAAGAAGGCAGTGGGCTAGGAGCTCAAAAAGAGTCTTTCTCTAGCTTGCTGGGAGAGGAGGGCCTGGCCGCTGGGAGCTGAGCAGGGTACCTGAGTGGAGCAGGGTGGGGGAAAGGCTAGAGGAGCTAGTGTAATTCACATGGATTTGTAAATTTAGATCTAATGTAATTAGACTATGGTAAATAAGGAATATATTCTAATAGCGTAGACCTGCTCTATCATGATCTAGTGTTGTTTATCATTCTTATACCAATACAATATGCAGTCAAACACATAAGTTAGGAAAGTTAAAACTCTCACTAGCCCTTTTTTTTTTTTTTTTTTTTTTTTTTGGATGTAACAGTTCCACTGGTATTTTTCTCTCCCTTCTCTTCCCATGCCAATTGCGATAAGTTATTTTGCAATCTCTTAAGATTCTCAAAAGCCATTCTTGGAAGGCCCTGAACAAGATCATTAAACAAGGGAGGACGTTCATTTTTAAATGATACCAAGTCTAGAATATCAGGATAAGCTGAGATTGTTCAATAAGCTTTTTGTAGATGTTTCACCAGAGAAGGGTGGTTTATGAAGGTTTGAGGGTTGGATGGACGTGCGCTCCAAAATATTTGCCAGACGTTGAATAGTCAGGCGTGTCCTCTTTAGAAAAACCTTTAGGCAGTCCCTGTTTTAGAATGAAGCCACAGAGAGTACCAAAAAGCTGATGTATTAGTTACTTGGATCATCTGCATACAGTGATCAGTATTTTCCCATCTAATACCATTTATTTACCTATTAGCATAAATTCTTTTAGCCAGGCATTCAGCCATTCTGTAGCAAGCATAAAGAAAGAAAGAAAAGGAATGACCTCATGGCACCTGTTTAAAGTGAAACTCCAGGGCTCCATTCCATCAATAAGAATTCTCGCTGATAGAAGGTGAGCAACATCTCTCAATCCAAGCCATAAATATAGGGATAAATCCCAGTTTCAGGACCTGAAAACAATATCACCCTCTTCCACACCACCTTAGACTTTTTATACTCCCAGGTATGTAATCATGTTTAGCACTTTCCACCTGTAGAGAACAGAATGCTGTAAGAGGTGGGGGAAATACCAGCAATGCCATTTGATTTATTAACCGTACCCAAAAGTCTTCTAGGTAATTTACAGATCATAAAAAGACAATGGGTAAGATTTTCAAACCCCCCACCCCATGAATGAGTGGATTTAGCTATGCAAATCTCATCAAAATTAGTGGGAGTTGTATGGCTAAATTCCGTAACCAGCTTTGTCTCTGCTTTGAAGAATTTACAATCTATTAATAGACAGGCAATAGCCATTTGTAAGTGAATTATTAAATTCGCCGTTTGAGGTGGAAGGGGTTGAATCTCTCTTAATTGTTCAGAAAAGAGGGAAGGATGAAAATGAAACAAAAATAGCTGTATTTATAAAGTGCAAGAATAAGGAGAGAAACCATTTCAAGGCACAGCTGGAGATCGGGACATGACATTTAAAGGCGCACACGCTTTCTCTGATGCATGTGTGAAGTTTTAAAGATATTTTTAAATGATCGTTGCTTCCTAATTTAGAAATAAACCTTTTTTTCAGCTGGCTTGTTAATGCCGTTTATGCCAGGTGTAGCGGGTGTGAGTGCTTTGAAATGTTCTTTCTCCTATTCTTGGATTTGAGGCCTGGTCTACACTAGTATAGCTAGGTCTCCAGGGGTGTGAAAAATCCACACCTCTGAGAGCTATATCTATGCTGATCTACCTGCTGGTGTAGATAGTGCCAGGTGGATGTAGAATTCTTCCGTCAACCCAACTAATGCTTCTCGGGGAGATGGATTACCTACTCTGACAGGAGAATCTCTCCTGTCCCAGTGCTGCTGTAGCATTTAAGGTATAGGTGTATACTGAGTCTTAAACAGAGGAGTGCTAGTTTATATAGTCAGGTCTTTGGAGGCAGGGACTGCCTTTGTGTTCATAGTGTGCTTAGAACAATGGGGCCCCGAGGCCAGATTTCTAAAGGTATTTAGGTGGTTAAAGATGCAGATAGATGCCTAGTGGGATTTTCAAAGTTACCTAGGCACCTAACTCCCATTAGGAGTTAGGCGTATTTAAAAGTCCCACCTGGCATCTGTCTGCATCTTTAGGCATCGAATTACCTTTGAAAATCTGGCCCCTGATCCGTGACTGGAGCTCACTGGTGCTGCTGCAATACAAATAGTATTCAGCAAAAAATTGTTAAGCAGCAGTTGAGTCACAACTGCATCGATTTCATTGGTGACTGACCCGTCTCTGTCATGCCTGACAGGTTCAAATTAGTTTTTCAAACTAACAGGACCCACCTTATTCCCCGCACATTCACCTCTCATCCCTTTTCTAGTCACCCAAACAAGAAGAGTAGTGCTAGCCACACCCGAGCTAACTCTCCTGCCTTTGTGTGTGCAGGATTCATATGGGAATGAGAAAGGGCTGCTAAGCCATTGGGTGTGAGTTTTTTCTTTCAGCTAAGCAGTTTGCTTGTGGTAGTCTGTGGAAAGTTTTTGCAGCCTCGCCTTCTGGATATATTAGTATGTGTTGCCCTAAATTTAGCTGATGCCTAATTATGGTAGCAATGTACTTGGGCACCTTCTGGAATCAAGCTTCCTATGTTACTCTGCAGGATGGGGACTACCAGTCAGAAGTCTTTAAAGGCCTTTTCAATGTTAATATTCCCTCTTAATTACAGTTAATCATCAGGAACTCTGCTGTACTCATTCTGTCCTGCCATTTAGAGCCTCCAGGTCCCACAGCTAAATCCTCTCTTCTTTCTTCCCATAGGGTTAGTCTCTCAGCATCGTCATGATGATTTATCCAACTGCTCCTCATTTTAGTTACATACATGTCTCTCTATTGTAGCTCTTTGCTTTAGTTACCCAACAATTTAGAATTGCAATTTGGGGACCTAAACTCACTTATTTGAAATCAAGACTGGTCGATTACTTTTTTAAATCTAAATATTTTTCTGTCAAAAATGCAGTTTTAGGAAAGCGGGTGGAATAACGTTATTATTTAATTTCTGGCAAATATTTTTGAAAGGAAAAGAAAATGTTTGTTTCGGGTTTTAAAACTCCAAAGTTCATGATCGAGGGTTTAGTCAGATCTAAAGAAACTAAATGAATGGTTATTTTTTAAAACGAAACCAAAACAAAAATTTCAATATGAACCAATTGTTTCATTTTGAATTTTTCATTTAAAAAATCAGTATGTTCTATGAAAAATTTAAACAAAATAATTTCATTCAAAATTATTTTCAAAAATAAAATTGGATTTTTTTTTTTTGACCGATTCTAACTGAAATGGCATTCATACCCTATGTATATGTCTTTCTTTTCTGGAAAGATTCAGACCAATCTAGTAATATTTTTTTTCCTGAATAAAATGTTTTAAAATATAACAAATGGATAGAGGAAAGGAGTCTGAAAATTACATAGGTGTTTGTTATCAGAAAGATAACAGTAAGTAATGCTGACTGCGTTGCTTGGGGAAGCAATGATACATTGAACGGTATATACTTGCATGACACCTTTGGAGCATCTCAGAAAACTGATGGCTATTAATAGCACATGATGAAATAAATATTCTACGGATGGGGAAGCTGAGGCACAGGGAGGTGAAGTGACTTGCCCAAACTTTATAGTCATTGGTAGATGATCTGGCACATTCACTAATGTTTCAAAATGCAGTTCTGTTGTTGTGAATATAGCATAATGGCTCTTGACTATTGAGAGCGCTGTGGTAGATGATCTTTGCAATCTCTGTTACCTTTTCCCTCCTCATTCCGCCTCCTACTTGTTAGTTTTTTCACCTGTTGTGTACTGTCTAAATCTTACATTGAGAGCATTCTGGGGCAGGGAATGTCTGTGTTATTCATGCAGTGCCTCGTACAATGGGTTCCTAATCTCTGGAGTCCTCAGGTGGCTAATGCAATAGAAATACTAAATCATACTTCTAAGGAATGGATTCAGAATGCCAGGGTACAGAATGTTTTCTAGTCCACATCTCACAGTTCAGCTGCACTTGACAGTATTCACTCATGTGGTGGGGAATAGAGCCTTGCAATTCAACAGGACCAGACTACAAGTGTAGGATTTGGGTCAGGTCTGAAATCAGCCCAATCCTCTCAAGCTTGGTTAAGGTTGTCTCTGATCACGTGGGGTCAGTGCAGCAGCAGCTGAGTGCCCCCTGCCACGTTGCACGCTTTGTGTGCTGTACAGTGAGTGTGCTGACAAGTTGCAATGCCTTTCACTTCAACCCACACACAGTGCAGCCAGCAAGCGTGGGGCGCATAGCTGCTTCCCCATCGACCCCATGGGCAGGAGGCGACCAGAGATGGATTGTGGGAAACCCCTACGAGTCTGAGTCTGAAGGACTAGGCAGTGGCGGCAGTGCTGATACCTGTTTGAGGGAAGTGTCAGGTCTGGATTGGGTATGAAAAGGACTCAACACTCCTGGGTCAGGTTTGAGTCAGCTGTACCCCGGTTGGGTTCGGATCCAGCTTTAAAACTAGGACCAAGCAGACCTGTAGTAGGGTGACTAATTTCCTCCACCGCAAAACTCACTGGATGAAATTCTGTGGCCTGTGTCATGCAGGAGGTTGGGCTAAATTATCATCATGATCTGTTTGTCCTTAAAATCTATGACATCCCAGAGTCCTGGGGTGAAGTTGTGGCCCCACTGATGTCAGTGGGAGAATTGCCATTCACTTCAAAGGGTACAGAATTTCAACCTTGATTCACAGTCCTATTCTTTAACCATCAGATACATCCCTGCTTAAATAATAGAAGAGACATGAGGTAAAATTTTTAAAAGCAGCGAAGCGACTGAGGAACCTAAGTCCCATTTTCAAAAGTGACCTTAGGCACTTAGGACCTTAAGGGTAAAATTTTTAGAAGCATGTAAGTCCTTTTTGGAAATGGGACTTAAGCTCTTCAGTAGAGCTGGTTTGAAAAAAAAATTGATAGGATAGTTTTTCCTGGGAAAATGCTATATCATTGGAATTAAAACATTTCATGGGAATATGTCAGTTTTGACAACATTTTCTACAGGAAAAAGTCTAAATGAATCATTGCAAGTTTACCGTTTTGATAATGTTGAAACATTTTGTTTTAGTGAGGTAAATGTTTAATTTTTACTTTACATTAAAATATTTGAACACATTAAAATATTTTAATATCTATATATAGTCTAATATTACATGATAGTATAGCTAATATTTTATATTACATTTTGATATTCTTGAAACAACATTTTGATCGTTCCTAATTGAAATTTTTCGGAATTGTGGTTTCATGGAAAACTTCCAAAATTTTGGCTTTTTGTTCCAAACAAAAACAAATTTTGGAAAGTTGGAATTTTCCACAGATCAGAAATGCTTGTTTCTGACCAGTTCTAGCCCTAAATCACTTTGGCATTTTTATTTTTTTATTTAAAATTTTACCCTCATTCTGCTATAAAAAAATAACTCAAATATTAGGTAGGTAAATCTGAAACAAAGATGTAGAGTATAAACTACTGTTTCTGGATACACCCATCTACTCAGTATTTGAAGAGTTAATGCTGAGTTGATTTTGCATTGATTATATAAAATGTTCCCTTTGCTGGTTCAGTAGGCAATATCATTGAACAATGTTGAACTCTGCATCTAATGACACATGTAGTTCATCTCCTGTACTAAGTAAATTAAGTACAAATTGGCTATTAATATTTAAGAGCAAAAGATAAATGCTAGCTAGAAATTGGAGCAATTTGTACATCCATTCCAGCCATTAAAAGATTAGTCTCAGCAATGCACTCTGTGGTTCCCTTATCTTTTATTAATGCCTTGCTTCTTTATTTTATTAAGGAATTTGATCAAAACTATGCAACAGGGTTTGGACGTTGCTGTTCCAATAGCCTCGTGTATTCTGCACTACTGAAAACTCAGGATAAACTAGAAAGCGAGTCAATGCTATACATTTGGAATGAGCTGAAAGGCTGAAGTACAGCATGGGCATCAGGGATCAGAATACAGAGGCCTTTGCAATTAGGTACATGGTTGAAATCTAGCTCAAGTGGATAACTGCCAAAGTAGTTATCATTATTATTATAGGGTGTGGTGCCAAGAATGCTGGCGCTTCCTGGATGTGTAAAAAAAATAGTCCCTACCTCTGGGGGTTTATTACCTATGCAGGCCACACACAAATGCAGGGATGCAACAAAAAGCAGTATGCATGGGCAGTGATACATAGCACATGTCTTGTTAGTGCCGTGATTTTTGCTGCGGTTATTAAATGGATATTGAATGTGCCTCCCTGAGGGGAGAGCTAGAGTTCGTAGGCTTGTTGGAAGAGGTGTAGTGTAAGAAGGGGCTGAAAGGCTGAGGTCTCAAAAAGGTCCTGTGGCTGAGGCACTCAACTGGGACTCAGAGGATATGGGGTTCAATTCCTGGCTCTACCACAGACTCCTTGTGTGAGCTATGGGAAGTCACCTGATCTCTCATTGCCTTGATTCCCCATCTATAAAATGGAGATCATGGGTAAAAGTCTCTACAGCACCTAAGGGCCATTTTCAAAAGTGGCAGGCAGTTAGGAGCCTTTGATTCCTCGTAAGCCAATGGGATTTAGTTCTTAAGTGCCTTAGTATCATTTTCAAAAGGTACTTAAGGGCCAGATTTTCAAATAGGGATTTTCAAATGCTTCTAAGCAAGTGAGACACCTACCCTGCTTAGGCACTTTTGAAAATGCTACTGTTCTGTATAGGTTACCATACTACCCTCAGCACTATAGTCTCTGAGCACCTTGTAATAGTGCATTAAGCAACGTGACTAACACACGTCATGTGTCTGTCCCCTTGCATCCTCTCTACAGTGGGAGAATGTGTGCATCTTTAGGCACCAAAATACTTTTGATAGCCTGGCCCTTAGGATCCTATATCACTCAGGTTTTAAATTTTTACTCAGTAATACTTGCTTCCTCTCACACTTTGTCTGTTTAAACCAGGGGTAGGCAACCTATTGCACGCGTGCCAAAGGCGGCATGTGAGCTGATTTTCAGTGGCACTCACACTGCCCGGGTCCTGGCCATCGGTCCGGAGGGCTCTGCATTTTAATTTTAATTTTAAATGAAGCTTCTTAAACATTTTAAAAACCTTATTTACTTTACATACAACAATAGTTTAGTTCTATATTATAGACTTGGAGAAAGAGACCTTCTAAAAATGTTAAAATGTATTACTGGCACGCGAAACCTTAAATCAGAGTGAATAAATGAAGACTCGGCACATCACTTCTGAAAGGTTGCCAACCCCTGATTTAGACTATGAGCTCTTCAGGGGAGGGACCCTCCCTCGCTATTATAAGGGGACACCAATCTCCATTGCGGCCAATAGGTGCTACTAGAACACAAGTAATAATTGCAGAGAGCACAGCAGCACTTGTACAGGTCGCACACTCAGGTTCTATCAGCTGGCAGCCCCAATTCCCCTCTGCGCTGTACACAGCCCCTCCCTACACAATCTAAAACACAGGCAAGAGCCAAATCTTGATGCCATTTCAGTTATTGGAAAAATTCATATTGACTGAAATGAGATGAAGATTCAGTCCGTGTACTTTTTAAATGGCTTTCTCAAAAGGAAAATTTTATTTTTTTCATGATTAAATTAATTCCAAATAACGCCGCTTAATTTTGCTCCATCCACTAGGTGGCGTTGCAGTTTCATCTACAGTTGCAGTCCTATCAGCTGGAAGGACAGTAGCAGTACATGTCAGGCTGAAGGCCACTCATTTAAAAAAAATAAAAATCCCCTCAATTTATTATGTTCTCGACAACCAGCTACAACGTTTGCTTAACATGGAAAGCGTATGGTTTGGGGCTGATTTTTATCTGTAGCCATTATCGATTTTTAGAAGCACGACAACCAGGCTGCCTTGTGCAAACTGCTTGAGCGATAGCACCTCGAAATACCAACTTCCAGGAAAGGAAGAGACCTTATGGTAGATAGGTCTTCAGCTCCTACAAATATGGATTTGAATTCTGACTGCTCCATGAGGTAAGAACTAAGTAATACAAACAGAGGCTGGCTGTCTTAGGGGCATTTCTTTTCTTCCTCTTTCCGTGCCCCCCTATACATACATGTTTCAGAGATTAATCCCACACCCAAAGCCTGGATCTTAGCACCCCCAAACTGTGAGGCGTTTGAGACCCAAGATCTGAATTTTGTAGCTTAGACTCATTTTGGTCCTTTGCTTTTCCTTTGGATCATGTGAAAGCCATGCCACCGAAACCACACGCAGAGTTACATCGGTTAAATCCTTGCACGTTCTTTTGCAGCATGGGTGAAAGCATAGGAGTGTTGCTATTTGCCCTGTGGTGGATAGACAGCCTTACAGGGGCTGTCAACTCAGGACAAAATCCCCTGGCTTATTCTTTTCAGATGAAACCCCCTCACCCAAAAATTACCATATTGTAGGAAATGGCAGAGGCTCTGGACACATATGGATTTAGGGACTTCTCCATAGAGTTTTGGGATCTCCAGAGTTTTCTGTAAATTACAAGACTTCATTGGGGAAAAAAACAACTCATTATTTATATTAGGGTAGTGCCTAAGGGCCCCAGTTACAGACAAGGACTTCCTTGTGCTGGTCCTCTCATTGTGAAGGAACTTTCCAAATGTGAACTATGTTCTTCAGGCAACCTGGAACATCCCACTGTGCTGTTTCTTCTGACACCTACTGATGCAAGCATGCATAGCAGACTGAGATGAGCAATGAGATCCCCTTGAGGTGGGGAATCTTCCAGTGGAATAAAGTCAGCAGCCAGGGCTCTATCTTGTCTCTCTTCGCAGTAAGTAGGTGTGGGAAGGGGGAATGGTGCTATGTTCTGGTAATAGACAGGGGCTGAAATGCCCCCTTGAGGCAGCTAGGCATAACTTAGAGCAGCTTTAAATATCACTGAGGCCTCAACCAGTCTCAAGCTGGCCCCAGAATCGGGAGGTGGGATATACAGATGATATAGACCAGAATCTTTCAGGGCGGTTCCCTGTATATTACACACAGTGATGTAGTGGTAAAGAAAAGAGAAGAAAGTGGTTAAACTAATCTCCATATTCCCCAAATGAGAAGTGGGTAAACTCTATTTACTCATGACTATACAACTCGTATTAGAAAAGCCTTGACAGAGAGTGCATGAAACTTTGACTTCTGCTTCCAGGGTCCATAAACCCAGATATGATTACTGAACTGGGAAGGGACTACATTAGCCCTGTTGGTGATGGTCTTGTCTAACCTGACCACATGCATATTTATGACCAAATAGGACTATTTTTCCCTACTGTAAATGGTATGGGATCAGAATTTTTGTTTCTTTTCAATAAATAATGGGCAATCAGTGATTTGACAAGTACGTTGATTGTGGAGGAGAAATAGTAGTTTTAATACAAGTATAACTGTAAAAGAATTGGAACTTCCTCTGCAGCTGAAGTATAAAGCCACTTTGCACTAAGCTAATTTTCCTCGGGGGGAAATTTAGGGCTATTACGTTAGCCACTAGAGGGCACCTTTTTAAATCGAGAAGAGCTCTGTGTAAGCTCAAAGCTTGTCTCTCTCACTAACAGAAGTTGGTCCCATAAAAAAGACATTACCTCTCCCATCTTGTCTCTCTGATACCCTGGGACAGGGTGGCTACAATAATAATGCATTCAAATTAACTTTGTAACAGCTAATTCCTCCTAGAATTATTCCTGCAGTCCTAATCCTGTTACAACAAACATTCCCTTGTGATATATCTCAGGTTTTCCCCCTCTTGTTTCCAGTATTCTCAATGTCAACAGCCCTTTACATGTCTGGGATCAGAGCCTTCTCAACTCTATTCAACCCAGCCGTTGTGCAACTGACCCTACTTTTAGTGAATGTGCTGCCCCAGCTTTCAGCGCATAGGTCCACCGAATGTGCCTGGCTTGCTGTGCTTTCCTCCAGCAATACAGACAGAGCTCTGCAGGCTGCAAACCAAACTGTGGCATTAAGCCCAACCGGCGATTTGTATTCACAGCAAAGGTGCTTCAAATCCCAACCCAGAGTGAGGGGGAAAGAAGAGATTCTTCCTGTGAAACCAATAAAAGGAGGAACCAAAGGCAAGTAGAACGGAATGACTCAGCATGACAGGTGCTTCAATGACTACCCACTGCCACTTACTGAAGAGATGCAGGGGAGTGGAGAAAGAGAATGGCTCTTGGACAGCGATATATCCAACAGTGGCTGAATGGGCTGCCTGCTTATAGTAGGCACAACAGCCTTAGATAACGTGTCCATGCACTGGTTGCTGACAAGGGACAAAAATTACTGAAAGGGGGTTGCCTGGAACCTTTTGTGGCATTGAAAAAGTTCAAGATGATTGGAGACGTATCACACTGCAAGAGTTCAAACCGGATCCTGGGGCTTGATCCTGCAATGATCTCTGCATGGGCAGGCCCTGGTGCACGCTCACAACCACAGTGAAATTGTCTGACTTAAAATCTATTTTATGCCATGGCTTCCGTGGCACCGACTTCAGTGGGGCTCTGTGCGTGGGCAGGAGGCTGCCCAGGTGGGGTTCATTGGAGGGTCAAGGCTTTAAACTGTACAGATTTGGGGCAAGGACTCTGTCTTCATCCCCATTTGAAAAGCATCTAGTGCACCATGGGAGTTACCGCCATAAGGAGTAGTCAGTATTTTGCTGGGAAGGCGAAAACTTGTCTCTTGTTTGTAAAGTTGCTAGGGGAGCAGTTTGAAAGAGCTCCAGAGAATAAACAGCAGCAGGATACAAACATCATTTTTATTTGCATTAGATCAAATTATAAAACAAAGACCATTTGATTTCCAAAGCTGCTTTCATGGTCTTGTGCTTTGTCTCTACAAGAAAACACTAGTCTCACAAAACCACAAATTGAATCTATTTCCCCATGTTAAGTATCCTCACATCTTCTTGTCAACTGTCTGAAATGGGCCATCTTGATTATCACTACAATATTAATTAGCCTCTTAGAGTTGGTATGGCAACTTCCACCTTTTCATGTTCTCTGTATGTGTATATATATTTCGTACTATATGTTCCATTCTGTGCATCTGATGAAGTGGGCTGTAGCCCACGACAGCTTATGCTCAAATAAATGTTAGTCTCTACGGTGCCACAAGTACTCCTGTTCTTTTTGTGGATACAGACTAACACGGCTGCTCCTCTAAAAACAGGGAGCTGGATAAAGAAATGGGGGTAGGGGGGTGAGGGAAATCAGTTTTTCTGCCCTCTGCCAAGCTTAATTCCAGTCTTCTGCAAGTAGCTATTAAACTCAAGAAACTTGAAAAGGCTTTCTTGCAGCTGAGAAGAACATGGCTAATAAATCTCCACTGTCAGGGACCTTGTGGATTTTTCTTGCTCTGTAGTATTATGCAGAGGCGGCAGGATATATGAGAATGCTCTTGTGGTTAAGTCATAGGAAATATGTGTTCAATTCCCAGCTGTGCCACAGCCTTCCACGATGACCCTTGGGTAAGTCACTTAAGGTGAGGCTGTCAACCCCAGCATGTTTGGATTTATTGAGCATGAGCCTCTACTGCTTGAGTTAAAGGTCCCGGTCAGCAGTAGACTTGTAAAGCTCTCTACATGCGCTAGCCACTGGATGGGAACAGGTTACATTTGCATCAGCCTTAAGGCTAAAAGAAAAATCAGGTCTGAACCTGAATGGCATGGATAAAATTCCGTGGGCTCATCTCTAACTGAAACCGTTGCTCTCAGCTACTGTATGGGCAGTGCATAACACCCCAGCTGCTGATTCTGTTGCTCCTGTGGGCACTGGCATGCTACGGTATTTCAGAACTTGGGAGAATAACTACCGAAAGCATTGGTGCCAGCTGCTTGGCAGTAGCCACGCTTAGGTGATTGAGAAGCTTGGCCTGTGGTGTTCAAAGGTCAGCGCTGTAAACAAAACCAAGGCCAGCCAGCTCTGCGCCAGTCAGCGAGAACTCTGGAAACCAATTCTCTCTCTCTCTCTCCCTGTGAGAAGCAGCCAACACAGAGGCTGTAAAACAAGACTTGGAAATTATGAGCTGTAAATCAAGTCCTGTTAACAAGGCTGATGGCAATGCTGAATGCCACCTGCATCCAGTTTAGCAGGCAACCAGGCATGGCTGATAGTAAAGGCTTAAAGTAATCCATCCCGGAAGCAAGAAAGGCATGAATGAGCGGATGAGGCAATGCATCCTCTGCAGAAAGGCTCCTGCTCTGACTAGCAGAGTTTTGGGAGGTAACTGGAGTTTTTCTAATGAAGTGCTGGAAGAGCAGATGGCTGGATTGTGTGGCCAGATTCTACTATTTCATTAAATAGCATCCTAATAATAATTTTGCAAGCAGCAGTATCTCTTTGCTGCGTTAATGTGTGACCGTTTTACACTTTACTTCCTGGTTTTCTAAACAGCCACAGCCTGTTGCTTCTGTTGAATCTCCACGAAAAAAAAAAAAGGCCGTTCCCAGTAGAATGATACTTTAAACATCCATAATTCCTTTCATTTAAGGAACTTGGATCCCCTTTCAAACAGCAGGTAAGCTTACCAGCACTTCTACTCCCTATAAGACTGATAGGTATTGTCAGACACAGCTTAAAGAGTGGCTAGCCAAGTTGAAGACCGAGTAAGGCTAATGCTTCCAAATGTGGATACCTAAAATTAGGCACCCATAGTTAAATTCACTCCTATGCAGAGGGCAGGCAAAGTCTTTCCGCCGTAAGAAAGATATTTGCGCTGCTGACAACCCCCTTCTACACCTGACTCCTGACCAACGCAAAACCTGCCCCCCAAAGGATTTTGTTCCCAGAAAGGGAGAAGTCCCAGAGACTCAAGAAGTCTGGAGACTTTGCAGTTGCTATTGATTGTACATGGAGGGAACTCAGATACTACCATGATGGGTGGCAGAATAAAATGCTCCGATAGGTAGCTATAGCCTATGCACCACTTAAGTTCTCAGAATAGAGTGTAAGTCAGAGGTTGGCAAGTTTCGGCACGTGGCCCATCAGGGTAATCTGCTGGCGGGCCACGAGACATTTTGTTTACGTTGACTGCCTGGCGGCACCGCTCCCTTCAGCTCCCAGGGGCCGCAGTTCACCGGTCCTGGCCAATGGGAACTACGGGAAGCGGCGGCCAGCATGACCCTGCGACCTGCTGATAGATGATGGTGGGGGAAGGGAGCAGCACAGCACCTGTACAAAAGACAGCTGGAGGCACCGGGAAACAAAGGCAAGTGTGAGAGAGCTACCAGGCATGAGCAGGAGACAAAGATGCTTTTGTCTCCTAGGGTGCGGCCTGCCTAAGCCAGGTCAGCTCTAGGTGCCGATCTCCAGGAAGGATTGGTGGTTGAGGATCCTGAACGAAGGGAAGTGCGTCTCTGGCCGGTCAGCCACGTAGGAGCCTAAACCCCTTTTTTCTCCCCACCCCGCTCACTGCCCTTGGCATTTCGCTGCTGATTAGCAGCTTAGCTGGCTGACTTCTGAGGATCCCTTCCTTAGACGTCTAACTCTCCCCATGCATTGTAGTGGGAACCTGGGTGCCCAGCTCAGGGCTGTGGATTCCATGTGGTGGCAGGTGACTTCAGTGCCCTTTGGATCAGTCTCCTAATCTTTTCCCCTTGTTCTGGAAACGAGAGCCGAGAATCTGTGGCAGGGCTATTAGGCCACTTCCGAAGGAATTATGTTAGTGAACCTCCAAACTCCAAATCAAATATTTGAGAAAGGGGAGGGTCCACAGGAGCGGGGAAGTGGAAGAATGAAAAAAATTAACTTTGCAGTCATTCTCTGTAGAGGCTGGAATATCTTTTTGGCCCCAGCATTCAGTTGAAACATTGGCATTTCAGTAGGGATGTCAGGGGAAGCATCAGGTGTGTATGTTTTCCCTAGTGCAAGGAGCCAATTTGTTTATTTAAATGTTTAATAAGTGTCTATTGGAGCACTGGCTTCTCTACAGTCATCCGTAAATGCATGGGAAACAAACTAGATCTAAATGAATACCCAAGGCAATGTCCTGCCACCAGGCCCCTCCCATTCAATGAGGGAGCTGGCGTTTTACAAAGCTGAGCTGATCACATCTGCAGAGGCATTGCACAGGGGAGGAGGCAAATTTGAAGGTTATCGGTTGGCAGCTACAGGTTCAATGCCCTCCCTATGAGGGATGCCATCTAGTCAGTAGGCAGCCAGCTGCTGTACTAATTTCAGATCCCGAATGACTTTTTAAGGTGTAGTCTTTAGCAAGGCAGCACTGAACCAGTTAACGTTAGAGCAGCACAAATGCCCTTTTGTTTCCTCTACCTGCCTGGGTTCAAGCCACTTGTCTTTCTGCCAGGATTCTGATCAGTCACCTGGATGCACAAGCTGCCACATGGACGCTTCTTCCTTTGAGGCTGTCTCTTGCTGGTTTCAATATTGAGCTGAGGATGGTTATTTCAAATCAATCCGAGTGAGAATTATTAGAGACTAAAAACAAGTCAGTGTGACCTCTCTGACATGACTTTAGCTCTCCACGAACAGCAGGAGGGAGAAAAGTCTGTTTTCCGAACAGATTTTCTTTTTAGGTCCTATTGGGCTACGTGCTGCAACATAATTGCCCAAATTTCTCAGCTATGGATGGCTCAGGGTGCTGACAATGAATTACAGAGCCTTTAACTTCTAGGGTCCCAATTTCAATGGGTCTGCTTACAGGAGTAAAGCTAAGCATGTGCATCAGGGTTTGCAGGAGTGCGGGCTAGGCTCCCTGAAAGCTTAGCGGCCTGTTCTTATTTGGACAGGTGTCCACATCACCAAGGGCCTGATCCAAAGCTTGCCGGAGGGCTGGTCCACACTAACCCCCCAGTTCGAACTAAGATACGCAACTTCAACTACGTGAATAACGTAGCTGAAGTCGAAGTACCTTAGTTCGAACTTAAAGGTACTTACCAAAGGTCCACACGTGGCAGGCAGGCTCCCCCGTCGACTCTGCCTACTCCTCTCGCGGAGCAGGAGTACCGGTGTGGACGGAGAGCACTTCCGGGATCGATTTATCGCGTCTAGACAAGACGTGATAAATCGATCCCAGAAGATCGATTTGCTTACCGCCAAACCTGGAGGTAAGTATAGACATACCGAAAATAAATAGGAGTTCTCGAAAGCATTAGTCCTAATGGCAGCATTGTTGGCCATCCCAGGAGAGCAACCCCGTACTGAAGGAGCATTGAGAATGATGAGCCCTCTCCCAGCGATCCTTTTGAGGCACATTGACAGCTCAGTGTGGAGCAGCCTGTGCTGAGCTTGTTTGGGATTTTAGAGACTAACACATTTATTTGGGTATAAGCTTTCGTGGGCTAAACCCTGTTGTTTTTGCTGATACTGTTACACTAAAAAAATAATACCAACAGGATCTTATCAGAGGGCTGAGGCAAAAATGCCAGGTTTATTGTAAATACAGAGAGAGAGCGAGAAATCAGGATATGCAATTTAATGTTGTTTCACTACCATTCCTTATTCATTCACACACTCATTCATACAAGCTCTGCAGAGTTGTTATAGTTACCAGCCTAGAGGTTGCTCGTGGCAGAGCACTGACCAGGTAGCCTGCACATGAGGGTGGAGCTGAGTCCTTGTCAGATGCGCATCCGATGCTCCTGGAGGTTGGTTGCAGCACCAGACTCAAAAGTTTTCAGTCTTTAGAGTCTGTTCTTATAGGATTTTGTCCTTATACAAGTCTATGGGAATTGCTTCATCCTGCTGATGTTTGTTTGAGGTGATTATCAATTAGCAGGTGGCACATCCCTGATGGCTGAATGTCTGAGTGTTATCTTACTCTTCCGAGTCTTCAGCCCTCCATCCGGGGGGGAGGGGGCACTTGGGTGGATTCCGGCCTGCCCTCCGGGGGTCATCCGGTTATCTCTAGTCTGTCTGCGCATTCTTCAGCCAGTCGAGACTGGAGTTGTAATTCTCAGTCTGGCACTTCCTTGACCATTCATTCTTTATCTAAATCAATTTATCCTTTATCTAAATGAAGCATCCATTCACATACATCCTCTATTTTAACATCCATTTATCACTTATTACTTTACTATTTCTTAACTTCTAGCAACTCTCAGGATGTGGCAAATCTACTTAAACTTTAACATACATAGCAAACAAGTTAAAAGCTGTGTTCTGTTTGGAAGAACAATAACAGTTGTTTTTGCAAAGCCTGATTCCTTTTTGAGAACAGACTTTCTGCCTTAGGATGTGTTAACACAATTAGCAGTTTGGCCTTGCATGTTTCTCACAGAGAGGGAGAGACACAGAAATGGAAAAGGCAAGAGGCCTAAGGTGTGGGGGAATTCAACTGAATTCAATCTTACCCCTTGTCTCTCTTGGCCTCAGACTTGTCACGCTTTATGGTTCTAATACAGAAATTCCCTGATATGGTTCAACAATACCCGGTAACCCGGCTACCACTCTGAGGGTATGTCTTTACTACCCGCCGTATCGGCAGGTAGCAATCGATTTATCCGGGATCGATATATCGCGTCTCATTAAGACGCGATATAGCGATCCCTGAACACGGTCACCGTCGACTCCGGAACTCCACCAGAGCGAGTGGCGGTAGCGCAGTTGACGGGGGAGCCGCGGCCGTTGATCCCGCGCCATGTGGACCCCAGGTAATTCGATCCAAGATACTTCGACTTCAGCTATGCTATTCGTGTAGCTGAAGTTGCGTATCTTGGATCAATTCCCTCCCCCCCCGCCCCCCCCACCAGTGTAGACCAGCCCTGAGACTTGTTTGGGACTGACTCAGGAACACTGAGACTGTAGGAATACTTGATGTGGCACTTACTATCGAACGGGATCAGCTTTCTTATCATCTCCCAAATGCACTTAGAAATAACTGTAAAAAACAGCAAGGTAGAAGTTATTGTTTTATAAGCACCTTCTCCAGACCCTTGACTCCACATGGTAGGTAGAAGGTTCATTACAGTCATGCAACAGGGAACTGGCTGCTGTGGGAAGCTCTGCATCAGACTTGAAAAACCTTGTCTTTACGGAATATGAGGGAGGTATGATAAAAAAGCAATGCCATGCTTCTGTGCTCAGCATTTGCCTGAGGCTATTTGCTGAATTATATCATATGCTGCTAAATCATTGCACATTAATCAGATCTACACTCTGGAGGATTTCTTCTTTTTCCCAGCACAGATGAACAGACACCTTCCCCCCTCCCCCCCCCCACACCCACACTCTTTTTCTGTGTTTTCTTTCTGTATTCTAGATGAGACTTGAAAAATATATACATGCTAGTGCCCATGTTTACCCACTCTGTAAAATACTGTTTTTAAAGATTGCTTTTATTTCCCAATTGTAACAAATCTGTGACCACTAAAGGTCTTCATTATTGTCGCTCTGATGCATAACATGGCCATTTGGAACTTCCCAGGACCAATTCTCCTGGCTTCAGAAGCACAGGCCTCATCCACATCAGCTGTGCTTGACCACCTTGCTAGCATCCAGTGTTGTTAGAGAGGATGGAGGGGTGCAATTCAATTCCATGCAGTTTATCATGTAAGTGTCATTCAGATTCCTTTAAAAAATCCACTTTTTGTAAGAGTAGGAGGTGTCCCCTGTAGTCCTTGGCTGGAATTTCCACATGCCATACTAATGTTTATGGTGCTAGTAGTATGAAGCCATTGATTACTATCCTCTAGCCCACAGATGGCAGAATTATTGTGGAAAAAATAAGGGAAGGACGTGGGTCTTGGACTCACTTGAAACATCATTGACCCTTAAGATTTTGCACTTGTGTTGAAGAGGCTTTATAACAGCATCCATTTTAACTGCGCATCTTAAAATGCTGTATAAATATTAATTAAAATCTCATGAGGTTCCGGTGAATTAGGCCAATATCGAATCACTTCACTGGTGTGGAACCAGACACTGTTTAGCACTTCACTTCACATCAGTTCCATCACTGGAGTGGAACCAGAAGCTGTTTAACAGTGCACAGCGGGACTAAACTACTCTAGCTCATTGAATGAGAGTACAGCCTCTAATTGAAACCTAAGGGGAGGCATTTAAGTGGTCAGATGATACTTGGGTTGGAGTGGCACCAGGATTTAAACCCTTAGCCTTACAAAAAGTCGAATGGGACCTTTAAGAACCATAGGTTGTATAGGGCTCTGTCTCCCTATATCTTGTGTGTGTGTGTGTGTGTATGTGTATATTGCTCTCTTGCTGTGTGTATACTTCACTAGGGGCAGTGGATTACCTCCCAAAGGTGAGGGGGAAATACTGTCAAAATCCTATACTTCTAGCCTGCTCCCAATGGAGTCTTGAAGAAGAGCTAGGCAACACTTTCTGAGCCAGGGAGCTGGCGGGATAGAGGGCCTGGAATGAAAGGCCTGTGATTCCAGGGGAAGAAGGTAAATTTTCCTGTAAAGAAACCAGTAGAACTAAGGTGAATGAATGAGCCCAATGGCGGTTGGAGCTGGGGGCAAGAAGGGAGAGGGGCTGGAACTTGAATTGTGAAGTCAGGCAAAAGATCTTATTGGACAACAGTGTAGAGAGGATTGGGTTTTCCAATGGGGTGGTGGCAAAATTCTGATGACATAATCTGACTTTGGATGTTCTCTTGGGACCAGTCACTAGGGGCCCCTCAGGGTCAGAGTGTGACTCTGAGCCATGGACGGGGGCAGCCAGCAGCCCATGCTTCTGCTGCTGTCTGACTGTTGATAGACCGTGATAGAGCAGGTCAATGGGGACCACTAGCGAAGCAAATGATCCACAATATAAGTACAGGGAGAGTCTCCTGAGTGGACTTAGAAGTGGTTAATGGAGGGGACTGTCCATTCTCCAGCTCTTCTGGACTCACTCCCTTCCTGTCTGGGGGGAAAGAAAAGAAGAGGCTTGAAGACCCCGCTGATCTGATGGGTCATTATAAGAGGCCAAGGTGCAGAATTCAGATCTGGATTCAGATTGTTGACTCCCCAAAGGGAAAAGAGGGTGGTTCTTGGGCTTTGGTTCAGCTCTTTATTAAGTTGGAGCCTGTGGGGAAATTTGGAAGCAGATCCAGTTCACAATCAAAACTGCTGTTAAATTCAGGGGAGTTAGGGCCCAGGAGTGTTGATGAACAGCTGGTCTCTCGAGAGCGAGGTTAGAAAGCTGGAGGAAAAATAAGAGACATAGGGAAGTCTGAGGGAGGTAAACCTAGAAAATGAGACAAAGATGAAGGTGAGGAGGGTGAAGGAGACCTTGTTCTACCGACCCTTGGTTCAGGAGCTGCTTTCTCCTTTTCAGTAGCTGTGTCTTGGCCCAAAGCTTTTCTGTAAAGAATAAATTCCTGGCCCAAGTGGTTGTTTCTGGCCCCACTGCCTGTGACACTAAAACAACGAGGAGTCCGGTGGCACCTGAAAGACTAACAGATGTATTTGGGCATAAGCTTTTGTGGGTAAAAAACCTCACTTCTTTCTGATGCTGAAGTGGGGTTTTTACCCACGAAAACTTATGCCCAAATAAATCTGTTAGTCTTTAAGGTGCCACCGGACTCCTCGTTGTTTTTGTGGATACAGACTAACACGGCTACTAAGAAGTTCCCTCAAATAAAAAAACAAGGCACTGGGTGTAAAAATAAAAGCACTCCGGGAATAAGGGAATAGATAAAGGGAATAAAAGCACTCAGTTCTGATGAGAGATGGACTGCTGAAAAGAGTAAACTATTGGCTTAGCGTGAGAGATCAGCTGAAATGCAATAATGTCTTGGAGTAGGAGCCATTTTAAAAGCTGCTACCATGGTGATGGCCATGCTGGGATAGCCCATTGGGCATGGCCCCACCTTGCCATTATGGTCTCCCTGTCACTGGGGTCATGGGCTTGTCACAGTCAAGAACCCCAAAGACAATGCACAAGCATCCTCAGTCTGTTCACACAGAAAGAAGGGGAAGACATGTTAATTGATCACCAGTGCGTGCCAATGTCTCTCTCACCTTTCTCTGGTGTATCTGTCTTAAATATTTCCTGATGCATGTTTAGGCTGCGTTAACATACTACCAATTGGAAGGAAACTGTTTAAAAGATATCAGTGCACAAACACAACCTCACTGGAGAAGATTTAGTCACGTTTTATGCAGCAAAATAATTTTGAGGGAATAAGGTTTGGATTGCAGGAGATGAGAGAAATGCCAACATTTTCATTTGGAAACAATGTTAGAAAACAAAGTGTGAGTGTACTTAGTAGTTCAAGGTTAGCAAATAAAAATCCTCATGTGACTATAGTTCCTCATAAAAACTATAAGAACATAGTAATGGCCAGATTGAATCAGACTTGAGGTCTATGCAGTCCCATATCCTCTGTCTGAGAATGGCCACTAGTGAAAGAAAGATGCAAGGAAATCCTGTAATAGAATAACTTGTCCATAGAGGCAATGTATTCCTAACCTCTCAGGGCAGGTCTTCACTACAGTGGGGGGGTCGATTTAAGATACGCAAATTCAGCTACGCGAATAGCGTAGCTGAATTCGACATATCGGAGCCGACTTACCCTGCTCTGAGGACGGCGGCAAAATCGACCTCTGCGGCTCCCCGTCGATGGCGCTTACTCCCACCTCCGCTGGTGCAGTCAGCGCGTCGATTTGGGGATCGATTGTTGCGTCCTGATGAGACGCGATAATTCGATCCCCGAGAGATCGATTTCTACCCGCCGATTCAGGCGGGTAGTGTAGACCTAGCCTCAGTTAGTGTTTGGCTTATACCTTGAAGCTTGAGGAATTTTATTCCTTACAATTTTTTGTACTCTACTAAGGACTTGGCCTGAATGACACCTTGTGGCAGTGAGTTTCATGAGTTAACTATGTGGGGTGCTTAAAGCATTTCCTTGTATCAACTTTGAATGTGTTTGCAGATGTGATATGCTAATCCTGTGATGGCTGGGGTGGGGTTCATGAGAGCCTGTGAGCTCAGTCAACCCCACTCCTTGACACCTTCAAGAGGTGTCAAATCTGGAAGGAGGAATTAAAAAAAGGAAAAGTTCAGCTCATTAGTGGCTGATTAGAAGGAATGGCTGTCTTGTGCCAGCCCCTTGAAGGATGGCCTGACTAGGGCTGACTGAAGGAAGGACTCGTTGGGGCCAGGGGAAACCTAGAGACTGCAAGGAAGATGCTTGGAGCGGGGCCAGGGGCTTCAAAGGGGATGAACAGAACAGGGTAACAATCGTGATCCATCCCCTGTTTTCTGGTCCCAGTGTCTGGCAGTCAGAGGCTTAGGGACACCCAGAGATGGGATTGCATGACCGTTACATTTGCTTTGTTCTCCGTAACTAATCTATCTCCTTTTTGGGATCTGCAGAGGAGTGATCTTGGAAAGGGTCTATGAGAGGCCAAGAGACAGGCTAGGGTAGGAATCAGTCCAGAGAGACAGCACTAGGTCTGATTAGACAGACGTTAGCTGCTTCCTGTGGCATCCCTGGATTGAAACCCTGATCAGGGGCTGCGCCTGGATTCCCCTTACATCCCATTGAGGACCGTGGCGTGAAGACCCTGGAGACAAGGGCTGGAAGGCTAATAAAGCTTGCGGTCAGGTTGACAAGCTTGTGTGCTGGACTATTGATGTGCTTCACCCACGTTACCCCAGAAGGACCTGGCCAGAGTGATGGGTCATCTGATGAAATGAGCCACCTCAGGACTAGAGCAGCTGGTGGCAGAGGTGCCAAAGAAGATCCTGCTACTCTATACCTACCTGCCAGGGGGCATTCTGACAATGAGTTTCTTTTCTGTGGTCCCCTTTCGATTGAATTGGATGTCTCCTTGCTCTTCCATAATGAGGGGTAAATGGGAGTGTCTGAGTTCAATTTGTCCTATTCATTATTTAAATACTGTACCTCTGTCACATCCGCAGCTTTTCGTCTCCCTGGTAACCTAAACAGCCCATATTTTTTTCAATCTCTCCTCATATTATGCTCTCTCTGTTCTCTGTATCCAATGTCATCATCGGTTAGAGGAGGCTCAAGGGCTGCGCTAACTTATACCTGGACTACAACAGTCCCCAAGGGGCCACCTCATCAGCCTGGAACAACCAGAATACTCTGTCTCCACCCTCAGGCCTGCACTGGCACATGCCTAGGCCGGCGGCTGCTAGGATAGGTGGTGTACGGCCATTACACCAGTCCTGTTCCACTAGGGATCTCCCCTGCATCGGCCTCTTTTGCTGTTAGCTCTATACAGCTTTTAGGCTGTTCTGGCTGGGTTTGAGGGCTTCCTTGTCTGTTTCCCTTTCCCCCTGTTGGTTGTTTGTATGATTCTGTTCTTACACCGTGTAGAGATTAGAGACCTAGGACACTATGGTCCGTGTAAATACAAGAATGCCTTTATTTCCTATTTACCCAGACCCTTATTCCTTGCTATGTTCCCACTAGTGGCCACCTAAAATAGTGGCTCCAGACATTCACAACTAATGTACAGAGCAGAGTGGTATATAGGCATTGGAATGGAGCCCAGAAAGGGAGCCGGTGTGTTTCACTGGATACGTACTATACCATAACTAGATGTCTTAGGTTTCGTGATGGTGCCTGTTTTCAGAGTAGCGCTCTGATGTTCATGAAAGCAGCCAGTTGCACCAATGTTATAAACTAGGGAAATGCAACCTAGATAGAGCTACTATAAGGTGGGTGCTAAACTGGTTGGAAAACCCTTCCCAGAGAGTAATCAGTGCTTCACAGTCATGCTGGAAGGGCACAACGAGTCGGGTCCCGCAGGGCTCAGTTCTGGGTCCGGTTCTGTTCAATATCGTCATCAATGATTTAGATAATGGCATGGAGAGTACACTTATAAAGTTTGTGGATGATACCAAGCTGGGAAGGGTTGCAAGTGCTTTGGAGGATAGGATTATAATTCAAAATGAACTGGACAAACTGGAGAAATAGTCTGAAATAAATAGGATGAAATTCGGTAAGGACAAATGCAAAGTACTTCATTTAGGAAGGAACAATCAGTTGCACACATACAAAATGGGAAATGACTGCCTAGGAAGGAGTACTGCGGAAAGGGATCTGGGGGTCATAGTGGACTATAAGCTAAATATGAGTCAACGTAACGCTGTTGCAAAAAAAGCAAACATCATTCTGGGATGTATTAGCAGGAGTGTTGTATGCAAGAGAGGAGAAGTAATTCTTCTGCTCTACTCCGCTCTGCTTAGACCTCAACTGGAGTATTGTGTCCAGTTCTGCACATTTCAGGAAAGATGTGGATAAATTGGAGAGAGTCCAGAGAAGAGCAACAAAAATGATTAAAGGTCTAGAAAACATGACCTATGAGGGAAGATTGAAAAAATTGAATTTGTTTAGTCTGGAGAAGAGAAGACTGGGGGGGGGGACATGGTAACAGTTTTCAAGTATGTAAAAGCTTGTTACAAGGAGGAAGGAGAAAATTTTTTTTTCTTAACCTCTGAGGATAGGACAAGAAGCAATGGGCTTAAATTGCACCAAGGGAGGTTTAGGTTGGACATTAGGAAAAACTTCCTAACTGTCAGGGCGGTTAAGCAGTGGAATAAATTGCCTAGGGTGGTGGTGGAATCTCCATCATTGGAGATTTTTCAGAGCAGGTTAGACAGACACCTGTCAGGAATGGTCTAGATAATACTTAATCCTGCCATGAGTGCAGGGGACTGGACTAGACGACCTCTCAAGGTCCCTTCCAGTTCTATGATTCTATGTTCTTTATGCCATAAGCCAGCGCAGGCATGCTTGATCAATCATATAACAGAGTAATTGAGGGGATTAAGGGCTTGAAGGGAAATGGAGCTTTCACCCCAAGGTCATGTCACAGGTCAGCGGCTGCATGTCATTACCATCTGATAATTGATTGGTCTATGTGGGATAAGTAAACAATCTCAGTCCAATTCCTTGCGGATGGGTGATCACATCGCAAAACTGCCACCATTTGACCTCCTATCCAAGACTGTCAACGAGGATATCAAAAATGGAATGAGAAGACAGTCTGAACTAGTCTTACCCATTAATGGCCTCCCAATGAAACAGGCGGAGGAACAATGGCAGGGCAGCATGGAGGGGAGCGCATGCTGCCTGTCCTGGGGATAAATAGAAAATGGCCAAATTCACCATAAAGCTGAAAGTAAAACAAAAAGGGAGTGCTTAAGCCTGAGATGACTTCACTTCTGTTTCTCAACTCTGATTTATTTCCTCTCCTGGTATGGTACCTACTGCATAATCCCACAAATGAGATGGACGAGGTGCCTTGCTATAGAACATGTAAAGTGTGCTAGGTCAGATACCTTCATCTGCTCTAGGCAGGTAATAAAACATAGGAGAAAATGGCAACATATATCTTATACAACCTGCTCAAAAACAGACTCCAACATGAAACTGCAGAACTGGAATTAATTTGCAAACTTGATACCATCAGATTAGGCCTGAATAAAGACTGGGAGAGATTGGGTCAATACAAATCCTAAACTTAATTTCCACATTACTAATTTCTCCCTACTGTTACTCACACCTTCTTGTCAACTGTCTGAAATGGGCCACTCTCTTACCACTTCAAAAGTTATTTTTCCTCCCTTGGTATCCTGGTGTTAATTGATTTATCTTGTTAGACTGACCTCACACTTGGTAAAGCAACCCCCATCCTTTCATGTATTTATAGCTGCTCCTGTATTTTTCGCTTCATGTTTCTGATGAAGTGGGCTCTAGCCCATGAAAGCTTATGCCCAAATAAATTTGTTAGTCTCTAAGGTTCCACAAGGACTCCTCGTTGTTTTTGCTGATACAGACTAACATGGCTACCACTCTGAAAGGACAGCTACAGGGCAGCAGGCTGATGTGGAATAGATTCACACTGGCGCTAGCTGTGAACTAAGGGTATGTCTACACTGGCACTTCATTGGCAAAACTTTTGTCGTTCAGGGGTGTTAAAAAACACCTCCCCGAAAGACAATGAATGAAAAGCACTGGTGTGAACAGTGCTTTGTTAGCAGGAGCGCTCTCCTGCCGACAAAGCTGCTGTTGCTCTTGCGGGGTGGAAGTTTTTTGTCAGCGGGAGAGCTCTCTCTCAAGGGCTCATTCACCTGCACATCTACTAATGTTATATATGCCATCATGTGCCAGCAATGCCCCTCTGCCATGTACATTTGTGAAGGGACTGTCCGGTTTGGCCAAAGAATAAATGGACACAAATTGGACATCAGGAATGGTAACATACAAAAGCCAGTAAGTGAACACTTCAATCTCCCTGGTCATTCTATTACAGATTTAAAAGTTACTATCGTTGAACCAAAAAACTTCAGAAACAGACTTCCAAGAGAAACAGCAGAACTAAAATTCATTTGCATATTTAACACCATTAATCTGGGCTTGAATAGGGACTGGGAGTGGCTGGCTCATTACAGAAGCAGCTTTTCCTCTCCTAGAATTGACACCTCCTCATCTATTATTGGGAGTGGACTACATCCACCCTGATTGAATTGGCCCTGTCAACACTGGTTCGCTACTTGCGAAGTAACTCCCTTCTCTCCATGTGTCAGTATATAATGCCTGCATCTGTAACTTTCACTCTATGCATCTGAAGAAGTGAGGTTTTTACTCACGAAAGCTTATGCCCAAATAAATCTGTTAGTCTTTAAGGTGCCACCAGACTCCTTGTTGTTACTGAAAATCAGCTCGCGTGCCGCCTTTGGCACATGTGCCATAGGTTGCCTACCCCTGCCATAGATCATGGCACTTTAGATGCTATGAAAATTCTTCTGTTATCAAGAAAAAATTCTAATGTACTCTCTAAACAAAAGCATGGATTCATCCTTTTTATTTCCAAGTGGGGAGACGTTGTAAAGTGAATGGCACATTTTCAAAGTAATTTAAAAGGCCTGTGTACTATACTTGAAACTAACTGCATCAGTTATATAAGTGTGGAAAACAGATTTTTGTAATGAGTGCTTCTTGGTAATGGCATCAACACTCCTGATTATGTGCATTTTTGCTTTGACAGTACTTGGAAAGAAAAAACACTGTGGTGAAAGGCACATTAGAAATACCTAAAATACAGACTGTAGATAGTAACTGAAGGGCATCAGGAATTGCAGATGAATGCATCTGTCTTGCATAATTCCTCGGCTTCCTAGTCAACTCCAACAATAGCCCCCAAGCTGATTGCAGTGGAATATTTCCTCCAAGTCTCCAAGCTTTATTTATGGAGGGTAAGATCATAGGCTTTGTTCTCCCTGCCACAGATGGGCCACACGAATTGGTATATTTCACGTTTTTTAACTGTTATGGGCTCTCTCGTGGTCCTTGAGCAATGGGCTGTGAGTTGATACATAGCCCTTGGAGCAGCTTTGCTCTGAGAGTCAAAAATCTAACTCTTGGTTTTCTATGGCTGTACAGGAGACAGGGGCGGCTCCAGGCACCAGCGCACCAAGCGTGTGCCTGGGGTGGCAAGCCACGAGGGGCAGCCTGCCGGTCACTGTGAGGGCTGCAGGCAGGTGGCTTTCGGCGGCATGCCGGTGGGACATCCACCGGTCCCGCGGTTTCAGCAGCAATTCGGCAGCGGGGATGCCGAAGCCGCGGGACCGGCGGACCTCCCGCAGGCATGCCGCTGAAAGCCACCTGCCTGCTGTGCTTGGGGCAAAAAAATACATAGAGCCACCCCTGACAGGAGAAGTATCCTGCACCAGGCCTATAACTGGCACGGCATACTGTCTCCCTCCCCCCGCTGTAAGAACCTGGGACGATGGGGGTGCTAGGCTTCTGACACCTCTGACTTAGGCTAGGTGTCCCTGGGAGGACGCTGTGAAGTGAGGCTTGGCAGGAAGAGCTACCCAGGAGGGCCTCCCTCATAGCTGACTGATTGGTCAGTACCCATATATAAACCAGGAAGCCATGATGGGGAGCTGTTTGAGTAACAGCACAGACAGACAGCCTGCTTCTGCTCCAGACCCTACTTGTGATAGATTCTGGCTTCTGAGCATGGTTTGTCCTTGATTTTGTTATTTGATTGCTGTCTGTAACCTGGGGCCTAACCGTGACTTCCTGGTATCCTGACCCAGCTCACTCCTGACCCTTCTCCTCATCCCCCGATTGCAACTTAGCAGCTGACGAGGGCCTGGGCCTCACACCAGCATAGCTATGTTAGTCAGCAAGTTAGGGTACAAAGCTTCTCCCATTCTCCACCTCTTTCTAGTCACTTACAGACCCTTTCCCCGGTGTTTCTACAGATCATCAGGCAGCCAGCTCCAGGAAGGAAAGGGTTGGCTTACGTTTCAATTGTGCAGCCATGTAAACTGGCCCACAATCTGGCCCTATGTATGTTTATTTTTAATGTCTGTGGACTCTCTCCCAGACTGCCAGACATAAGTCTGGTTTCTTGGAGCATCTAATGATCTTCAGGTATGAAAGACAACCAAGAGATAAATAAGAACTGACTCCAAAATGCAACTTTAGCCCCAAACTGTCAGTTTGAAAATACTCAAATTAATTTAAGAATTATTTTTCCTTTTCAGGCACCCTCTGACCCAGCCTTTGTCTGGGCCTGGAAGAAGAAGTGCTGATATGTGTGAGACAGATGCAGACACACATGCATGATGTTCTTGCAGGACTCCTCGCCTGGTTCTGAAGACAAGTGGTTCAGAGGCTGCGGCTCTTGGTGCACCATGTCTGCATTACAGGGCCAACCATATGAGGTAAGTAGCACAGGGGAATTCACCCTGTATGGAAAGTACAAAGGGTGACCATAGGGTAATATACAACCTATAATATGTTTCAGGAATAATTTTAAAGCTAGTACAAGCTGATGAGTCCCATGCTTGTACTTGATTCTTGGAAATGGGAGGGTTTTGTTTAAGGCTAAGAAGTGGTTCCTAGTGCGAATCTTTTACTTAAAAGTACTTTAGGAATCAACATGCAAACCTTGTGCTGAGTGACAATATTCCACAGTATGGTTGCGCCCTGCATTCAAACCAGAGAAACATGGTGCCTTTATGTATACAAAGGAGCAGACAATCCCACATAATCCCCTTTTGGCACATTGTACAGTGCCCCCTTGGGACCTGTCGATGTAACATTGTCATACTGTAGCTTTCGGAAAGCGGCATGATCACCCGCTGTTGGCTTTAGGAAAGATTTAAGGCTTCTTTTAAAACCTCAGAAATATGCTGTTCTTGTACCCCTTTATTGCTGTTTAGCTTCATTTCTTCTCTGCCCCCAGAACCATCAGAGCTGTTTCATTATTCTAAAATTAAAATTATGCATAAATACACATACCACTTCATATTAATAGTAATAGCCTTTGAGGAGAAACTCAGTGGGCCAAATTTATTCATAGTGTAAGACCATTCCAGCCTATGATGGTATAACAGGGATGAATTTGGCCCATTGACTTTAATACTGATCTAAAATAAAATGTCTTAGAAGAGCTTATCTTATTTCACTGGCTCATGTTACATCAAAGTTAGGAGCCGACTTCCTATTCAGGGAGGGCCCTGTGATCCATTGCACAGGACAGGGAGTCAAGCACGTGGGTTTTATACCTGACCCGAGCTGCTGGATTGATGTGTCTTTGGATAAATCCCTTAACCTCCCTGAGTTTTGCTCTGTAAATGTCTACCACTGAGAGATGTATGAGTCTAGTCAAGCACTTCTGAGCTGCTATATAAGTGGACAGCTGTATCATTCTGGTCAGTTTCCAGAATAAGTCTGTAGTTAAGAATTTTTAAGGGTGGGGATTTCTTTTCTTGCAATATTGCTTAAATACAGTAACTTTTCACTTAACGTTGTAGTTATGTTCCTGAAAAATGTGACTTTAAGCGAAACAGTGCTAAGCGAATCCAATTTCCCCATAAGATTTTATGTAAATGAGGGGGTTAGGTTCCAGGGAAATTTTTTTCACCAGACAAAAGACTATATATATATATATATACACACACACAGACACACACTGTGTATATGCACACACACATACACACACACACACATGCAGTATAAGTTTTAAACAAACAATTTAATACTGGTACACAGCGATGATGATTGTGAAGCTTGGTTGAGGTGGAGGAGTCAGGGTGGGATATTTCCCAGGGAATGCCTTACTGCTAAATGATGAACTAGCATTTGGCTGAGCCCTCAAGGGTTAACTGGTTGTTAATGTAGCCTCACTCTACAAGGCAGCAGGCATGGAGGGAGGGGAGAGAGCACAGCAGACAGAGACAGACTCACACTGTGTGTCTGAGAGTGAGAGATGCACATTTCCCCTTTGAGTAGCTGACCCCAGGCTTAAGTACACTACCTTGTTAATTAGATCAGCTTGCTGAGACGCAGCTTCTGCCTGGAAGCTCCCTCCGTCCTGAACCCTGTTGTGTGTACCCCCTGCTCTATGGAAATGGGGTAAGCAGGAGCAGGGGGGAGGGAGACACCCTGACGTTAGCCCCCCCACTACCCTCCTCCCCCCGTACAGCAAGCAGGAGTCTCAGGGAGCAGCTCCAATGCAGAGGGCAGGAGCAGCACATGGCAGTGGGGGAGGCACAGCTCAATGCTGGCAACTGATAGCCTGCTGGGCAGCTGCAGCACAGGGAACTTAGGGGAGCGGGGAGCTGATGGGGGGCTGCCAGTCCACCCTGATGTACAAGCCCCCACCAGCTAGTTCCAAGGGGCTGCTCTTCCTGCAAGCAAGGGAGCATTGCACAACTTTAAACGAGCATGTTCCCTAATTGATCAGCAATGAAACAATGTTAACCAGGACGACTTTAAGTGAGGAGTTACTGTATTAGAGAATCTCCAAACCCATGCATGAATCCGGGAACAGGATAGGAGTCGAGACAGATCTTTTTCTATAGATGCATGAGACAGAGAATGGGGTACGAGTCTACTCCTGTGTTAATGCCATTCCTTAAATACAGTGCTCTTTGGAAAGTTCTACATTAACAAAGGAAAAATGAATTCTCTGTCTCTTTAATGGGATCCCTAGAGACATCACCATTCTCGTGAGCTCCCACCATGTCTCTAAGTATTGGTGATCCAGCCCTTCTCTCCTTTCCCCAAACAAACATTCCTGAAGTTCTGGATTTTGATGCAAATGTTGTGGCTAATCCCTGCCCCTACAATAGGCCAAAATGAAATCCCACACCCAAACCCCACACTCTTTGAATCATTTGGATTAACATCTGAAGGCAGCAGCTTGGGCCCATCTCTGAGAAGCACATTTGTGATCTATGTTTGTGCCTTCAGTTGCTTCATTTCTAGAGACATTTTATCTGGCAAAAAAAGGAGGGAAATGAAGATTCAGGGACATCAATTTCTTTGTTTAGGATTTAGTGAACCTTAGCAACAAACGGAGCCTTCCTATTTGTCAGAGGCTCACTGTTTTTAAACTCCTTAGCCTTATAGAGTTTGTCTCACTCCTGCAGTCTTTGAATCCCTCCTCTTGTGATTGTTAGGGGGGTTATTCCTTCACCCTCCTATTAGAATAGCCAATTGGTTAGTGCACTCACCTGGGATGTGGGAGATAGAGATTGAAGTCCCTTCTGAAAATCGGGCAAAAACTCCATCCTGGACCTGAGAAACCTTCCTGACAAAAGTGAGATGCTTCTATGGAAACTTTTTGTTCTGACAAATCAGCATTTTCCAGTGGAAAAACCATTTTGTTAAAAAATCAAATCAAATCATGATCAGCTCTGGTATCCTCAGGGTTAAGGGCCTGATCCAAAGCCTATGGACATCAACCCTGTTGACTTTAGTGGACTTTGAATCAGGCCCTAAATGTGCACGAGCAGGTTCTCCTGTGTCTGTTTCCAGCATCTCTCCCCAGCCTCACACATAGCCTGAAAGCCAGTATCCTCACAAAATAGTTTCTTTGGATTCCAAGCCTTTGCTCTAAACACCACACAATAAATCCTTGGCTTCAAGGCACTCTGGACTGCAGTTTCATTATTAAAACTCATTTTATATACTTTCTGGGTAGCACTGCTTGAGAGAGCCCAGGGACCAGATCCTCCACGGGTGTAACTGGGTGCAGGTCCAGTGGACTAACTAGTGCTGGACCCACATACACCAGCTGAGGATCTGTCCCTGTATTTTTTTTTCTCCTTGCTGGTGGCAGTCGCTCAAATCACATTGTGACGAATGGCACAAAGGGAAGGGAACAGTCCTGATGAATGTTTGGCTTTTATTACTCTTATGGCTGTGCAGTTTCTGCACCCGCTTTATTAAAGACACTATATGGTGGAGCAATTTATATTTAAATAAAACTACCCAGGATGTGCAGCACCAAGTCCTCAGGCTGTTCTCTGCCTGGAAAATTCCAGATTTACTGCATGAGAACTTAGGAATTAGTGACACGGGGAGGGTGCAGGGACATGTGTTTCCTTTAAATTATTCTTTTTTCCCCCCCTGGAAGGTGCAGAATTAAAGCAGGAGAGATGCTGTAGTAATCAGGCTTAACAATAGGTCCTCCCTAGCCCTCAAGTGTACAATGAAGAAACCTACTAGAAAAGCTAGCTAGATGAGATTTTAAATTAGAATATAATCACCCCCCTTAATCATAATTACACTCTCTTCAATAGCAAGTAGTATTGTACCATAAACTCGATTGATTTACCCTCCTCTGCAATCCCTGGTCTTTGTGCTGTATGCCTTACCTTCCCAGGCAAAATTACTGCTGTCCCTTGCATAATGCAAACAGTTGCTTTCAGCTGACTTAGAATCATAGAATATCAGGGTTGGAAGGGACCTCAGGAGGTCATCTAGTCCAACCCCCTGCTCAGAGCAGGACCAACACCAACTAAATCATCCCAGCCAGGGCTTTGTCAAGCTGGGCCTTAAAAACCTCTAAGGATGGAGATTCCACCACCTCCCTAGGTAACCCATTCCAGTGCTCCTAGTGAAATAGTGTGAGTTCTAGGAAGTCACATTGTTTAATTGCTCAGACCAAAGGCCAGGTCCTGCCTTATGCTACGTGGGTGCATTAATGTGGGCAGTGGGTACAGGGGGCTTTCCCACTCACTCCTGCACAAACAGTAGGGCAGCATTCTAATTTAGAGGGCTAGGAAGACAGATGGCTCACTTGCTATCATGTAGGCTGGAGCACCATGGACCCAAAGGAGCATGGAGTACTGTCGAGTTGGTCGGCATGCCAATTTCTATGGCAAATTGTGATGCATTTGTTTCCATTCTGGATGAGAGGGAAAAGTTTAAGCTTTGAAATGTCCTTTAGTATGGAAATTCTGAAAATTAGCTATAATAACACTGACATTTTAATACCACAGAAGCCTAAATAAAACAAGTCAAAACTAAATGAGAAACCCCAAACAAGTATTTTTGACCTTTTCTCATCCAATTTTATCAGAACAGACATGGTATGAAATATTTTGATTTTGAAAAGACTGCATTTTCCAATGGAAAATTGTTCCATCAAATACATTTGGTGGGGGGGGGGGGAGGGGGACCAGCTCTATTCTGCTGGATGGGTAGTGGAGCCTGTCCCAGCACGCTTGCACACTTGCTGGCATCCGTGGCACATGATATTGAGAGAGGAAGATGTCAGGGAGCATGAACTGCTGCTGCCTTGCAAAGGAGCAGCAATATGAATGTGCCCTTGTTCTGAGCCATCCCGTCCTGGTCCATCCCTAAGAAGTGTTCATCTCTCTCGCTCTCCCTATCACACACACCTGGCTCCTGCCTTTATGGGTAGTGTCACAGGGTTACTGGGCCCTTTAAGGGAAGTTGGGGCCAGCCATACCTGTGCCACAATTAAGTCATTGCTTCCCAGCTTGAGGTGGGGTTAAGGCCAGTGATAGATTCATGAATACCTGAGCCTTAGAAAAGGACTGAGAGTAAAATCAGTTGGGAGTGGAACTGCAGGCAGCAGGTAGGTTCTCTGAGCTAGGGTCTGAAGGAGGCTGGGTACTTCAGAGGAACCAGCCTTGGGGGCCCAGTGCTCTGTAACAGAACAGGGAATAGAGCCCAGAAGGGGCTGAGAATGGTATTCCAGGGGAACCAGCCTGGGGCCTAGCACCCTATCCTTGAGGCAGAAAGACTTACACAGATGGCCTGGAACTGGGATGGGCACAGGGCCCTTGAAGGGCAGAAGGACCTCTTTGTTTGTTGGGACTTTTTAGTTTGGACGTTTTTGCTACCCTGGAAGGGGTTACATTTGTGTGACTTGGCTGTAGGGCGGAGCCATACCTCCAACACAGACTGGCATGTGGAGAGCTGAGGAGATGCACCTAGTGGAAGGAATTCAGGCAGGGAGCACACCACTGGCAATGCCATGCTGGGGCAGTGGCAGTGCTATGGACAGCCACGCTCCACAGCAGGCAGGTTCTCCATTTTAGAGTGACTGGAATGAGAATTTTGCACATCATGCTTAAGAGAACTTGTCAAAAACCCAACAACAGAACTTCTGTTGCCCACCACTCCCTTTCTTTGCTCCAGCTTTGCCATGTCTTCAGTGAGCTGGCAGCATGTGAATTTCAGGGAAAATAAACAAAGCGTCCTGGAGTTTTCTGTGCCAGTACAGCCAGTCCCATCAGAACATCTTTAATCATGTCCTAGAGGCTTATCATGAACTCCAAAGCCTATTCTCTCTGTGTGTCATCTGGCTCTTTTTTTGTTTTCTTTACTTGTCAGGCTGAACTAGCTTGAAGAGATCCTTGTGCTATCAGGAGACTTATATTGTTGCTGAAACCCCATACTGATGAGTGGTTTGGAAAGATAAAGATGCCACATATCTAACACATCATCCATAATGACAAGAATGGAAATATTACACGATGTTCAAAGACAGCTGGTTGCTCGCATAGTGTTTGCTCCTTCCCCTTGCTGTTTGCAGCTACCAAATATCATTTAAAGGGAGTTTAATACACACAAAGTACTTTCTATTCTACATGTCCATTTTAGTGAGTGTGGTAGATGCATTGGGGCTATTAAGAGATAGGGAATGCAAGGGGAAGAGGTCTAGGAGATCCTGAGTGGTGGTGGGGTGGAGGTGCTCATTAGACTCTATTGAATGTGAACTACTCTGAAAAAGTTTGAGGAGCCCTGTGCCAGATAGCCCCTGGCAATTGATAATAGGGTACAGAGCCTTTCACCTCCCAGTAGTCTATGTAAGAACAACTTGTGGTGTCTGTACAGTTCCGGATGAGCATGTGTCCATTACAACCATCACCTTCAACAGAGAGCCTACACTGGCACTCTCACTTCTGCCGATAGACCCACTGAGTCAAGACTGAGGCACATTAACTGGGTATCTTGCACAGCTACTGCCTGTGATGTGTCAACTCTCTGGAGAGATGACAGCAGTGTTCAGCCAGCTACTCTTAGCAATAACTATCCTTTAAAAGAGACACTTAAAGAACTGAAACAAAGGCTAAAACATTCAAGCAACCTAAGGTATTTGGCCATTCAATTGCCAATTAATTATCCCTCGATGGCTTTGAAAATCCCATCCCAATTGTCTAAACTGCTCAAAATTTGTCACAAAGGCCCAGGTCTGGCATGCTTGGTTAAGCGCTGGCAGGAGCTATCGGGTTTCAAGATCTCAGAGTCAGGTGGCAAGAAGGAAGATGATAGGTGGAGGTGTTTCACTTTTTTTTTTTTTTTTAAATGAGTGTGTGTGTGAGGCTGAATTTTCAGAGCTGCTGAGCCACTGAAATCAAGAGGAGTTTCAGGTGGAGTTATGGGAATGCAACACCTCTGAGAGTCCGACCCAAAGGATCCTTTCATGTGTTACTAACATCTTTGATTAATACACTAGAAAAGTTTAAAAATATTTTTCTTTTCATTTGTAAAACTCCCCTTTCTATTCCAATACATTCATTTTGGAGGATGGTGGTGGGGTGTTCTAACTACTTTCCTCTCTCTGGCTACGTTTCCTTTGGTGAACTTGTGTCATGAGTAAAATCCATTAATAGTGTTGTGGTCGTAGCTGGAGGCCTCAATCGCATTTGGGACACTTATGCTAGACACTGTTCACTCACGTCAAAAAAGACTGTCCTTGCCCCAAACAGATTATAAGCTAAGTATAAGATGAGAGATAACTGGTGACTATAACACAGATGAGGGAGCAGAAGCAACAATGAGACAATTAAAAAGTGTAATAAGCAGTGTCTATAATTTAATGCCAAACTTTGAATGACAGCTGCAATATGGAATATCTGGACATCCTCTTACAATTTTCTTGTTGCTGTTGCATAATCAACTAAAAGACTCTAGCAATTAATATTAAATACTTCAAGCCCTCTAATGTAGTAATGGTCATGCTCGTTAATTTAAAATGACTGCTTTACTGGAATAACTGAATAGATAGCCTCTAATCTGACTTCCTATTGCTGGAGAAAGCAGGAAAAATAGACATGTTCAAAAACACTCAGCCTAAGACAGAGATAAAAGGGGAGAACAAATCTTGAGTAATTTCCTATAGAAATTGTGGGTTTTCCCCTCTAGTTTGAAACACAATTTAATAGGTACTTCAAAAGGTATATTTTGCATGCGTTCTTGAAAGACTTTTATTTCTCTTATGAAAAATTGTTTCTGCAGATTTCAGACTGATCTTCTCTCAGATAAAAAAGTGAAATCGTTTCCATTATTGTATTTGACAAATCTGACGTGCGGTTAGTAAAAACAGAAGAATAAGCCAGCACTTAAATAAGATTGTGCCATGATTGACAGATCCTAAGTATGGCCACCTTGTCTTTAAAAACCAGCACACTTTTAGGCACACGGACCTCTTGATCCTGAAAAGTCTAAATATCCCCCATCCTACAATTGGAACGTATTCAATGTTCAAACTACAGTACTCCTTTGTAGAACTTTATAACAACAATCCTAGAATGCTAGATTTTCCTCCTTCAAAACATTATGTGAGATGACTAACCCCATTGCAAGGAACTGTACAACAATTCCTCTCTAATAAAAATACCCAGCTCCAGATAGCACTTTCCCTCTGTAGCTCTCAAAACATTGGCTTTCTTGTGTATTTCGGAGTAGAGAAGAATGAATAGCATAAGAATACTTGACACTTCATTTGCACCATTCATTTCAGGATAGCAAAGCGCTTTGTAAACCTTAGTTGGGCCTCACAACACAACTTTAAGTGTTTCTATCCCTGTGTTATTATTTGGGAAACTGAGACACAGAGAAGTCAGGTGTCTTGCCTACAGCTGCACATTAAGACAGTGACAGAAAAAGGACTAACCCAGGCATTCCAACTTCTAGTCTCCTAGCTATATATCCTCACTAACTATAGGTCTACCAGCTCTGATAATGTTTTCGTGCCTGACAAGTGATGGCTACACATTAGAATGGACAAAACCAATTGGCAACATCTCCCAGCTGGAAACTGGAGGTGTTGTCTTAAAATAGCCAAGATTTTACAGTCCTTCGGCATCCTCCTAATGTAGGGGAAGATTTTGGCAAACCAGTAAAGTGCCTGAAACCACTATGGCTTATTGCTAAAAGCAGCCAAGTCAGCAGGCCATAAAGTGGCTATGTAGCAAACTCAGCTTGACCAAGGCAGGAGGGGAGGGAGTTTTGGGTGCCACAGAAAGGGCAGCTTGACCCCGCATCCTTCCTGATAAGAATTGTGTTGAAGTTGCTGATACATGCATTTTAGAAGAGCAGGAATGTCTACTGGTGCCTCAAGGCCGCAAACTCTGGGAAAACCCCACACCTGGTTAATCCATAATCAGAAGGAAGCCTCTTGCTTGACCATTGAAACTACTTGCTTAACAAGTTTTCTTTAAGGGACATGGCATTCTATTACTAATGTATAAATAGGGGGGGTGGAATTTGAGGTAGGGGGACTCTTCAGGACTGGACTCCCCCTCTGGATGCATCTTGTGTTCCCCACCAGCACATGGGCTACTGCTGTGCCACTGGAGAACCACACTCAGCTTCGGTAATTATCAAGGGTTGGGGGTGTTTTACTATCTTGTTGCGGATGTGTGTAAGTGCTTGAGACTAAGTAAAGTTTAGCTTTAAGTGAAAGCACTCTCGTGTTGTCCTGTTTGTGCCCACCATCTATCGGTTGGACGTCTGTGTTTCCCCGATTTATTTTTCTTAAAAAAAAAAAAAAAAAAAAAAAAAAAAAAAGGGGGGCGGGGGAGGGATAGCTCAGTGGTTTGAGCATTGGCCTACTAAACCCAGGGTTGTGAGTTCAATCCTCGAGGGGGCCACTAGGGATCTGGGGCAAAATCAGTACTTGGTCCTGCTAGTGAAGGCAGGGGGCTGGACTCGATGACCTTTCAAGGTCCCTTCCAGTTCTAGGAGATGGGATATCTCCATTTCCTGACACCACCTCACATAGAGTAAAAGTTACCAAGAGCTTTGGGTTGAAAGAACCCCGGGTAACACTAACTAAGCTGTTAGTCACTTTGTTGTGCTTGGCTCAGGTGGTGTTGCACTTCACTTCCTTCCTGAGGAAAACACTTGGTTTAAAGGTTACCAAAGTCTACAGCATAAGAGAAGAAGGATGCGATTGTGGTTAAGTCACTGCAACAGGACTTGGGTTCAATTGATGGCTCTGGGACCAACTTCCTGTGTGACCATATCTGTATCTCAGCTCCTCATCTGTACGATCGGATAATACTTGACAGGTCTTAGGTGGATAAATCCACAAAAACTTGGGAGATGCTTAAGTACCCAGACAGGGGTTTCTTGAAGTACCCAGAAAAATATTAAAATGAGCCTACAATATATTACAAAGAGGATCTCCAAGAATCTACCTATTGTGTACATAATATTCTATGATGTCTTATGTTAAAGATCTTGTAATTAATGCACATTGATTCAAGCAGCTCAGAATATACTGCAAGAGCTAATCAATCCAAATACCCTCATGAACAATAATTCAGTCAACTGGCGAACTAATTGAGTGTAGACAATGAAAAATGAAGACTCCCTACTTTTGTGAACTATTAGCTGGGTTAATTTGCTTTTAATTATCTTTCGCTACTGATATATTTTAAAAAAACAGCATATGATGAAATTTCAGCACATCAAACATTTCTTTATATTAGCGCGGTCTCAGAGTTGCTGTGTTCCTAAAGTTTAAGGTCATTTGTCTTCAGCTTTTCAGCTATGTTATCATCCTTAACATTTCCTTTGTCAAGCAAAGGGTAGAGTCACACTGTATTGTTATGACTGGCAACACCTTGGGAACCTTGGGACTATCACTGAGAGGGTTAGAAAATAATAGTTCCAGACATGACATTCTATTGTTTGCCTCGGGCCAGGTTATCCCTGCATCAGATACAGTCCCTGGAGCAGCTTCCTTGGACTTTAAAGAACTTGTGCTCTGTTTCTAGCCCATCTTGTGGCTTTTGATCATGAGTCGGGCTTGCAGGGAGAAACAAACGTTAGCTTGGTGCCCCTCTGCAACTGTAAAACGCTATTGTAATTCTGAGTTGACTTCCCATTTGTTTTTCATCTAGGGGAAAACCATGGGCATGGAAGCGGTCTGAATTGTGCTGTGTATCTTTATAACCATAGGCAATTTGTTGTTTCATAACCAAGAAAGATAATCGCTGCCTTAAACTTAATGACAGTTTGTTCATATATATGATTAATTACTTGACTCACTGCTCATTTAATTGGTGTACTGTGCTGTAGGCTTCATCATCCATTTTGGCACAATCCATTTTAATGTCTTATGCGGGTAGTTTCAAAAACAAATCCTATAGCTAATTGTTAAGGCTTGTTTTCTGGGGGAGAGATGTGTATGTGGTACAAATTGCTATAATACAGATACCAGCTAATCCCTACTTTATGCACAATGTGATAATTACCTCTGAAAACAATTTCACATTTTATTGAAAGAGACACAAATAATTGGTTTTTGATTGCATTAAATAAAAATATTGGGCAGGGAGGGGCGAAGAGAAATGAGTAATTGGCTAGTAGATACAAATGAGCCAAATTCATCCCTGATGTTGTTTCAGTGACATGAATGGAAGTTGATACCATTGGCATTAGGAAGCTGAATTAGGTAACCTAAAGATGGAGAACAGCTTCTTAACTTCTGTGATTCTTGCACCAGGGACTAATCTGGTCCAAACTCTTCATTTAGAACCTTTAGACAGCTTTAACTACAGCACATCCTCCTAATTAGAGCACATTATTATAGTTATTAATTTGCATTAAAGCAATGCTGAGACTTTACCAAGACTGAGGTCCCTTTGGGCTAGACACTTTATGAACACATAGTATACCCTGCCCACAGGAGCTTACATTGTAAATAAATGAGAGGTGAGAAGGGGGGCAAAAAAGGGAAAGGGAGTTGCCCAAGATCACCTAGCAGATCAGTGGCAAAGCTAGAAGTAAAACTAAGATCTCCTGAGACCCAGTCAGGTGCTTTGTCCTCTAGACCACACTGTCTCCTGTGAACATAAATGTGATTTTTAATAATGCTAGTATATTTTTTAGAACAAGACATAGTAGGCTAGTTAATTCTTGTGTCAGGTTCATGGAAATAAACTTTCATTATAAACACAGTCACAAGTGGAGCTGGTAGAAATTTTTGTTCACCAAGACATTTTCCCTGCTGAAATATCGGGTTTAGTCTAACAAGAATTGTTTTGTATGTGTGGAAAAATTACAATTAAACTTTTTGATTTTTTTTAAAATGGGAAAATTGTAAAGCAAAGATGAAATGCTGAAATGTTTTGTTTTGACATTACCAACTTGAATGTCTTTGAACTTTTTATTCTGGAAATGTTTCTGTATCTCAATTTGTCCCATTTTGGGATGAAAACAAATGTCAAAACAACAGATTTTCCCCATTAAATGGAAATTCCATTCTCCAGATAAGTCTAGTGATCAGAGTCAGAAAGGTGACTTGGGATACATCTCTAAATCCAGTGATGTCTGAACTGTTTGGATTTATCCAAGATGTCCCACACCTCTGAACATAAAAGCATTTAGACAACTGTGTCCCTGAATCAAACTAAGCCTGGTTTTGGGTTTTCAAAACCTGAACTATCAGTGGACTCTCCCCTTCCATTTCAGTGGCATATCTGCAGTTCTGAATGACTGAGAGGGTCACAAACATTCCAGTAAAACTGGGCTGAGTTGCAGGTTTGTTAGCCTGATTTTGCTGTACAAATTGATTAGTTTAACATCTGAGTATCTGTGAGTTTCAACATATGGATATGCACAGTCAGTTCCAGTGTCCATGACGTACACAGCTGTTGTGGCAGATAGTGATCCCCAAGAGGTAGCCTGAGATGTTATGTGAGATCAGGACTACACCAGGGCCAGGTTATCCACTGGTGTAAATCAGTATCATTCCATTAAAATCAATGGAGCGAGGGAGATTTAAACCAGGTGAGAAGCTGGCCTCCAGTGCTGGCCTGGGAGCTGGTGTGGTTAACGGAGCACAGAGATACATTCCCCTTGCCTTGGCTTGTTTAAAAGGACTACTGTGTGCCGTGTCATTTAGAGCTGCTGCTTTAATGTATCCCAGCAGACAGGCTATTGCAGTAGTCAAGTTTAGAGGTGACAAATGAGTGGATCATTGCAGCCAATCTGCCTCTGACAGGAAAAAGGCGGCCTGAGATGATGCTAGGCATTTGTTTGTGAAAAACAGTGCGGCAAATGGAACCATAGTAACTCCCCACTGTCCTGTGATTGATTATGTACTATGGTTTGAGAAGTCGTTATGAGAAATGGGCTCAAGTTGCAAAATTCAAGTCTTCATCTGGATATCAAATGCCCCGAAGTCCAGGTGTATTTGGATCCATTGTTTACAGTACGACCCACTGTACAAACAGGGACCAAATGCAACATTCTGGGGTGTCTGTGAGTTTGTAATTCCAATGCTATGCATCCAATGAAGTGGGTTGTAGCCCACGAAAGCTTATGCTCAAATAAATTTGTTGGTGTCTAAGGTGCCACAAGTCCTCCTGTTCTTTTTGCGGATACAGACTAACACGGCTGCTACTCTGCAACCTGTAGTTCCAATGTTGCCTCTCCTACCTCAACCCCTAAAATTTGCGGGCAATCAGATGCATTTATGTATTTTGAAACATTCTGTTTTATTTAAAACTTAAACAATAAGAACTAAAAAAATATATATAAAAAAATAAAGAAGGAACAGGAAATGCAAAAATCCCAGGTCAGTACATAAGATGTACAGCTTTTATTTATAAGTCACTGTACTGCTGTTAATGAGTTTTGTTGGAGCTTTAGCCAGTTCACTTTAATTCTCAAATTTGTTTTACAATTATTAAGTGAAGCACACCTTCGCCAGGTAATAGAATACCGAAAGCTATTTAGTTGAAAACAGCAATAAAAATGTACAGTAGAGCTTCTGTTTCTTTAATTAGGCAAAGAAAGAACTGTGCAGAACATAAACTATGAATTCTGGCTGGAAACGACAGCTGAAACATTTAACGCTTCTCTTAGTGTCAGCTGTTCACAAGGAAGAAGCATGTGGGGCTAAGAGTGGACTACCGGGGTAAGCCCTGCAGCAAGTGTAGGGAGAACTTATTCATGTTAATAGGGAAAGTATTTTTAAAAAAGGGATGGGGGCAGCATTAGAAACAGAGGAGGGATGTGTGTTGGGGTGGGGGGAAGAGACTGGTAGAAGCAGTGAAAAGAAATGCCATGTTTTATTGTGCTGTAGACTTTCTAACACTATGGACAAGATTCTCCTTCTCTTCTCACCTTTGGTAGACAAACTAACCCTAGCTGGGAATACCCCTGGCATGGAGTTCCACAGTCTTTGGTGGATTGTTGCCAGCTGCTGCAAACTAGAGCAGCCCCCAGGCTACTCCAACTTGCATCCAAGCCAGGGCAGATAATGAGAGCTATAATGAGCTCCCTGATGCCCCCCTTTGTGTAAACAGCATGAAATCTGGCCCTCTATCCCTTTCTCCCACCTTTCTCCATGGAGAACTATTTGGAATGTGGTGTATTGAGAAACAAGATGAGCAGTAGCACATTTGACTCAAGGGCATTCGATTTTGTACTTACTAGTGAGGCAGAAGAAACCTGATGGGTTTTTGTTTGGTGTCAGGGGAAAAAATCTTTGTGTTGACGTAACTCACTTTGCCTTGCCACTGCTACATCTCCAGCACAGAGTCTCTTTCTGCCCACTCCCAGGGCTCAGGAGTTCAAAAAACTCACTGGAGTAGGTCAGAAAACATTTTGCAGAAAGTTTTGAGTTTTTGGCACTTAAATGTTGAATTTAGGTATCTAAAGTGGCAGGTAAGCACCTAAGTCCCTCTTGTCAGTCGAGCCCAAATTATATTTGTACTTATGCATTATGGAACACATTCACACACACCTGCTCTGCTGTTGGAATTAGAGTCTCGGGAGAGTTTAAGTGAAGCACTTCTGCAAAAACAGCAAAATCCACAGGGCTGCAAATTCTCTAGCTTGGAAATTCTTTCATAAAGGACCAAAGCAAAGGAAATATATAGCTGCTGTTGTGTTGCTTCTCCAGGCATCTTAGGTCTGGTCTACTCTGGGGGTGGGAGGATCGATCTAAGATACGCAACTTCAGCTACGAGAATAGCGTAGCTGAAGTCGACGTATCTTAAATTGACTTAGATTGACTTACTTCGCATCCTCGCGGCACAGGATCGATGTCTGCCACTCCCCCATCGACTCCGCTTCCGCCTCTCACAGCGGTGGAGTTCCGGAATCGACGGGGAGCGCGTTCGGGGATTGATTTATCACGTCTAGATGAGACATGATAAATCGATCCCCGGTAGATTGATCACTACCCGCCTATCTGGCGGGTAGTGTAGACGTACCCTTAGAAAAAGCTGATCCTCCTTAAGCATTATGTTATTTGAACCTTCCCTGATGATTTGTTGGGAGACTAGAGACAAGGGAAATTGAGAAATGGAGGTGCTAACAGCTGATAAGTGTCACAAAAAAGTAAACTACAATCCCGGTGCTTCTCTAATTATTAGAGCTGATTATTTAATTCATAAAACCATTACCAGTGAATGTTGCTACTTTCCTTTTCATTGGGCAGACACAAAAAGTATTTGTCAAGTGCATTAGCTTTTCAATGTTTTTTAAAAGTGAATTTTGTTTACTCTGTGGCTTGCTATTTTAAATTAACCCCTCCAAATGCTATCTGGTGCTTAATTGTGATTGATCCCATGGTATTGTTTCTGTTCTACGTCCTCCTTCTTAGCTGCTAAAAATGCCACCTTAAACTCCAGCTCTTATACCAATGGTGCCTCCTTCAAGAACCTATGTGTCTATTTCTCCCTCTCAATTCTTGGCTCACAGGGTCCATTGTGCTTCATACCCTGAACTAGGAGTAGTAGTGATCAATGGCTTGATGTCTAGTTGGCAGCTGGTATCAAGTGGAGTGCCTCAGGGGCTGGTCCTGAGGCCGGTTTTGTTCAACATCTTCATTAATGACCTGGATGATGGGATGGATTGCATCTTCAGCAAGTTGGTGGACACTAAGCTGGGGAGAGAAATAGATATGCTGGAGGGTAGGGGCAGGGTCCCGAGTGACCCAGACAAATTGGAGGATTGGGCCAAAAGTAATCTGATGAGGTTCAACAAGGACAAGTGCAGAGTCCTGCACTTAGGACGGAAGAATCCCAGGCACTGCTACAGGCTGGGGACCAACTGGCTAAGGGGCAGTTCTGCAGAAAAGGACCTGGGGATTACAGTGGACGAGAAGCAGTGTGCCCTTGTTGCCAACTGTGGAGCCCTAGAACAGTCTGTGCCATCAAGCTTTGCCATGCATTTAAATGGGTGCAGGCTCAAACCCTCACTGTATAAAAACGGCAGTACCAAGCCCCAGGAATGCAAGGGGGGAGTTTTGTAGGAAGCTGAGACTTTTCTCTCTCTATTTTAGTTAAAAATGTGTAGATAACTAGTCAGATTTATACCCTCAGTCTTCACCTTAAGAATTGTGGCCCCATATATTTTGAGCTAAAGGATCTAACTCCTTAGTTACAGTGACTGTGCTGTTTATATCCTCTTCATAATCCCCCAGCGGGAGACTCTGTAATATAACTCTAATTACAAACTGCATTGTCCAACATATTTCACAGTTTAATCCTTGTGAGAAGATCCATTCTCTCCTAGAAGTTTTCAGTCCATTGGGCTGACAACCCTGCACTATTTCCCTTGGAGGTGGGTATGGGTTGGAAGGTGTCTTTTTTTTTTTTTAATTTTGTTTTATTTGTTTACATGAGGGATAACTATAGGGATACGCCAAAGACAATCTTAGTTCCTAAAAAGGACTTGAATGAATATCTGTCTGTTTTGTTTTTCTTTCCATTCTTTATGTACAGGTGGATGAGAGAACTAAGAGTTCTAAACAGCCAATGTCAAATGCCCCATTTTCTAACTAACTCCTTGAGCGGCTAGCAAAATGAAATGAGATTTTAACTAGGACAGTTTTTGAGCATTTAGTCAAATGGTCTGACCACAGAACATGTGGTTCATCTGTTTCAGGAGTATTCTAGGACTTTGTGGAAAGTGAAAAGAATGTAAAGGAACTAGAATAAGAAGAGAACCTTAGATAAAAATGAAAGTAAAACCTATAGTAGATATATTATTATTTATTTGTTGTATGGTAGCACCCAGGCCTTGATCAGTGGAGTCTTGTGTTGACTTCTATATTTAAAAAGTGTTTGCTGTTTAAAGCAAAGTATACGTAGATTACAACTGATTTTAAAACTTCACACTGGACTAAACTGGATAAAGATGTGGGACGAGCTTTGGGCTGGGAAGGTTCCGGGGGAACTGAATTGATCTGTGCGGCTTAACTTGTTGATTCCAAAGTCAGACTGTGAATTATTTTATGTGAATGCAATATCCACAGTGGGCAAATTGGAGTGTTTCTATAAAGCAAGAAATATTTGCTGGTTTTAAAAAAAATTGTGAATAAATTTGACTAACACAGCCAAGAATTTTATCATGTATTTGTAAGCAGAAGAGGATGCTAAAACTGAATATCTTTTTTGCAAAGTGTACACATACGAGAAAACACATTCAACGGTACTGAATATAGATATCCTTCTCCTCTCAACTTGTCAATTTATTCATGAATCCTTAATTTAACATAGAAAAAACTGACTATTCAACATGTTAATTAAAAAGAAACCTCTGGCCATTGTACTAATTTGTGAAATGTTTCTATCTGTCTGCAGCAAAATTCCCTTAAACAGAATTTAATATGTTTCTCAATTATGTTTTGGGTTATTAGAAACATTCAGATGCATTCATATCTACTAGATGAAAAGGAATATGTTAAACATTAGACATAACATATTGAAACACTATATTCTGGGCAGAGGGAGGATGGGTTGTAAGGACATAACAAGCTTACCTAGGGCTTAAGAGAAATAGGATCTGTTCCCCAATAAGGAGCAGTTGCTTTTTGGGGAGGGTGGGGAGCGGATTCTAGTGATGAGACTGGTTTTAATCAAATAGTAATTAGCCTAAGACATGTTTGTATACCTCTAAAACAGATATACCAAATTATCTGAAGCACACCAGACTCAAGCCTTGTGCATGACCTTAAGAAAATCCTGTTTTAGGTCTAAATAAAGAAATATAAAGTGTTGTTGGTGGGGGTTGGAGCCACCTGGATTGGTGAATTCAGTGTGAAAAATATGCTTTCTTGCTAATGGAAAAATAGAAGTGTATGTGAGTAATGCCCATAAAATGTACTCAAGACCTAATCACTCAGCAAGATTTGAAGAGTGGGAGGCCTTGCTAAGCTGAGTGGTTCAGCAAAAATCTCCCATGCGCTTACTGTGCTGCAAAGAGGAACCCTAGAAGTGTAGGACTGGAAAGGACATCAGTAAGTCATCTAGTCCATTCCTCTGCACTCAAGGCAGGACTATGTAATAACTAGACCATCCCTAAGTGTTTGTCTATCTTGTCCTTAAAAACCTCCAACAATGGAGATTCCACAACCTTTCTAGGCACTTTGTTCTAGTGCTTAACTACCCTGACAGTTAGGGATATTAACCTAGCTCTTGGTCCAGATATGTGGGATGGGGATAGAAACTTGGCTGGTAGAGTAGCCTACCTGGACTTTTTTGCTTCAGCAGTGGACGGGAGTACTCGAGTATCTAGGCTCTCCGGGTTTGTCCCATTGTTCCTTTAGTTCATCCATGCCAACTCCCACCTGTCTCCAGGGGCTCCATGCAGGACAAGAACTATGTAACACGTTGTGCAGCTTATCCAGATCTTGTCGTGCAGAATCCCTGGGCTGCCAGAGGGACTCTCCATGGTTGTGGATGAAAGGGTTAAATTTGCCTCTAGGTTAAGTTTCCACTGCATATGTCTCCCATTTCTCAGAGTCACAATTCAATTACCGTTACCACATTTCAAGAAAAAGATGTGTCTGAGGGGGTGTCCACCCCTCACAAGGCCTGGATGGGTTAAGATGGCTACGTGAGCCAATGAACTGCCCGGACTGCACCTGGAGAAGGAGGCAGGGAGCAGAGATTTAATTAGAAGAGGGTCAGCTGGATGGGAACAGGCAGGGCCTATATCAGCCAGGGCTGGCAACAGAAGAGGCTACAGGGAAGGAGTCTGCAGTCACTTTCTGGGAGAAGGGTGGTGCCTCTGGGGATAGAGGCAAGTAGCCTACAGTTACTCCCTGGGAGGAGGGAGTTTGGGCTGGCAAACCCAGAGAAGAGGGAGAGCCAGAGAGGTGGGCAAGGCTCAGGGGCAAAATCAGCAAGGTAAGGTTGTCTTTGGAAAGTCTGCTTCCACAGATGGGGGAGGAGAGGGGTTCATTTCTTGCCTAGGTAGCTGATTGGGATAAGACCTCTAGAGCAGAGACTAGTCTGAGAGGTGGTGTCTTCAGTGGACACCTGAGTCTCTCACAAGTGATCCTAAACATTCTGGGTGGAATTCTGGTCCCACTGGAGTCAATGGGATGTTGCCATTCCCCTTCAATAGGGCCAGGACTTCATCGTCTCCCCAAAATTGGGGACAGAGCCTCAGTTGGTGTAAATTGTGATAGCTGCTCACGTAAAATCAGTGGAGCACTGACCTTTTATACTAGCTAAAGATCTGACTCCATATTTAAAGTACTGTGTAAGGTGCCTATAACAACCACCAGCTGGGGAAACCTTGCTTCACTGTTCTAGCCTGCTTTTGTCTTATCCAAAAAAAGAACTGTGTTCCTGAGCTCAGGTACTGAAGTTTAGAGCCCAACTTTCTGAAATGCTGAGCGTCTACTGCTCCCAATGACATTCTTAGCCTCTCTGCAAATCAGATCCTAATGGAGAACACATGATTTGCATTTGAAAAGGAGACCCTTACAGGGGTGCTGGAACAACTTGTATAGTGGGGGTGCTGAGAGCCATTGAACTAAACTGGAAACCCGCTATATGATGGAGACCACCTCAACAGCACCCCTAGTTCCAGCATCTTTGGAAAATTATGTTTTCAGGATAACTCCCTGGGAGCTGGAAATCTAAACTCGCTCAGACCAGGCTCCACACAGAATTTCTGCAGCGTAATAGCCTTTAAATATTAATAAAACAAACCCTTTGAACATCTTATTGGCAATATGCCGAGTCTCAGCCATGATTATGCTATTAAGCTATAATTGCAGTTAAAATGCTACATCCAGATTGCTCCTTACTTAGCAAAGCAAGCCTGTGCGGATGGTAGACAAAGTATTTCTGCTTCTATAACCGCAAAGAGATCCAGCATATGTAATTTTGCATGCTGAACTGAATGGGAAGACATCAGCATGGGCTGAAGAAGCCAAATTACTAGCCTCAGATGACCTAAAACAACATTACAGAAAAAGATACCTGGGAAAGTTAGTAACAGCTGTGAATCATTATCACCTTAATCATTCTGGTGTGTGTGTGTGTGTGTGATGGGACATAAAGGTGCTCCCTGGTTACCTGCCTGGTTTCCAGCTGGCACAGAGGCCTGGGTCCACAAAGGTACTTAAGTGCCATTGTTTGGCACCACTGCGATCCACCGAACTCTTGCTCAACTGCCGCCTAACTCTGTGGGTGCCAAAACTCAATACCTGAGGTTTTTCAGTAGAAGTTCCCTATGTGTCTAAGTTTCTGCCTCTGGGGGTGTGCACTGTCGCCTCCCTCTAGGCATCCAGATACCCCAGAACAATCCACAAACTGGGGGAAGATAGGCAGAGGAACACCTACACCTCTCTTGAGTGTCAGGCCTGATCTGATGGGCATGCTCAGAGGATGTCCAACTCCACACAAAATAAGAGGCCTTGGGGAAGAGGAGCCCCTCTCTTATAACCTTTAGCCTATGGGAGATCATGTGGGAGATCCCAGGTTCAAGTCCCCCTTCTGTCTGATGAGAAGGGATTTGGATAGGGATCTGCTATTTCTCAGGTGAGTGCCTGAATCATTTGGTTAAGGGTTATAAGGCAGTGTGACCCAGGGACCCCTCAGTGTCAGCTGGCAGAGGGCACAGGGGGTTCATAGGGCTTTACAGGAATCACAGGTTGGATATATGCATAATAGTTCATTGAAGGGTGGCATGTGCGCTCTCTACCGAGAGCCAGCATCCCACTGGTCCTCATAATCCTTGTGAGACGTATGTACAGATACTATTTAAGGAGGTATGTATTATACTGACTATTATGTTGTTAAAGTCTTGGAGTGAAGACAGGTCACCAGGAGGTGACCTACCTCAGAGGCTGGAGGTAAGACAGCTATTTCCCCGCCTGGTTGTTTGAGAACCGCTACACTATACAAACTGCAGGTCGGGACCCCAAAGTGTGTCAGGGCTGGCGTTAAACAGCCCGGGGCCAAAGCCAAAGCCCGAGGCCCAACACTGGGGCTGAGGCCCACAGCCCAGGGCTCAGGCCTGGTCTTCAGCCCGGGGCTGTGGGGCTCAGGTTACAGCCCCACAGCTGGGGATGAAGCCCTTGGGCTTGGGCTTTGTCCCCTACACCTGGGGTAGTGGGGCTTGGGCTTTGGCATTTCCTGCTGGCTAGTTTAGGCAAGGAGCTGCCTAGCATGCTGGTTTTTGTAGATCGTACTCCAAAACTCCGGTCTCTCCCCATTCATTGTACAGGAGGCCTAGGTGCCTAACTCAGGCTTTGTGGATCAGAGTGTTGTTCTGGTGACTTTTTTTTTTTTTTTTTAAGGCACCTAAAAGCTAGCCATTGCCATACCCAGCATTTCAATACCCATGTTCCTTCGTGGCTCCTGGTCAGAATGACTTGCTGGACCCTCTCGGATGGTTTAATATCAAAACTGAACCATTTATTCTGATTGTATTGTATAAAGTTAGGGAGAGGGTGGAAGGATCTCTATTGGCCAGTTTTCTCTCTGTTGTGCCTAATCTTGCTCTGCAGCTTCCTCTGTTTGGGTATGAAAGTTAAGTCAGGAGGTCAGGGCCTAACTTCCACCAATAAACACCTGTGTCTTGTCTGAAACATAAAAATAATAAATGTTATTTGTTGAGCATCAACAGGAATGCTTTGGTGCTTTGCAAACATGAGATGCAATGGACAGACATGTTATGGATGTCCATAAATTCATGGCGGTTAAGTCCATTAATGGCTATTAGCCAGGATAGGTAAGGAATGGTGTCTCTAGCCTCCGTCTGTCAGAGGATGGAGATGGATGGCAGGAGAGAGATCACTTGATCATTACCTGTTAGGTTCACTCCTTCTGGGGCACCTGGCACTGGCCACTGTCGGTAGACAGGATACTGGGCTGGATGGACCTTTGGTCTGACCCAGTATGGCCTGCCTTATGTTCTTATATTCTTATGTTTCAGGCAGTATAGTATAGAGTCTAGAATATACAGGTGTCCTGGATTAGTTTATTCCTGGTGTCAATCACAATGGATGAGATGGTCTCCTTGGGATGTGTTCCATCCTTATGTGAATGTATATTGCACTATCGCCTAGAATACTTCACTCAGTTCTGGTCAACCAACCTCAAAAACGAAAGAGCAGAAATAGATGGGGGTTTTGAAAACAGTCCAGGAAGAGGATTAGTGAGGGGGAAAGACTGAATAGCTTGGGACAGCTCAGTTTACAGAGAGACTTCTAAGATGGACCAGGATAGAGGTATATAAAACAATGAAAGGAATAGAGACTGTAAATCAGGCACTTCCATTTACCTTCTCCATAGTACAGTAAAAAAGGATCCCTTGTTGACATTGAAAGGCAACCGATTTAAAAGCAATAAAAGAAAATACTACTTTGCACCATGGATGATTGGCTGTGGAAGTTATTTCCATAATATTTCATTGGGAATTCAAAAAGATTAGACATTTCCATGATTATACATTCACAGTGGATAAATACAAATTAAATCTTCACAATTTAGAGCACAAACTGATCACTAATTAATGAGAATTAGGATGATTGTCCAGTAGTGTTTCTTGCATCTTCTTTTGAAGCACCTGGTTCAGAGGGGGACGAGATGAGTGCCCTGGTCTGATAGCCATTATGATGTTCCCCTGTATTGTATTAAATCAGTAGGTTACATTGATCTCTGGCAAATGCCCATTCATGTCAATGGTGGGATGAATCTAGGCCAGTGGCTCACAGGGTGGGAGGGTATATGTGGGCAGGATTAAATCCTGTTAGAACAAAAGGAACAATTGTGAGTTTGAGGTGGCGAAAGTATCCTGTAAAAGTTGTTCTTGAAACAATGTCCATGATTGCATGCACAAGTTAGTGTCTGCATATGCAATGATGTATTCTTGCCTACACATGCATATTTTATAGATTGAATTTAGGCATCTCTTTTTGCAACTGTGGCCCTGATTAGATTTACAGCTGGTTTCAAGTGTCATGTACTCTTTTAAAGGGAATGCATGACCAGTCTGGATTTGCTGTCGTTTTTACTTATCAATTTTTGAACTATAATTCAGTGCTACACCTGAAGCACTAGGGCCATTACTTCCTACAGCTGCATGGAGCAGTTAACAAAAATGAGATACCAGTAGGATATCTACAGCAGCATAAAGGCATCTAAATAACATTCACTCCTTTTAATGTACTAATTCATCAAGCTCTTCAAAAACAATTCAATTGGGTAAATATTTAAGACAGCTCAGATGTAGGTTGCCCCTCCGACCCCCACTATAATAGCATTGATAAATAATTGACACCCTTTTCTTTTCAATCTTTATAGCCATCAGTTTTCTTTGATACTCTCCCACTTTGAAGTGGCACTTTTCATGCAGAAGAATGTTAAATATCTATTTTTAATGAACTCGTAAATATTTCCACCTCTAATTTTTAACCTACAGCTTTAGCTTAAAAAATATTCTGTTCTCCCACTTTTGTCCCTGAGTCACCAAGCCGGGCCTATTCAGCAAAGCACTGAAGCAAATGCTTAAGCCCTGCTGATTTTAATGGGACTTAAGCACGTGCTCAGTTTTAAGCATGTCCTTAAGTGCTTTTCTAAATTGGGCCATAGTCAAGTTGCAGTGCTGCATAGTTAATGCAGCAAAAGCACAGCAAGGTCATGATTTGTAAAGGGTTTAAACCCCCCCATCAGAAGTCCTGATCCTGCAAGCTGCTTTGCATGGGCAAACTCCTGAAACTATGCAGAGTCCTAATGAAGTCTCTGGCCCAGGGGTCCATCAGCATCGAACAATTATCCCTCTGATGGTTTCTTTGGGCTTCCAGAACAGTCAACTACCTTGTTACCCATCTGCCTCAGTGAGAGCGATTTGCTACTGCTAAATTGTGAGTCCGCTCCCTGGTACTCCACTTGGTTAGCCAGCCTAATAAACTCCTCAGGACTCTGCCAACCCTTTCCTTGCCTTGCGAGTAACACGTGGTGCCCCCTGCTCCAGAGCTCCCTGGAAGCGGGCTGAGCTGTAGCATGCAGCCTCGGTCACCAGACACTTACAGAAATTAACAAGTCTGCTGTCTCCAAAGAGCTAGAATACACACCAGCCTGCTGGCTCAGCTGGGGATGCCCATCTCACTTAACGTAGCGGCACTGAGACAAATTTAAAATAAAAAAGAATGTTTATTAATAAAGAACTGAGTTTTAAGGGATACTGAGCAGAGAGAGTAGAAATAGAAAATGGTTACAAATAAAACAAAAATGTAACATGTTCCTAAGAGACTACACATAGCTTTAGTAAGTTCCAATCTTTGCCTAGAGCAGGGTTTGTTTTTTTTCACCTACAGCTACTTCTCAGCATCACCAACTCAGATGGCTGGAGATCCACTGTTCATAGATGCAAAGAGCACTGACCTCTTTTGTTCACTCAGTGATGGACAATCAGATGCCCTTTTGCTTCTCTTTATACTCCCCGAAGTTCATTGTTTCTGTCTCCAGAGTCTGGAGGCCCCCCCTGGCGTTGGGACTGTGGAGGGTCCTCATGTATGCTGAAAGCCATGCTGTTTCCTTATCCTCCAGATAACTAGTGTTTATCTTAGATGTAAATGAACTGCCTATTGTCTCTGGCATCACTGGGTTCAATTTACATTAAAGACACAGGCAAATAAACATTCCTTTGTCTAGGACAAATTTGTTTATCAAGTCTGCTCCCAAAACTTAGTTTAGGAACATATTTCCAGCATGCACATACAATTATTTACATGCCATCTGCATTATGCAACACATAATTACACACTGTTATTAATGACTGGTGTGTCATCAGCAGAGGTTAATGTCTTGTCCAAAGTCACACAGCAAGCTGGAGCAGTCCAGAAGACAACCTGGGTCGCTCTACTTAGTTAATTACTGAGACTATTATACCATGCTACCTTCCTAAAATGGTTAATCAGTGCAAAATTAGCACTTTGGGATCTATAATTGTTTACCTTAAAGAAACCATCACTTTCAATGAATATTCAACCATAACATAGAATCATTGACTTTAAGATCAGAAGGGACCATTATGATCATCTAGTCTGACCTCCTGCACAATGCAGGCCCCAGAATCTCACCCACTCACTCCTGTATCAAACTTCTAACCTATATCTGAGCTATTGAAGTCCTCAAATCATGGTTTAAAGACTTCAAGGTGCAGAGAATCCTCCCGCAAGTGACTCCTGCCCCAGGCTGCAGAGGAAGGTGGAAAAACCCCCAAAGCCTCTGTCAATCTGTGCTGGAGGAAAATTCCTTCCCAACCCCAAGTATGGCAATCAGCTAAACCCTGAGCAAACCTCAGGTTCCAAAGAAAACAATCACGTTGATGCTTTGTTTTGTTTGTTTTTTCTTCTGGTTTAAGCTGGCAGTGGCGGCACTGGGATACATGGGTCTTTCCATGGTATTTCAGCTCAGTCAGAAAAGGAAATAGTGTAACTCTCATGAATAAATCTGCTTTTGGGATCAGCCCAATTTTGCAAATCTGGTGGCTTTGGGTATTTCAGTTGAGGTTCATCTAAAACAATCAAACATTTGGATGCTTATCTGAATGGAACCTCTGAAGTCTGCCCATCACTAATACACTTTAAGCTACCAATGGTCATAAATTTTGACACTATCTCTTAATATCCATATTTCCGATTTTATAAATGATGTCCCAAAATTGTGACCCACACAATTTTTTCCTCCCTTATCATTAAATTAGCAAATCCTAGTTTACATGTAATAAGTAGAGTTTGTCAAAAGAGCAGAAAAATTAAATCTTTTTGAAAATTTTCATGACCATATTTTGTCAAATTTTGACTTCTCAGAAGATGTTGACTACGCCATAAACTGGTTGCAAAACACCAAATGTTCTCTGCCAAAATATTTTTGAAAATTTAGTGACATTTTTTTGTTATGTTTGAAATTTTCCACCAGCTCTAGTAATAATAATAATACCTAGCTGTTAGATAGTTAGAACTATATGTGCTGGCATAACATGAGGCGCTTGCCAAGGAAGAAAATAATATTTTTAGTTTATGTGCAGCATATGCTTTCCGTAGTTTAGATCATTCTCTTCATAGTTGAAGGGTTAACTCAATTTGAGGGGCAGAAATTGTTTGTGGGTAATAATACCTAGCTCTTATATAATACTTTTCATCAGTACAATCACAAAGTGCTTCATGATCTTTAATATATTTATAACTAAAGTGTTTCTGAATAACACAGAACTATTACATAACCTTTTTCATAAAAGCTATCAATTCCCTTTGTTAGCTACAAACTCTATGTATGGAAACAATGGGTAAAATCTTTGCCTTGTTGAAGTCAATGGGAGTTTTGCCAGGATTTCATCCAATATTTATTCCGTACCATTTGCATAGTTGGCAAAAGAAAACACGATCATAAAGGCAGACCTGTTTTCTGCCCCGGGTTGCTTATGTGATGACCGCCATGTTGCTCCACAGCAGGGATCGAATCAGCGGCTCTAGAGCTAAAAGCATAAGTCTTCACAAATTGGGAGTTAAAGAATCAACCTGTGAATTATAACAGACTCGTATCTGAGGAGTGTGGGCACAGAGGGATACACACGTGCTGACCAGTTCGTTATGCTGGAAGCTAGTCCCTCAAATCACAGATGAATCTGTTACACTTTACATTACAGAGACCCCCCTCTACTCTGCTTCTGTGAAGTGCCATACACAGGGCACTCTATAAATATTAAACAATAACTTCTGGACTGTTCCTGTGTTGATGTGTAAATGATATTATTAAGACTGTGGGGGCAAATTGAGGCTCATCTGAAAATTCCCAGAGGAAGGCTTCAGACTTTTATCAACGGGGATGATGAAACATACTACAGGCATAAGGCACAAAATGGATGTTTAGATATAAGGCTCTTCTCCTCCAGTGGGACTTGGGTGGGCACCGTGATCCATGCTGGTGGATCTGATTGCAGGATTGAGGCTATATCTTGAGTAATGATGCCCAGAAGTGAAATATAAAAGCATCTGAATGATTCAGGTTAAGTGAATTAGCAATTAAAAAGAAAGCAATCCCCCACAACCTTCTAGGCAGCACATAGGATGAAACATTAGATTAAATGTAGCAAGAGGTCAACCTGACCTGCTTTGAAAGAAGACATCTGCTCGTTAATCTCATGGCATGGGAAATATGCTGTCATCCACTTGTGTTTACTATCATAGCTCTGTTCATGCCATGAGACTGAAAGTGTGTTTAGTAGAATCCTTGGCTATTGATTAACTAAAAGTACAGGGACTTTGTTAAATGTCCCTTTATGAGGGGAGCCCAGTCCAACTCCACTGAAGTATTTGTATTTGGATCTTGGTTGTATATCCTTTAACGTAGGCTACATATGAATCCATGAACTATATGTATGCCATGGGGATAGCTATGAAAAGACCACAATTATATGTGCTCTGCAAAAGGTGTTGAGTGACATCTGTGGCAAAATGGAAAGAGGGTTAATTAGGATGCTTGTAATGGATTTCTTTTACTGTTTTTGCAGTTCCCTGCTGTTTTGTTTAAACAGGTGAATTCAAAGGACAATGAAAAGAAGAGAGATATCTTATCTGAAAAGATTCGCTTGAGATGAAAGTCAGTGTATGTTGAAAGAACAGGAGTACTTGTGGCACCTTGGAGACTAACAAATTTATTTGAGCATAAGCCTTCGTGGGCTAAAACCCACTTCATTGGATGCATGCAGTGGAAAATACGGTAGGAAGATTATAGCAACGGACCCAGACCAGTGGGGTACATGAGTCTGGGTAGAGGGCAAATATACTGGTCACTGGATGAGTAGTTTTCTGTTCCCTGAGTGACCAGAGCAGGGGCTGCACTAGAGTCATCATGGAACCTGCTAGAACCAGTTAAGGCAGGCAGGCTAATTAGGACACATGGGGCCAATTAAGAAGCTGCTAGAATCAATTAAGGCAGGCTAATCAGGGCACCTGGGTTAGGAGCTCACTTCAGTTTGTGGTGTGAGTATGAGGAGCTGGGAGTAAGAAGCTGAGAGGGTGTGCCGTTGGAGGACTGAGGAGCACAAACGTTATCAGACACCGGGTGGAAGGTCCTGTGGGGAGAATAAGGAAGGTGTTTGGAGGAGGCCATGGGGAAGTAGCCCAGGGAGTTGTAGCTGTCATGCAGCTGTTACAGGAGGCACTATAGACAGCTGCAGTCCACAGGGCCCTGGGCTGGAACCTGGAGTAGAGGGTGGGGCTGGGTTCCCCCCAAACCTCCCAATTGACCTGGACTGTGGGTTCTTCCAGAGGGGAAGGTCTCTGGGCTGTTCCCCAACCCACATGGTGAATCTCTGAAGCAAGAAAATCTGCCAATAAGCGCAGGACCCACCAAGATAGAAGAGGAACTTTGTCTATCTATCTATCCACACAGAGGACATGAAACAATGGGTGTTACCATACACACTATAACAAGAGTGATCAGTTAAGGTGAGCTATTACCAGCAGGGGAGGAGAAAAAAAAACTTTTTGTAGTGGTAATCAAAATGGCCCATTTTGTTTGAGAAACAGTAACTTTTTTTTTTTTTTTGTAGGGCACTGTACTTTAAATTTTTATGTGCTCTCTGTAGAGGTAGTTATTCTGTGTTCAGGTGAATACAGACAGTCACCTGGGGGAGGTTGGATCCAAGCCAATCCTTAACTGCTGTGGTTTTGCCAGATCTAAACTATACCCATGATTTTGCTATGTGTTTTTTGTTTTTGGAGGGGAGAAGTGCAGCCGTTTAAAATATAAGTATTCAAAGTTAGCTGTGATGTAACTCGATTGACTTTGAGTCACACCAGGGATGTTTAAGATAACTTATGGTATCCATTATCTGACAGACACTTTTAGACAGTAGAATGTTAGTAAAGAGTAATATAATACTTCTCTGCTACATTTCCTTCTGGCAGTCGCTAGCTAGCTACTTTAGCCTTTTGAAATTGTGTAATGTAAGCATGTTTCTGAGCTCTTGAAGTGGTGAGCTGAACCAAGCATCCATATTGTGTGTATGCCAGGCACTTCCTCCACCCTATCTGTGGCATCCCTGACTAACTTTTCCAGGATCTGCTTGGACTAAGCTTTTAATTCTTGATGACCTCTCCCTCTATAGATCTATGTCCAAGGATTGCAAGCATTCAGTTCTGTAACAATTTCTTGAAGTCTATATGTAATAATGTTATGAAACTAACAATAATGTGATCCTATATGTCACCACTCTAAGGTAATTAAGTCTTATTTAAAGCAAAAATTAAGTATAGATATTTTTTTTTTCCAGGAGGTATAATTAAAAAATGAAGGTTATTTTCAACCCTTATAGCCATCTATTTTTCTTTTACTGCTTCCCCTCATTAAAAAAGAAAACATGCCCAGAAAAACTTGTAAGTTACACTGAAGACAGATATTGGATCTCATAAATATCTCCTTTGCATTAACAATTGTGATGTGTTTAAATGCATTTTTCTTTAAGAAAAGTCCTTTCTTCATTAACTCAATTATTGCAGTCCTGAGGATTCTCAAACTTTTCTGGTTTACACCCAAATGTACGCATGGCTTTTCACTAAAGTATGTTAAACTCTGAAAAGTGACACCATACAAAATAGAACTGTGGAGTTCTATGTTTATTGCCTTGTTTTGTACCAGTATGGAAGTAAAATGATGGTCCTTTTTTTAAATAGCTGACAATCCTTCAAATTCTGGCTCAGCTGTGAGAGTCGCACTAGAGTATTTCCCTCTTGTGCATCACCATCAGTAAATTAAATTAGTCCTAACTTCTTTCTCTAATAACTTCAGTTCAACCTGAATAAAAACAAAACAAAATTGGCAAATTGAAAAAAGTTGGAAAAATGTTGTGTTTGACTCAGTTCAACTGTTTTGTTTTTGGTATTTTTAATAAAAGCAAAAGTAATGAAGGGTTCGAGTCACAGAAAAGTCGCTGGTGCTGCTGCTACTCCCCTTCCATCTCACAGCCCAGCAGCTGGGGAACTCACCCGGGATGTGGGAGGCCCAGATTCAATTCCTCCTCCCACTTTACAGCAGGGACTTGAACCCAGACGAGTGCCCTAACCATCAGGCAATAGCGTAAGCTAGGCTGACCAGATAGCAAGTGTCAAAAATGGGGACAGGAGGTAGGGCCATGCCTAAAATTGGGAGATCTGGTCACGCTAGGCTTCAGCCTGAATTCTGGGAACCTCCCACCCTGCAGGGTCCTAGAACCAGAAGGAGAGATTGAGACCCACCACAGGTCCGAGTGGTTGGGCACTCACTTGGGAGGCAAGAAGCCTGGATTCAAGTCCTTACTCCACAGTGGGGACTCAAACTGGGGTCTCTCACATCCCAGGTGAGTGCCCCAATGACTGTGCTAAACAGTGGGAAAGGGGTACCACTTTATTTTCCTCTTCCTCAATCGCTTTGTGAATCTAGCCCAAAAAATTAAAATGTGTTTTAATGCTGTCCAAATGGTACATTCTGATACTTTCAAAATTTTCTTTCTTTGTTTTGGCCAAAACAATTAGCTGAAAATGACACACATTTGTTATGTTTCGGGCAACCAGAATCTGCTTTTTTTTTTAATGAAAAAATAGTTTCATCCAAAATTAATTTTGTTCTACCTGGAGCAAAGTAATTCATGTACAAATCAAAATGAACACATTCAGTTTTCATGTCAGCTGTGATGCAGAAATGCTAAGTGATTTGTTCTGGGCCACACGGAAGTCTGTCGTGGGCTAGGAAAAAGAAATTGGATCTCTGCATTAGCCATGAAACCATTTTACCCCAATTTCTACTTTCCCTTGCCGGGTCCCATCACACTATCTCCTGTCTACGCCGACATTTTCTGTCTCTTTGGAAATGGGAATTATTTGACCCTTGCGATCATATTTATTTATTTGTTTGTTTGTTTATTTAATACCACCTAGGAGCTTTAGGCTAGGTCTACACTACCCGCCTGAATCGGCGGGTAGAAATCGACCTCTCAGGGATCGATTTATCACGTCCCATCGGGACGCGACAATTGATCCCCGAATCGATGCTCTTACTCCACCAGCGGAGGTGGGAGTAAGCGCCATCGACGGGAAGCCGCAGAGGTCGATTTTGCCGCCGTCCCTACAGCGGGGTAAGTCGGCTGCGATACGTCGAATTCAGCTACGCTATTCGCATAGCTGAATTTGCGTATCTTAAATCGATTTCTCCCCCCCCCCCCGTAGTGAAGACCTGCCCTTAGTCATAGGCCAGGACTACGTTGTGATAGGCCAGTAGTTCTCAAACTTTTGTACTGGTGACCCCTTTCACCTAGCAAACCTTTGTGTGCAACCCCCCTTTTAAATTAAAAACACTTCTTTACATATTTAACACCATTATAAATTCTGGAGGCAAAGTGGGGTTTGGAGTGGAGGCTGACAGCTTGTGACCCCCCCCCCCCATTTAATACCCTTGTGACCCCTGAGGGGTCCCGAACCTGTTTGAGAACCCCCATGATAGGCGCTGCATGAGCATGTCTCCAAATTTAGCTATGGGCTTTTCAAATACCTGCTCAATTTTTTTTGTTCTCTCCTGGCCTTTAAGGTTTTGTCTAGTTTTCGTGATATGCTTTAACTAGACTTGAAATGTTTGTACTTACTTGTGCATGAGGAGTCTGTTCCAATTCAAACTTGTAGAAAGAGTGTGAGTCTCTGTGTTTGCAGTGAAGTTTGCTCTCTGCTCTGATGGGGGTTTTGTTTGATGTATGCTTCTCTTCTAGTCCTCTGTTGGCTATGGGCTTTGTTCTCCTTGTTCTTTCCTCTGTGAGTGTGCAGTCAAGACCAACACAAGGAGAGTTTTTGCTTTTCTCATTAGTTTCTTTCATCTATATCACAAATGCTATATGATTATTCAGATACTCCATTGGCAGAGCCTGGGCAGATGCACTTTTATGTAGAATGCAGAGTCGAGGGAGCTTTTTACATGGTTGCAAAACAATAAAGCATCTCAAGCTGAAAGAAAAGAGCTAAAGTGGTGGATATGCAAAGAGAGAGAGAGTCAGGGAGAACCTGGTTTGTACAAAATACGTCAAAAAGGGTGGAACTGGACCATGACTCACCATGTGGTCACTGCCCTGGTGACAGTAAAGCTACATTAGACTGCTGTGGTCAGAGGAGATGTTTTTCATGTCTGAGTACTTGCATTTCAGAGTGTAAAATGCCAATGATGGTGTTTAGAATCATGGGCTTTCACAGTGAAGTGCTTTATTGAGTTGTTAGGTTACTTATCTGTCCTGGATATATACCCATGGCTCATAGATCTTGTCTGGTGCTTTCCATTATTTTCTATGCTTAGCCAAAGCAATACTGGAAAAGGTATTCAAAATCCTGATATAATGAGATGTTCAAATCAAAGATGAGCGTTGAATCTTAATGTTTCTCCAAAATCAACCTCCGGATTCTGAACTTTGGCCATCACTGCCTGTCAAGGCTGATTCCCCATTCTGGTACTTCGAGTGCAGAAGGTGGGGGGCCCGCAAGGATTCTAAAAATTAATACTGGCCACTCCAGGCTTGTATTAATCTCCCAAGGTTACAGCTTTTCTCTGACCTTGGATGAGTAGATGCTGCCACCACCCAAGTGCAAAAAACCCCTTTTGAGAACTCAGAAAGGTGCACTTGGGAATTCCTTCCTGTGGGGTACCCTCAAGCCCTTTCTCTCTCTCTCTCTCTCTCTCACACACACACACACCCCTCCAGGGAAGAGCTGCGAAAGAAAAACAAAGGAAATCAGCTATTGCCACCAGCTAATTAAACAGCATATGCACAGACCTCTTAGGACACACACATCCAATCCTGTTCTTAAAAAAGGTACATTTATTAAACACAAAAAGAAAGAAAATACATTTGGAACTTAGGCTTTCTGCTAGATTTAAAAAAAAAAATTACAAGAATTAAGCATCCAAGAGTAGCTTTCTTGAGGTCCAGCTTAAAGGTTACAAGCAAAATAAAAGCATCTGAGTTTAGCACAGAGGGGTCACAAAAGAGAGAAATCTAATTGCATCTGCTAGACATTTCGTGATCTATTTACATATCTGGGGTTTCAAAAGAGTAGTTTCTAGGCATGATCTGATGATTTTTTCATACCTGGCTCAAAGCATTGCTGCTTTGTCTCCTCTCTGTGAGACAACCACAGACAGACAAAGGGGGAGTCTTGTTTCAATTTTTAAAAAGTTCTAGCCTTCCCATTGGCTCTTTTGGCCAGGTGCCCACTCACTTCTTTTTACCTATGCATAGCAGTGAGACTTTTTAACCCTTTACAGGTATAGCAAGTAGAGAACAGCTACCAAGAAGGATTTTATAGCTGGCTGGCTGGGTGTTCATAAAAGGGAGGTACTCCACCTCCCTGCCCCTTCATTTATCACACTGCCATAAGTAGTTATACTCCATAGCACAGAATTTTTAGTTTAGTAGGGAAAACACTTCTTATGGTGACTGGATGTGTTCTGATGGTGTTAATCAAGTCCTGTTTTAATTATAAAACAGCTTGATACTGTGGGCCAGATGTGTATGAGGTATAGCAACAGATTTGTTTCAGTGTAACAGAGCAGAATTTTGCCTGTGTATCTGTTTCTGTTGTATCTATTAGTGATTTATATTTTTATAGTCGTGTGGGAAAAATTATAGGCATACTGCAGATAGAGGCCAGTGAATCACTGAGTATAGGTACATGGTTCAGATGACCAATATAAACTTAGGCTTGTGTGCTAAGCATTACATATGTGGATTTCCAAAAGTGCTGAGTTTTAACCTGATTCAAACCAATGGTAAACCCTCAGTTTTAGTGGGAGCAAATTAACCAACACTGAATGTTTTTTGAAAATCCCATCCAACATTTCTTATTCTTTTCTGTTCCTGTTCGGTTCCTATTTCACACCTGTTACTGTGCTATTTGAGCCCCTTCCAATGATGTATTAAGCAACATGACAATGAATTAAGCAACCTGGTAATGCACATAATTTTACAGAAGTTCTCTAAACTACACTGGGCAGACAACTGATCTGAGTCATTAGTTTTAAAAAAAATCCCTATCAAGCGTCACTCTTGTTTTCTAACCAAGGAATTTGCCTTCAACGCGTCTGTCAAAGTACTTGGTCCTTCTTCTGACTAGCATCCTGAAGGAAATGTTCCTTCACAAAAGGGTCTTAAGCACATCCTATTGCATATTTGTTCTATGTCTCAATCCCCACTGCAAACAAGGAGCAGTATTAGGGTGCACGGTGGTGTGAGCTGCCTTCTGGTTTGCTCCTTAGAGACTCCCATGTAGAGTTATTGTTGAAATTAAATTTGTTGCAGCAATCATGAATTAAAAACATAGAAAGCAAAGCAGAGTGTCTTGCAATTATCTTTGGAGCACAGACGCACGGCAACGCCTAATTCACTTGTAAATTAGAAAGGAGCCATTCTACGGATGAAACATACCCGCATATTTCAGCAATATGATGAATTGCTAAGAAGTCCTTGGTGTAGTGTCATTTGCAACATCAACTCAAACTGCACAAGGTACTTTAATTAGCATGAAACAATTATTAAATGGTAACTATGAAAACTTTATTTAACAAGTATAAATCTGGATATAATTTATATGCTTTACGATTTTCCTCCATGGGAAGTGGTGCAGAAAAATATCTTACTAACTGCTTCAGAAAAAATACTCAGTTTATATTTCTACGCAAGCTTGCCCATCTCTAGAGGGGGAGGTATATATCTGCCCCCTACTGGATGGAACATATCAGACTGGCTTGTACTTAGTAAATAGATAGATGCAATCAGCCAGATTGTTCATTTTCCGTGCATTTGGAATAGAAGGTAGTGTCTCTTCCCAAATGCTGCACATATACAATTAGCAGGCAACTATTCATGAATGCAGCTGCAGACTGTTGCAATGCAAGTATAACTGGGTTGCCTCTACTGTAATTTTTGTTCTGCACAGAAAACACACAAGGTGAGGGACGCGTTCCCTAGCAGTGACGCTTTAGTTGCTTACCACATTTACAGCTAAAGCCCAGCATCTGACTTCTCGCCTTTTTAAAATGGCAAAATGTCATTGTTCAGTTTTTGTGGCAATAGTGCAACTGGGTAAAATGGGGAGTTGGATAGAGAAGGGAAAAGAGAAGTGCATGGGGGAGGGGAGAAGGGAAATGTATCTCAAACACAGATAATGCATGTGCATGAATAGTCTCTGTTCTCCATCTTCCTCTCCATGCTTACAACTCCGATTCAGATATGGCCTGACACTGAGAGATGCTGAGCATCTGCACCTCCCAGGGCTCAAACCCCACCAGCTATTCATCACAAAGCCCCACCTTTTCATGTTCTCTGTATGTATATATATTTCTTACTATATGTTCCATTCTATGCATCTGATGAAGTGGGCTGTAGCCCACGGAAGTTTATGCTCAAATAAATTTGTTAGTCTCTAAGGTGCCACAAGTACTCCTGTTCTTATTGCGGATACAGACTAACACGGCTGCTAGAGTGTCACCTAATGAGTCCCTAACACCATTTCTTGCAGGACACACAACTTTTGTTTGAAGTCTCCCAGGTGAGAACTGGATCAGCCCAATACTGCTTAGTTTGTGAGGTAAGCCAGGTTGATAGTACAAATACTCAATTCAGGTTTACGCTAAACCATCTCGCCATCAGTTCTTGAAATGTTGTAAGCTCTGCTTCTGATTATCTCCTGTACGTTTTACCTCAACGTGAAACTGAAATTCCTTTTGGAATAATTTGTTTGAAACCAGCTTGGTTAATACTTTAGTTATTGTGATCAAAGAACATTAGAAGGCATTCTATGCAATACAGAACATGTTCATCCAGTGATTAGGGACACCGTATGAGACTGATCGGCTTAGGGAATAATTTATAGAACTGACAAATTAGTGCACTTGCAGATAACGCTGCAGTTTAGAAACACAAATGGCTTTGCGGGAAACTATAGATTTGCCTCTTCAAGAAAAGGCACCAGAGAAATACAGTAATTACTAATCCCGTGTGTGACCGTTATTTCTAAGGTTGAATTTGAATGACAAAGAAACAATACCTGAGCACCTCTATGGTAGCATTCTCAGAAATGCTTCCAGTTCCACACGCAGGTAGGGAGGCAGAGCTTCAGAGTTTCAATACATGGATGAGACGATGGTGTAGAGAGAAGGGGTTTAGATTTATTAGGAACTGGGGAAACTTTTGGGATGGGGGGAGCCTATACAGGAAGAATGGGCTCCACCTAAACCAAAGTGGATCCAGACTGCTGGCACTTAACATTAAAAAGGTTGCAGAGCAGGTTTTAAACTAAGGTCTGGTCTATACTACCCGCCTGAATCGGCGGGTAGAAATCGACCTCTCGGGGATCGATTTATCGCGTCCCAACGGGACGCGACAATCGATCCCCGAATCGGCGCTCTAACTCCACCAGCGGAGGTGGTAGTAAGCGCCGCCGACAAAAAGCGGCAGAAGTCGATTTTGCCGCCGTCCTCACAACTGAGTAAGTCGGCTGCAATACGTCGAATTCAGCTACGCTATTCACGTAGCTGAATTTGCGTATCTTAAATCGACTCCCTGCTGTAGTGTAGATGTACCCTAAGAGTTGGGGGAAAGTTGATTTGCTGCAGAGGAGCACGTGGATCGGACAGAGACTTCTCTTAGAGGAGGGTCTATTGATAGAGATTCTCTAGGTTTTAGTCAGGAGGAGAGGATGGAAGAGGATAAAGCATGGGCCAGCTCAGACAAGAAACATTCACATAAAAAAGCATCTGACACATCAAAAAGGGCAGACAAATAAACAGTGACAAGTTTTTAAAGTGTTTGTACACAAATGCTAGAAGTCTAAATAATAAGATGGGTGAACTAGAGTGCCTTGTGATAAAGGAGGATATTGATATAATAGGCATCACAGAAACCTGGTGGAGTGGGGACAGTCAATGGGACACAATCATTCCAGGGTACAAAATATATTGGAAGGACAGAACAGATTGTGCGGGGGACGGAGGGGAGTAGCACTATATGTGAAAGAAAATGTAGAATCAAATGAAGTAAAACTCTTAAATGAATCCACATGTTCCATAGAATCTCTACGGATAGTAATTCCATGCTCTAATAAGAATATAACAATAGGGATATATTATCGACCACCTGACCAGGACAGTGATAGTGACGATGAAATGCTAAGGGAGATTAGAGAGGCTATAAAAATAAAGAATGTGATAATAGTGGGGGATTTCAATTATCCCCCTATTGACTGGGTACATGTCACCTCAGGACAAAATGCAGAAACAAAATTTCTCAATACTTTAAATGACTTCCTGTATCAGCTGCTCCAAGAAGCACTCACAAGGAGAGAGGCAACTCTAGATTTAGTCCTGAGTGGAGTGCAGGATCTGGTCCAAGAAGTAACTATAACAGGACCGCTTGGAAATAGTGACCATAATATAATAACATTTAACATTCCTGTGGTGGGAAGAACACCTCAACAGACCCAACATTGTGGCATTTAATTTCAGAAACAGGAACTATGCAAAAATGAGGAGGTTAGTTAAACAGAAATTAAAAGGTACAGTGACTAGAATGAAATCCCTGCAAGCTGCATGGATACTTTTCAAAGACACCATAATAGAGGTCCAACTTAAATGTATACCCCAAATTAAAAAACACAGTAAAAGAACTAAAAAAGAGCCATCGTGGCTTAACAGCCATGTAAAAGAAGCAGATAAAAGAGAGCTAAAAAGGCATCTTTTTTTAAAAAATGGAAGTCAAATCCTAGTGAGGTAAATAGAAAGGAGCATAAACACTGCCAAATTAAGTGTAAAAATGTAATATGAAATGCCAAAAAGGAGTTTGAAGAACAGCTAGCCAAAAACTCAAAAGGTAATAACAATGTCTTAAGTACAGCAGAAGCAGAAAGCCTGCTAAACAACCAGTGGGGCCCCTGGATGATTGAGATACAAAAGGAGCACTTAAGGATGGTAAAGTCATTGCGGAGAAACTAAATGAATTCTTTGCTTCAGTCTTCACGACTGAGGATGTTAGGGAGATTCCCAAACCTGAGCCGTCCTTTGTAGGTGACAAATCTGAGGAATTATCACAGATTGAAGCGTCACTAGAGGAGGTTTTTGGAATTAATTGATAAACTTAACAGTAACAAGTCATCAGGACCAGATGGCATTCACCCAAGAGTTCTGAAAGAACTCAAATGTGAAATTGCGGAACTATTAACTATGGTTTGTAACCTGTCCTTTAAATCTGCTTCTGTACCCAATGACTGGAAGATATTGGCATTACATTAGCTATTTAAAAAGGGATCTAGAGGTGATCCTGGCAATTACAGACCAGTAAGTCTAACATCAGTACCGGGCAAATTAGTTGAAACAATTGTAAAGAATAAAATTTTCAGACAAATAGAAGGACATAACTTGTTGGGCAAAAGTCAACATGGTTTCAGTAAATGGAAATCATGTCATACTAATCTATTGGAGTTCCCTGAAGGAGTCAACAAACGTGGACAAGGGGGATCCAGTGGATCTAGTGTACTTAAATTTCCAGAAAGCCTTTGACAAGCTCCCTCACCAAAGGTTCTTATGTAAATTAAGTTGTCATGGGATAAGAGGGAAGATCCTTTCATGGATGAGAACTGGTTAAAAGACAGGGAACAAAGGGTAGGAATAAATGGTAAACTTTCAGAACAGAGAGAGGTAACTAGTGGTGTTCCCCAAGGGTCAGTCCTAGGACCAATCTTCTTCATAAATGATCTGGAGAAAGGGGTAAACAGTGAGGTGGCAAAGTTTGCAGATGATACTAAACTACTCAAGATACTGTATAAGGGAAAGGATCCTGCACGGAACGTGGCAAGTATAGACCTGTCTCATTGCTATCAGTCCCTAGAAAGCTTTTTTGCTCATGTTCTGTTTAGTAGAATGCAGCCGCTCCTCAACATTGTCGTCCACAGTAATCAGGTTTCACTGGGCAATTGACAATGGACACTGTCCTTACCTGCTGGCTTCAGGCTGAACTGCACTGAGCATTTAACTATTCATTTCACGTGGCATATATTGACATCAAAGTGGCTTTTGACCAGTATTGGGTTTACAATGGCGCCATGGGGCCAGGCCCACACTCGGGAATCCTGGGTTGTGTGTATGGTGAGGGCAGCAGCTGTCTGTCCCTCAGCTAAAGGCAGAGTGTGCAGAGGCAGCGAGCGGGAGGCGACATGGTGTGTCCAGCCCCTCAGTGGATCATACTACTTGGCAGTGCTGGGCGGGCGGGGCTTGTCCCTGGGCTCTGGGGGGGAGGGGCGCCTCTGGTTCTGGGGCAGCACTGGCAGGAAGGTGCTGGGCGCACGGCTCCACCATGCCATGCGCATGTCCCGGGCCCACCAATATACAAATGTAGAGGCTGCGGAGCACGGGGGCCCTGGACCAAGCTGGGCTGCGGTGCCCGGCAGATTGGCAACCTGACCAGTGGATGCTCATTGCACCAGGTAACCCCCCTCGGCCAGGATCCCGCGAAGCAGCTGGAGCCCCATCGTGCCATTCCCCCACCAGCACACCTGGGAGAGACCCAGTGCCCCCTACCGCCCCACACACAGTGCCCCGGGGGAGACTGGACCTCTCCCAGCTCCCCTGTTTCATACCCCTCCACCGGCACCCTTGTGGGAGACAAGACCTCCCCAGCTCCCCCCACCAGCACCCCATGGGGAGATTGGGCCTCCTCCATCCCCCCCATGCCCCATCCCCCCACTAATGTCCATGGGGAAAACTTGAGCCCCATGCCTCCCTGAGCTCCCCTAGCCCACCTGTGCTCCAGGCCCAGTTGGGACCTGTACCTGGCCTAGCTGCAGCCAGCTGAGGCGAGGCCCGGTTCAGTTCGGAGAACGGGGTGGATCAACTGCAGGGGGTGGCTCTGGAGTGGGTTGCCCGAGAATGATCTGGTTGGGGATTTGGGGGTGGGCTTTGGTTTGGGAACAGAGGTTCAGGAGGAGCCCTGTTCTGGTAGGCAGTGGGGAGGTTTGGGTCAAGAGGGGTCAGCTCATAGAGGAGTCTGATCCGGTTCTGGCTGGAAGGGGGCCTGGTTCAGCTTGGGGGTTTTGGTCTGGGGAGGGATGCTGATCTGGTCCAGTTTGGGGGGTCGTTCTGCAGAGGGATGTGGGTCTGGTCCCATGTGGAGGGTTGGCCTGGTCTTTTGAGGGGCACAGCTGGTCCTGATCCTAGTTTCTGTGCCTCTCTGCCTGGAAGGAAGGACAAGCAAGGCTAGTATGAATAATGATGCTGTAAATAAAATGAAGGGTTTTTTTCATATTTTTTTATTTTTAAAATGTTTTAAATCCACCCCAATTTCATACAAAAAATTAATTCAAATCCTGGTAGTTCATATGAGAAATGTGAAGGGTGAGATAGTGTGAAGGTTCCCTTTTAGTGGCAGCACCACATAGCTGGTGTTTTTGGCGGCTTTGACTTTTGTTAGCTTTTTTTTGCCAATTGTGTTTTATTTTGTATTTTCTCTTATAATTTATTTTATGTGCACTTGTGTGTGTACTTTTTGCCCTTGGGCTGCCATTGCTGGTACCCTAGTGGCAGCCACCTCCATCTGCAACTTAAACTTGTAAATATTGTAAATAAAATCTGTGCATCTGTGTGCTGTGTCAAAGACAACTTCTGTGTCGATCTCGTGTCTTTTACCCTTGTTCCCCATAGGGGCCCACAAATATGTTTGGCACCAGGCCCACAAAAGGTTAATCTGGCTCTGCTTTTGACTCAGTTGACAGGTCAGCATCTTGGCTTGCCCTGAAAGGAGATGGCAGCCCAGATGTTCAGCTAAATCTAGTGCACAATCTTCACCCTGGTACCGGTGTTAGATTGCGTTTTAGTTCATGTGTTTCTCTGAAACGTCAACTGTGCAACGAGATGCATTTTCACCTCAGCGCTATTCTGTTGAGCTATCAACTGGATATTAGGACTTGCCGCTCCACGTGTCGGAATCAAGGTTAGTCAAGAAATCTTCACTGACTGAGACTATGCTAACAATGCTACCGTCATTGTGGAGAAGCAGAGAATTTTATTTCTGTCCTTCAAGATTTCCAAGATTCTGGCTGGACTCTGAGGTTGAACATTTCGTGGCAGAAGACCAAGGTCCAGAACCTCCAAGCTGGGCCCTCAGAACCCCTGATGCAGATGGAGTCAAGCAGCATGGAGGGCATTGATGTGTTTATCTACCTACACAAGAAGCAGAATTCAGATGTTTGCAGCAAATGGGAGGTCTTAACTAATAGTGCAGAAATGTTTTTGCATCCGAGACTGGTTTGATAGATCCTGAACTTTGTCTGTCAGACTGGTGTACTGCATGTATTGCTTCTTACAGACAGACTTGGAGTATCTACGAAAATTCCATATGTGCGGTCAGTGCCAAATCCTGACCAACAGGTGGTTTGACTTTGTGTGAAATGCCATACTCTTCCTCCAATCACTCACCAGGTTCAGGAGCAGCTTGGCATGCTCTCTGGTATTACGTTGCCAGGATGGACAAAAACACTCTAGCACATCATACTCTCAAACTGTCCATTGACACATGCAGGGGTTCATACCTTCACTCTACCTGGCGTCACCCATGGCGCTGCCACAGACATTTGTGGATTTGCAGGATTGAGCCAGATCTGGGAACTTCACTATATGAAGCCTGGAGTGATGCCATCAGCTCTGGTTACTCTGGTCCCACAGATCTCAGTAGACTGCACACTAAATGATGAGTTTACATACCCTGCTATTTCTCCAGTCACAATAGGGGAAGGTGTGGTACTGACTAATGCCACCCCTGATTCCAGTTGTCCTATACACAACAATCAGGCATGGCGGAGGTAGCTGCTAACTAATGTGGCATTTAACCACTATCTGCCAAGGAGTGTGGACCACAGATGCCCTGCCTAGCTCTAGAGATCAATGAAGTCTGTTAGGCAGAGATCATGACAGCTGCTTTTCCCTTTCAGTTTTGACAGTAGGCCATTTCCTGCTTTGAGTGATATCTGAAACAGAAGTGGCTGTAGTGTGGGCTTGGGCCCAAGCCCAGAAAGATTCTTTCCCCCAGCAAACTGATTGGAAATGACACTCAGGTGGCACAGCAAAATGTTGCACAACATCAAAGTGTCGTTTCCATGGAAGTTGTTTTTTACTCAAGACATTTCAGATGTGAAGTGAAAGGAATAACCCATGTGAAAAATAGATCCAGTCTTGGTACAACAAATCCTTAAAATAAAAATGAGAGGAAAAGTGTCTCTCCCCTGGTGGAGTAAGAGACAAAATGCTCTCTTGATACCTCTGTCAGATCAGTGTTATGCCGTATTCTAACATCCTGGAGGATAAAACCATTTTCTCTGTGATTGAGACTTGAGTGATGTCTCAAGCACATGTTCTCAAAACATGCCTCCGATTTACACCTCCGTTCTGTTGACTCAGAAGTTTCACTTGCTGCTGTGTTGCAGAGCTGAAACGAAACAATACCACTAACCCCCGGCAGTGGGGTGTAAAGGTGTTCTATGCAGTACTACTGCCAAGTCTTCATGTAGAGTCTGGCTCATTCCTTTATTGCCCTGTCTACACTAAGGGGATATTGGAAAAAAAATTCCCATTGTTGGTACCAGTGGTTCAGCTCCTCTGGAGGTACCTAAGTTGGTAGCCCCAGACTAGATTGGGTGCCATCTGCCACTGGTGTTGTAAACACCATGTCAATAATGTCCACTTTTGAGCAGGGTTAGATGACCAGGGCCGGCTCTACTGTTTTTGCCACCCAAAGCAGTGTGCCGAATTGCCACCGTGGACAGCGGGGACAGTCTGTGTGCTGTTAGGGCACCAGGCGTGTTTCCGTGGCGGCGGCAATTCGGCGGCAGCTTCTGTCTTCAGCTGGACACAGCTGCCACAGGCGGCAATTTGGTGCGCTGCTTGGGGGTGGGGGGTGGGCAAAAACACATGGACTGCCGCCCCTTGTAGATTGCCGCCCCAAGCACCTGCTTGGAATTCTGGTGCCTGGAGCCAGCCCTGAGATGACACGTCGCTTAAAACGCCAGCAGCAGATGGTGATGTTTGTATATGGCTCTCGTTGTTAAACAATGGAGGAAGATGAACTGGTGTTGGCAATGGCTTGAACATCTGATCTTTCGGCTAGCCTCAGGTATTTCTTAATCGGGAGAGAAGAAGGAACAAATTCTTTCCATCTCTTATGGAAGTCTTGGCCACAGTGTCTTAAGTTACTAGTGATTTTGGGTGCCCAACTTTGGATGTCTTTAAAGAAGCCTGGTTTTCAGATGTTTCCGAGCACCCATCCTCTCAATCTTCTCTGTAGCTTCCTACCAGTTATGGAAAGTTTTTTTTTTTTGTTTTCTGGGCGGGGGGGGAGGGGGAGACAATAACAAAAAATTGTTTGATCTACTGTCCCTATACTAGTCCCCTGAAAGCACCTTTCAGACTGGAATCCATTCATCCATAAGAATAAATAATGGATTTCAGTCCTTCAGAACTTCTTATTTCTTCATTTGGGTCTCTCTAAATCAATAATGTAATTTACTCTGAAAATACATCTGCAAAAGCAGGGTCATTGCTTGTCAGAGAGAGACTAAAATCCCTCCTCTCTCCTCTCATTAAACTAAATGAATGTTTAAGATTTTTTTGGAGAGGGTTTTTTTTAAAAAGTTGGACAAAAATTCAAGGACACCCTTTTAAGAGGTCTCCCTCTCCTGTTAAATCTGACAAGAAGCAAATGGTCGAATGAGCTCAGTAGAAATGAGCTAATTGACGAGCAGGATAAAATAAGAATTCTCCTAAACCTTCAGGCACATTTTGAGCCGAACCTGAACATTTCTGAGGTTCCAGCTAGAACTTTTCACATCCGTGTGCCCTTCCTAACTTCATCCACCAAGAGAAACAGAAGCGCCACCAGATATGCTATTCTAATGATACTCATAACCTGTTAGAAATTACTAGCCATTTCATCTGATAGCCTGAGCTCGTGAGCCAAAGAGGTCTGAATAAGCACCCAAACTTTGGGATGTTTTCTTTGCTGGACCACTGAACATTTTTGAAGACCATTATCTATTGCTAACGCTATGTGAACTGGTCTTTGGGGCCAAAATAGCCAGATGACAGTAGCAAACTACATGCTTATTGCTCATTATTGTAGCAGGTGCTGATTCCAAAGTGGGGATAACTCTGAACTACGGTAGGTTTAGGTGGTGTAAAGCCAGATGATTTACAGTCTCCTCAGTTGTCCTGTTTTCACTTATGACAGTAAGTCTCAAAAAAGGGAGATCTTACAAACTGTATAACGGGGTGGCCAAACTTACTGACCCTTTGAGACGGGTAGGCAGCACTGGCACTCGTACTGCCTGGGTCCTGGCCACCGGTCCAGGGGGCTCTGCATTTTAATTTAATTTTAAATGAAGCTTCTTAAACATTTTAAAAACCTTATTTACTTTACATACAACAATAGTTTAGTTATATGTTATAGATTTATAGAAAGAGACCGTAAAACGTTAGTGGCACACGGAACCTTAAATTAGAGTGAATAAATCAAGACTCGGCACACCACTTCTGAAAGGTTTCCGACCCCTACTCTGAGACATATATACGATCTTCAGAAGTTTGAGACCCGGGGTGTGGCTGCCGGAGCTTGGGACTTCAGCCCTTCTCCTGCTGAAGCCCCAAGTCCCTCCTCCCTCCCTGCTGGGCAGAAGCCTCTACCCCACGCCACTGCTGCAAGGCAGAAGTCCTGTGGTGGGAGGGGGTGACCCAAGTCTGGTAGGTGGAGAATGGGGGGTGGGCTCTGCAAGCCGCACTTTGATTGTAAAAGAGCTGCAAGCAGCTCGTGAGCCACAGGTTGGCCACCTCTGCTCTATAAGGTGCTTGGCATCTACAAAATGAGATGACAGTGACATGAGAAGAGTTTCTGTGACTAGATATGCGTTTGTAGGTTTAAAACATAGGCAGATTTAGCTGAGCGTCACTGGGTCATAGAATGAACAGACTCTAATATCCAATGCTTCTGTTATAGGGACAAGCATCATGATGCTTGATCTCGATCCTTCATGGGCTTAATCTGTCTGGTTGAGCTGAATCATTCAAGCTACTTTATTACAACTTTCTTACGGGTTTTGATTATATTGCTGCTATTTTCAAATGGTAGGTTTCCAGGCAAATTCCAGAGACCCAAATGCCTACACCTTACTACGTAGGGAAGCGGCGTCTTTCAATGTCCATTTGGGCTAGGCCAGCTAATCTTCTTGTACTAAGCTTCTTGGGTTCCACTTTGTTGGTAGGGCTTTCTGTAATGAGACAGTATGTCTTTCCTCTTAAAAAAAACAAAAAAACCCCTACTGAATTATTCTACAGAAGGAGCCTTAAAACACTCTTTTAGGGCGAGGGTAGTCTGTCGTATCCGGAGCCAGTCATGTAAAATACTTGAAATTTCTCTCATTTTTTGAGTCGATCCAAAACACAGCTGGTGCTGCAGGTCTAATTGTAGCTCTACCACTTTTGATAATGTTCTTTCTTTAAAAGGGGGGAAAAATAAATGGAAGTCATTAGGAACAATAGCTGGCATGCAAAAGCACAACTTGTTCAGCATTAAAATTAAAAATGGAGGACAATATTTCCTTGGAAACACCGAAAAGCTCTGATAGTTTGCTGATTTGCTGTGTATCATCCCATGATAAGGTATTCTCTCTCACAGACAGCGCATAACCACTAGATGCTCTAGTTACCATGGTGACTATCGTCTTTTTAATAACAATAAATAATTATGTGCAACTGATCAAATCATTGGTTGCTATTGTTTCAGTTTTGTAGAAGCTCTAAATCTTTCTGGCCTCTTCTACACAGTCTTGTTTGATAATGCTCAGGTTGTGCCCTCTCCGGAATCTATATCTATATCTCCAGGAGAAAAATCCTTTGGGTGAGCTCATGTGGGAGATGCAGTTTAACACCTCAGGGTTGTGACTGTAGGCATAGCCCTGAGCAATGTGTGGTGTGAAAGCTGCACTACTCCTAGGGTCACCCTGGGGGAGACATAGTGCCTCTGAGTCACAGTTCCTCTCCTGATTTTTCCTTTTTTCCAAATGGTAGTAATTTTTTTCCCAAATGGTAGAGTGGCAGAATCTGATTTGAAGATAGGAAAGGTCCCATGAAGGTATTCCTGTGTTCAAATGGTAGTGAGTCGATATTTGAAGATTGGCATTGTGTTTTCTGAGTGTTGTCTTAGCATTGTTCCTTGCATTTTAGTGTTTGCATTATTGCAAAGAAAAACACCAGAGCAATTTTGGCTGTAAGTTTATGGAGGGTGGGGTGTGTGGCTTTTTTTTAAAATTTTTTTAATTGGAAATATATAGAGAGACTGCTTCCTCCCTAATGAGAGCTGTCCCAGTACACTGCAACACTGCACAATCTTCAGTACCAAAGAGAAGTGGGCTGTAGTCCACGAAAGCTTATGCTCTAATAAATTTGTTAGTCTCTAAGGTGCCACAAGTACTCCTGTTCTTCTTTTTGCGGATACAGACTAACACGGCTGCTACTCTGAAAAGAGAAGACTAATACCTTATCCACTTTAAACTTCAGGAAAAATGTAAGTGGTTGTAAATTGCTCCATTACAAACCTGGAAATGAGACAGGACATATAAAATAAGATCAGGATGTATTATGTCCTTATGGGTATAACTGGCTTAGTTTCTTGAGTTATTCTGCTTATCTAGGAAAGGACCCATTTCTCATGTTGCAACCGTGCAGACGGAGAATGAAATGGGACATCTCGTCAAATGAGCAGGGAGAAGGTGCAACGAGAATCATTAATTTTCTTTTACTTTCTTTTGGCTGAATGAGGATAGGAACCCCCCCCCCCCCCCCCCCCCAAGATCTAGAGGCTGTTGTGCCAAGTGTGTCACAAGGATGATTGCAATGAATACCTGCATGGCGCTGGTTTTATGTAGTGTTTCTGTGCTACTTTGATGGCCATTTGTATCAGGTTTTAATTCATGGGTCTAAGGCCTGGTCTACACTAGGAAATTAGGCTAGTATAACTGTCGGTCAGCTGTGGAAAAATCCACCCCCCTGAATAACGCAGTTAGATTGACCTAACCCCTGGTGTGAACAGCTGCTAGGTTGACAGGAGAATTCTCCCGTCAACTTAGCTACTGCCTCTCGGGGAAGTGGATTACCTGTGCCGACCGGAGAACCCCTCCCATTGTGGTAGGCAGTGTCTTCACTAAAGCGCTACAGCGACGCAGCTGCAACTGAGCCTAACTCCAAGAGTGATTTTGTTGCTCATGGCTATTATCTTTTCCTATAATGGGTTTTTTTGTTTTTACAAGTGAAATGCAGGCCTGCCTGAGTTTCACTTGCTTCTAATTCATTAGTTTTACAGCCCCTCATTTTTCACTCCCTGAGGTGAAACCTAACTCTGTCAAATTAGTATCCGAAGCCCTGCCAACCCGATGTACTCCCCCGCCCTCTTCCCCCACCTATTTCTGGCTCTTGAAGTGATCAGCTAATGAGAATAAAGACAGGGAGTTAATCCTAATGACTTCTTTTTGATTGCAAAAATTCCTCTTACACATGGTTTCAGAGTAGCAGCCGTGTTAGTCTGTATCCGCAAAAAGAACAGGAGTACTTGTGGCACCTTAGAGACTAACAAATTTATTAGAGCATAAGCTTTCGTGGACTACAGCCCACTTCTTATGCATCCAAAGAAGTGGACTGTAGTCCACGAAAGCTTATGCTCTAATAAATTTGTTAGTCTCTAAGTTGCCACAAGTACTCCTGTTCTTCTTCTTACACATGGGTGTCCTTCCACCACACTCTGCACTCATACACGGGTGGCTGGACACCAGAACGCTCTAAACAGATTAGCAGAATCCCCTCTGTAGAGGGTGAATTCACATCCTGCTCTTTACCACCACCAAAGTTCAAACCAGAACCCTTGTGGTCCATAGGCACTGGCCTCCTCTAAGAAAGCCAAAAGTGAGCCCCTAGCCTTCCCCCTGAGGAGAAGAGAGCCACTCTGCATTAAAGCAGCTTGAGCTGGGAGCCTGTCTCAGATAACAGGAGTAGGTAGACTCAGGCTAGGTCTACACTACCCGCCTGAATCGGCGGGTAGAAATCGATCTCTCGGGGATCGAATTATCGCGTCTCGTTGGGACGCGACAATCGATCCCCAAATCGACGCTCTTACTCCACTAGCGGAGCTGGGAGTAAGCGCCGTTGACGGGGAGCCGCGGAGGTCGATTTTGCCGCCGCCCTCACAGCGGGGTAAGTCGGCTCCGATACGTTGAATTCAGCTACACTATTCGACTCCCTCCATAGTGAAGACCTGCCCTCAGTTATGCAGAGTATGTCAATACAGTCACTAGTCAGAAGCCCTGTCCCTGTCGTGCTGAGCTCTTGGTTCAATTTTTACTCAGCTTTTAATGAGGCAACTGTACTGAAGTCAATGGGGGGGTTTCCCTGCATGAGTAAAGATAGAGCTAAAAACTGAATGAGGGCCTCAAGCTTTGGCCTATGGGGAAAAGTTGGAAGATGCTGATTGCTTTCCACTGAAGTCTGAGGAAGGCCAGTCGGGTTGTGAGCTTTGCTATCTGACTGGTAGCAGCAGAAGAGAGAGAGACTGCTGCAGTCCCTTAAAAGAATGTGTGTGTGTCATAAACTGTGTATTTGCAATGGTAGCTGTGGTTTCAAGGTGTTAAATTGTGACACTTAGGATGGAATGCAATGGGACTGGAGAAAAAGCAGAGCATTGCACTTAGTGACAGGTTTCAGAGTAGCAGCCGTGTTAGTCTGTATCCGCAAAAAGAAGAACAGGAGTACTTGTGGCACCTTAGAGACTAACAAATTTATTAGAGCATAAGCTTTCGTGGACTACAGCCCACTTCTTCAAATGCAAAGAAGTGGGCTGTAGTCCACGAAAGCTTATGCTCTAATAAATTTGTTAGTCTCTAAGGTGCCACAAGTACTCCTGTTCTTCTTATTGCACTTAGTGATTTCCTTTGAGATTTATTCCCCCCCCCCCCACACACACACACACGGAGAGGACCTGCAGTTGGTGCTGAACTGATGGATGTGAAGGTCACTGGTAGGGTTGCACAGGCTGGCACTCCTGGGCTTATCTGGATGATAACCATCCTAAGGGACTTGGCAAACTAACTGTCCCACTGATGATTGTTCCTGTAAAGTCATGGAAAACTGGGCCAGTCTCATCATGTGGGAGAAAAGCAAATGTAATGCTGAGTTTTCTATGCTGACTATTGCTGTCTGACAAAGCTAACCTCTTCCCTGGCATTTATTTTTAAAGGAATAAATGCTGAGAGAAAAAAATGCATTAAACATGTGCTAGCGCCAAGAGCAATTAGCATCATGGGCTCAGAAAGACAAAAACTGGTTGTTGCTTCTAATAGAATTCAGTAGTAGCGAATGAAGGAAAAGCCTTTGCAAAGCCTGGAGGGGCAATGCAGATTATCTGACCCATCTGTAGAAGATGGGTGATATCACCCTGATTCAGCAAAGCACTTAAGCATGTGCCTACATCTAAGCAGGTGAGTAGTCTCCTGGGCTTTAGCAGGATTACTTACATGCTTAAAGTTAGGCACGTGTTTAAGTGCTTTGCTGAACTGAGGTCTGTGTAAGTAGAACAACACATGTCCACCTCAACTAGTATTAGTAATAAATAGAGGGGACTGAATTAAATCTCTGGTGTAACACTGGACGAATGATGATGAATGGATAACGTGATTGTAAATTAAGTGGCTCTGTTAAAAGTGGAACTAATGGAACCACAGTGGTTTAGAATCAGTGTAAGGGGAGATCACAGTCAGGCCCCCCAGTGACTTACACAGTGAGCGGCAGAACTGCAGCCTTTAAAATAAAATAGAAAAGATGGGTGAACAAAGTGATGTGTGTGTGTGTGCCGGCAGTAGGCCCCGGTTTGCAATTCAAATGAATGGTTCCTGGCATCTTTGCTGCATGTTTCCCTGTGCCACACGTTGTTACTACTTTCAGTCATCCTAACGACAGAACGGGCAAGGCACAAATTGGCAATTTTACTATTGATCATGCTGCTTTGAATTCATTTCTCAGCCATTTTGCCTGAGATTTCATCTATAATAAGTCCATTCACAAGTAAAGCCTTGCCTAGGCAGAGGGCTTTTGTTTGTTTTGTTTTTATTTAAACCTTTGCCTTTGCCAGGCTGTTATTTCAAGGCAGAGGTTTTAAGAGACTCCTGTGATCGGAATCCAGCCCCACTCACTGGCCATGTCTGTATATTGGAAAGGATTGTCTTAGGTCTGGTCTATACTACCCGCCTGAATCGGCGGGTAGAAATCGACCTCTCGGGGATCGATTTATCGCGTCCCATCGGGACGCGACAATCGATCCCCTAATCGACGCTCTAACTCCACCAGTGGAGGTGGTAGTAAGCGCCGCCGACAAAAAGCGGCAGAAGTCGATTTTGCCGCCGTCCTCACAACGGAGTAAGTCAGCTGCAATACGTCGAATTCAGCTACGCTATTCACGTAGCTGAATTTGCGTATCTTAAATCGACTCCCCGCTGTAGTGTAGATGTACCCTTAGGTGGATACAGGATATGTAGAGGCAATCGAAGTATCAGTTCAATCACACTAGGGACAGATACTGTAGATTTGGCAGCCTAACTCATTTACAAATACCTAAGAAGTTACTGTACATATCCTTTAGCCTTGAAGCATGTATTGAGTCAAAATATTTAAAAAAGAATATTCCTAGTACTGATTTATATAGTTTCTCTGCTTTTGACAGACCACATGAACAGCTTGACTCTGAATCTGTTCTGCTGTGTGAAGCTGTATTTCTGTGGGATGTAACAAAAGTTTTAGTGGAAGGCTTCCGGTAATGAGAGAGCAAAAGGAAATGTTGATAAAGGACTAATTAGTGAAACAACTATATTAGTGCTACAAAAATTACTAGCTCTAGTGCTCTAGTGCTCCTTTTGAAATGAACAAACAAACAAAAAATGAAGGAAGGAGGATTGGCTTGATGATTGGGATTCAGGAGATCCGAGTTAAATTCTCTGCTCTTCCATAGATTTCATGTGTGTCCTTGATTAAGTCACTTAATCTTGCTGTATTTGTTTCCCCCTCTGTAAAATGGGGATGATGGTATTTCCTTTTTCCCACCCTTTGTCTTGTTTGCTTAGTTCTTTGTGTCGGGGCTAGCTGTGTGTGTGTATACATGTGTACAGTGGCTAGCACAATAGGAACAAAGGCTGGTACCTCTAGAGAATACTATTATGCTTATACTACACAACAATAAAAATGATTACATTGCAAAGTAATATAGTTTGGAAAGTGTTTTAATAGAAAATAGTTAACCAAAAAGCATTTTTGCCATTTAACAAGCAGCTGTGCTGTAACTGCTTGTAATAGAAGGTTTGACAATAACTATAATTAGCCACTTTTGCTAGAATAGACCTTATAATTTGTCTGATTTAAGTGCTTTTCATCCAAAAAGAATCCCTGGTGAATTAATGAGCATAGAAAATAGAAGTACCTCAAAGAGGTGACTGTAAATTACTGTCATGGAGATGGTAGCAGCACACGCTATGTCTAGTCTTGAAAGAAATTAAGATTTATTTTCTACAGCTGACAACCCATCAGCTCCCACGTTGACTACATCCATCATGTAAAAGAAACCTTCAGCCTAGAACAGCTGTGAAAATCAACCCTGTCTTTTAGGCTTGGCAAATTTGTTGATCTAAAGTCACAACGCAGAAATAATTAATCTAAGAGCTTTTCTCTCACCTGGGGACTTATTGTAGTACTGAGGCTGAGACTTTTCCTGTGGTTTTAAGAGGCATAGACCGTTTGACTAATTCTGAAGCTCAATCATATGTCTACAATCGACACAGCTTGAGTGATCCCTGCAGCCGTGCACCCTTTGCCCTCCCCCATGATCTGCCGATTGGAGCGTGCTCAGCATTTGGAAAGCAGACCTGAAAGAAAAGCCTTGCTCCCTGTAAGTAAAAAAGCCATGCTCCAGTACGTCACTGGGGACATTGCTTTGCTGCAAGGTGTTGGATGAAATCCTGACTCTACAGAAGTCAATAACAAAACTCCCTTTGAATTAATTGGGGCCAGGACTTCACCCATTGTATCTTGAGGAGATGCTAATCCAAGGTCCTGCATGCTTATAATTGAAGACCACATGGGTCTTTTCATAAAGCTGAGCCTGTGTTTCACCCCAGAATCCTGGCCAAATTCCAAGTCAGCCTCTCTAAATTCCTCCTGCAGTTTTATTTAGACACAGTATTCAGTTTAACTTATCTTTAAGCTATTGTGTAGTTCTGCTATGCACTGTCAGTCAGCTGTTTTGTTCTGTCCCAGAAATGGGTGAAATGATTTATTTCCTTTCTTAAGCACTTATCCCAAATTCAGGGGATAAAATCCTAGCTCCATAGGTATGAATGGCAAAACTCTCACAGATTTCAGTAGGGCCAGGAAACTCAACACCAACGTAATGGGAATAAATTTAAAATCTTTTTACACACTCAAATTTTAATAGACTGCCGGTATGAGGACAGAGTTATAGGCATTATAGAAAAACCTACAAAGATATATATCCCCTACCAACAATACCTGTTTCTTTTGTGTGCATGTGCACAAGAGCTTGGGGGGGGGGGGACACCAGAATTTCCATCCTGAGGGAAATTCAAGATTTCAAATTTTGGTGTAGTCCCAAATTTGGAATTGTTTGGAAATATTCTGAAATGTTTCATATTTATTCTTGCTATAAATTATAGCACAATTAAGTCAAAAGAAAACATTGTCACCTTATCACTATTCTGTTTTTGATCATTTCCCATCAATTTTTTTTAACATACAAAATCAGTACGTTCCCACAAAACATTTAGATTTAGTCAAGTCAGATTTTCAGATGGAAACATGTTCTGTTGGAAAATGTTTGACCTTCTGTAGTGTGGACCCACTGGAATTAAGTGTAAAGGGGTGGGGTGCACCATTCAGTTCTCTAGTTTTCTGTTTGTACTCAGGGATGCGGCCCCTTACTTAGGACTCACCAGGGAATGCAAAATTGCATATTGGCTTTAATAGTTAAAATTATGCAAACAAAAAGTCCATACAAGAGAGAGGGATGGGTGGGGAATGGGGGGAAAGGACCTGGAAAGGCGGAAGGAGCTAAATAGTTTAAACCAAAATGAGGTTAAGGAACTACAAAGCTAATCTCCAGCTCTTATGCAAGTCAGTTTAGACTCCTGTATAGGCATAACCAGCTCTGTGGACTTCCTCCCTTCCTTCATTGACCTAAGTGAGTCTCTGACTCATAATCCCCATGTTACAGTTGTCTTCATTCATGTTCAGGGGTTAATTGCTGTCACAGCAGGCCAGTCACTGCTGTAGTGTGGATAACAATGAGGGCTGTACCTCAATAGTTTAGGGTGAAAGACTGAGTTCTTTGTTCAGGCAAGGCTCCTGTGGTAGTCCTCTGTCTTGGGGGGAAATATGAAGGCTGAAAGGCACTTGAACAAATCCACTTCTGTGAAAAAGAATGTGCAATAAAAATAGAAGCCTATGCCTGTACCTCCTGACTGCCATCTTGTGATCTTCTGTCCTGGTATGGTCTCTGGCCAATATTGAATCTGAAGGGAAGTAAAGAAAACAGTCTTTAACACCGGGTGAAACCGTTTATCACCTCCTTGTTCTGCCTCAGGCCATGACTTTAACAGGAACTAGAGTGGAGTTTTCCAGCTGCAGCTAATACTTTGTTTGCTTGGCACCTCTAACTATCTCACCTTACTAGACAATCTAACTGTCACTCTACAATGGCACTTGCAGTAAAGAATGAATGCACAGAACAAAGTGATGATTGACTCAGCAAGAGTACAAATGGACAGGAAACTTAAAGCTAGTCAAATAATACCATTGCAAATAATACCATTGCAAATAATACTACGAGTCAAATAATTATATGGCAATTGAACCGTTTGTCCAAGCTGTTTTGGTCATTACCCAGCTTCAGGCTTTAATTCTCTAGATGTGCCCAACTGGTGGAAAGTTGTTGGCAATGCTGGCACCTGTGACGAATGGTACAAAATCTGTGTGCTTAAAACTGAGGAGAGATGGAGGGTGGGGGAATCCAATATACTTTTTTCTGTTGATTTAAGTATGTTAGAAAGAGGAAGTTAAAAATAGGTACAGAGAAACATAGTATGAACCTGCAATTCTAGATGTTATTCCAGAATTTAAATGGAGCTCAAGGTTTCTTGCATACAGAGAATTTATCATGGTTTCCAGTCAATCTTGGGAAGTTGTCACTGGAAAATGTAACCATTTCACCAGAGTAGGAGATTGGAATAGAAATTGTACTAACTGTGCAGCAATTTTATTTGAATATCCATATATTCCACTTACAACAGCAGTATACTATACATATAAAATGATGGGGTCTAAATTAGCTGTTACCACTCAAGAAAGATCTTGGAGTCATTGTGGATAGTTCTCTGAAAACATCCACTCAATGTGCAGCAGCAGTCAAAAAAGTGAACAGAATGTTGGGAATCATTAAGAAAGGGATAGATAATAGGACAGAAAATATCATATTGCCTCTATATAAATTCATGGTATAGCCACACCAGGGCCGGCTCCAGGGTTTTGGCCGCCCCAAGCAGCCAAACAAAACAAAACCAAAAATACCGTGATCACGATCTGCGGTGGCAATTCGGCAGGAGGTCCTTCGCTCCAATGAGTTGTGGGGACCTATTTTCCTTAGGCTTCTTTTGAAAATCTTACCCTAAGCATGAACCTCCTAGTTCAGAAAGAAATCTTTGTGGAATACAGCATAGATTTATTGGTTCCCAGTCTGGGCTTTCATACCATATACTCCAAACAGTCTAATGTAACAATAGAGAGGAGCTGCACAAAGGGAAGAACATATTGTGTTTGGAAAAAAAAAATACTGACATGTTCAATAGCTTGTTATCAGTGCCTGAATGTGATAGTTAAAAGTGGGGAAAGCCATGTATATAAAACTGTCTGTTACAAACATCCTAACCTGATCATTACTATCAGGTGTTCTGGATCTTTATTCGTTATTCCTGTCTTCCCACAGGAGGAAAATTCTTGACCTTACAGCCTCCCTACTGTGACAAAATTCCTCCTCTGCTTTGGTGGGTCCTGCATTTTTTTGGCAGATTTGCTCACCTCAGAGGTTCACGGCAGCCTTCAGTTTGGCCGCTTCTGCTAGAGGCTCAAACCTGCCATTCACTCAGCTAACCTCATCACTGGCCAGCATGGAGGAAATGGAGAACAATCCCCACAGTCTCTGTGTCCCACCTAGTGGGTCAGGGACAGGCCAGATCCCTTTCCAAATTAGACCTTCCCTTCTGGTGTTTCTCACAGACCAGGTCAACTCCTCCTGTGTCTGATCAGGAGTTGGGGGAGGGGGAGGTAATGGAGGGAACCCGGGACCATCCTCTACACCGGATTCCAGTCCAGGGCCCTGTGGATAGCAACTGTCTACAATGTCCCCTGTATCAGCTGCATGACAGCTACCACTTCCTACGCTACTTCCCCATGGCCTTCCCCTAGCACCTTCTTTATCCTCACTGAAGGATCTTCCTCCTGAAGCCTGATCACACTTGTACTCGGTCCTCCAGCAGCTTCTCACTCCCTGCACCCCCCCCCCCACTAACTGATGGGAGGTCCTTTTTAAACCAGGTGTCCTGATTAGCCTGCCTGCCATAATTGATTCCAGGTGTCTTAATTAGCTTACCTGTCTTAATTGGTTCTAGCAGGTTCCTGATTGATCTAGGGCAGCCCCTGCTCTGGTCACTCACACTAGAAAGCTATTCATCCAGTGGCCGGTATATTTACCTTCTACCAGACTCTGTACCGGCTGCATGACTTGCAGCTGGTTCGTTTCCAGACCGCGCCAAGGAAACATCTGTACACGCTCGTGCTCCACACCCTTCATTTCCTCACCCTTGCATCCTGCCCCGACACAAAATGGCAGACCTCCTGCCACCTCTCGAGGGTGAGGAGCCCCGTTGGGCCAGCCTATACTCCACCCTGGTTCCGAGGCCCGCTGGGGATATCAGTTGGCGGCTCCTTCACGGGGCCTTGAGCATGGGCGTGTACTTGGCACAGTTTACCCCTATTCCAGACACCTGCCTCTTCTGTGGCATGAGGGAAACCCTGGCGCACATATATCTGGAGTGCGCCAGGTTGCAGCCCCTCTTCCGGCTCCTCTTAGATATATTATTACGTTTTTGGTTGTACTTTTCTCCTCATTTGATCATCTACGCACTCCCCATCTGTGGCCCCACAAAGTCGTGGGACCTCCTTGTTAACCTCCTCCTAGCTCTGGCCAAAATGACCATCTACAAAACCAGGGAGAGGAGGTTGGCTGATGGGATTTCCTGCAACTGTGGGGCCTATTTCCGCTCTTCCGTCTTTTCACGCATCCGAGCAGAGTTCCTCTGGGCGGTGTCCACTGGCTCCCTTGATGCCTTTGAGGAGCAGTGGGTGCTGTCCGGGGTTCTCTGCTCAGTGTCCCCTTCAGGTTCCCTTCATTTAGCCCTGTGACCTCACTCCCATTCCTGTTATTTCATTAGTTGTCCCCCGCAATTATTTGGTATCACGGACCTGTGGATTCTCCCCTTAGGCTGGGGGGAGGTCCTTTAGCAGTGGGCTTTGCCCGCCCACTTCCTGGATACCACCAGGACCAGACTCTGTACCCCACTGGTCTGGGTCTGTCACACTACACGTGCAATCCTTTCATTGGTCTCAGCACTGCCACCAGTAGCAGCAGTGTTGATGCCTGACAACCCATTGTGCAGTCCAGTAAATTAATTTGCACAGATTAGGATTTGAAATGTGGAATGTAGTAGGGTCAGTTGACTTCCATGTTCCCCCTGATGGCCAGGGGTGCTTCTGAGGCATAGGTGCTGGAACTACGGATGCCGGGGGTGCTGTTATGCCCCCGTCTCAAAGGGGTTTCCATCATGTACAGGGTTTACAGTTTGGTTCAATGGCTCTCCACTATAAACATTGTTCCAGCACCCCTGCTCTGAGGTGACGTGCTAGATGTAAGCAGAGTCAGGATAAGCTCTACCCTGACATCTGGTGGGGAATTGTGGCGAGTTGTGCAAAAGAACTTCAGGGTCTGATCTTGTTTGCATAGGCACACTCACCCCGCCTAGCATGAGACAACAGCAGCCCAAATGGTCACTTCGGCTGCTGTGGGATCCCCAGTTTCTCTGTTGTTTGGGGCAGGAAGAATAAAGTGGTGTTACCCTGATTATGTGAATCAAAGACAATGAAACTGTTTTATGACAGAGGGACTTGCCATTAACTAAGTGGCATTCACTAGACAAGGGACATGGGTCCCAAAACCCAGTGAATTGAGAGAGACTGGGGACAAGTATTGGTATGGGCCCCTGAAACACCAGTTGCACCTCCTCCTCTCTCCACTGTGGAATATCAGAGCTAATTTTGATTCCATTAGGAGTCTAGTTACGGGCTGTTGAGCTGAATTCACTTTGGGCCAATGGTGCACCAGCACTGAGGCTCCCCTACGACAATCTGAAATCACCAAAGAGCTAAAATTACTAAGAGCTAAAATCACTGAGTGCTGGGGGGTGTGTGCGCCTGAAGATATATTGCTAAATGGCTAGCAAAGCAGTTTGCGGGATGGCTGGAGCGGCTCATGGGATGGTTGGTGGAGTGGAGCAGAGCGGCTGGCAGAGCAGAGCAGTTTGTGGAATGGCTGGAGTGGCTCATGGTGAAGGCTGCAGCAGAACCCCACGGAGAGGCGGGGCAGTCGGCCTCGGACCACATAAGGTGCCTCTTAACACCCCTGCATGCCCCCCCATTTCCACCCAGGCTGGGAGGTAAAACTCTGCAGATAAACTTTTGAATTCTGGGGCTGCACTGACCAGGGACAGTGACTTTTGGGTTGTTGGACTTTTGGGTGATTTTTTGGGTTGCTGGACTTAAGACCCTGAGGGGAAAAGGACACTGCCAAACTTACTTGGGGGTGGGTCTTTTGCTCATGGTTTGTGTTATGAATCCTGTTTGTGGTGTTTCCCCAACATAATACCGCATTGTTTCCTTCCTTTATTAAAAGGATTTTGCTACACTCAGACTCCGTGCTTGCGAGAGGGGAAGTACTGCCTCTTAGAGGCGCCCGGGGAGGTGGTATGTAATTGTCCCAGGTCACTGGGTGGGGGCTCGAGCCGGTTTTGCGTTGTGTTATTGAAACGGAACCCCTAGATACTGAACCCGGCTCTTGTTGCTGCCAACTCAGACGGGCAGAAGGGTGACAAATAATTCCTCCCCTCTTCAGAGAGTTCAGGCTCTCCCATTACATTCACACCAAAAAAACAGGCCCAAAGGCCCTTCTGGCCAGGCTTTTATTCCAATTTAGTTTTCCTAATACAGCAAATCAAAATCATAAACATGTTTGTCTTGAGTTCTGTCCTCATGGTTCTCTCTTCCACGGCTTACTCCCAGGCCTTCTCCCCCGACTGTCTCAGCAGCTCTCACGCCCCCCTTTACTGCAACCTTTCTTTCTGTCCCTCTTTTTCTGCAACTTTCTTCTTCTTCTTCTTGCTGTTCTTCTAGTGGAACAACTCAGGTCTGGCGTCTCGTAATGAGGATTGGCTAGACATATGCCCTCCAGCCCCGAAAGGCAAGTCTCCCTCCCTGTTACATGGAAGTATTTCAGAATAAAGGAGACCTGAAAATTGGAGGAGGCATAGAGAGGAAAAATAGAAGAGGAGAAAAGAGCACCGACAAATGATTTTAAGGTAATGTAAAGCTGAAATAATTGATGGCAATATAAAGAGAGAAATGAAATGAAAAGGACTGAACAAGCTGAAAATGGAAGTGGAGTACATTAAAAAACCCACAATTTTCTGAGAACCAAAGGCAGCACCTAGACATTAAGAACATAAAGAGGGAGGGATGGGGGAGGGGAAACAAGAGAATTAAATTAGAAAAAACTGCTCTAAAATAATGCTAATAGTGTAATCTTCCCAGGGAATTCAAAGTTCATGTGCAAAATCTTTCCAAAGGGCCCTACACCCAGGTGTTGATTGGCATGAATGGCTCCTGCTGACATGCAGGCAAAATTCAGCAGACTAACAGGTGTCAAGGCAGCCACTGTGGAATGGAATACAATAGCTGTATCACCGCACCAGCCGTACAGTATAGAGCGAATTAGTGTGCTCAGGACAAAACTTGGTTCAGGCTTTTATCAAAGCCCATCTCTACTTTTATGAGTCTCAGTTGACACTAAAATATCTTCCAATGAAAATGGAGTGTAATGGATGGGATTAATTTTGGGCAGGACAGGGCTTGATACAAAGCCTGCTGAATTCCACGGGAGTCTTTTTTTCCATTCGCTTTGATGGGCTTTGGATCAGGCTCACGATTGGTTTATCAGACTGGCGTGAATTGGGGGAAAGCAGGGAGGGAACCTACCAACCTCTTAACTGGAGGGCTACCAGAAAGCTGCTTTATTCTGGAGAACACTTCCACTAACATAGGTTATTTATCCCACCGTGATAGTCTTGGCACCTTGTTTGCAATTAACCCCAGTACAGCCAGGTTGCTGCATGACTGACCTTTTTCTTCATTAAAGTTACATCCACCAGAAATCAATTTGTTGGTAAAAATTCATAATACTTTTGAAAGCACGTACTTTTATGGATAAGCTGTTCTCTGATTTGCCAAAGCAGCTCGGTAATGGTATGAATCACAATTATTGCTCTATATCTTTCAGCGAAGTGAATAACTCTGCAACAATGATTTGGCATGATAGAAATAAAGTCATTGTCACTTAAGTTCCAGTCAGGAAGGGACTTTTCTTTCTTTTCTTGTTTTAGCACAGTTCATCTTGTATGTGCAGTGAGTTTTACAGTGCTATATAAATAATAAATGCAATAGAATATTGTCACAGATCAACATCACCTGCAATGAAGATTGACAGCTCTTGCATGGACAGTAAGCCAGTTGTGATTTATTAATAAACCAGATCATCGGTTGCCCACCAGGAACTCTTGGGGAATTGGAATTGGGGAGGTTTGGGAAGTTGGACACAAATGTTCCCAAATCCCAGAGCTGTTTTGTGCCATGGCTGGTCCCAAAATGTATATAGAAGAACCTTCTTATTCTGGAGTGATGTCCCTTTCTATCAGTGCCCTGAAGTCTGAATCTCCCCTTTGAGATGTCAGTAAAAAGTGTGCAGCTAGAACACTGCATTTATACACTGTTCACACATCAGTACAACCTAATCTTTGTTTCTTTTCATACAATAGACTAGATCTTGGGCCATACTAATTCTTTTTGTATTGCTCTGGTGGTTAAGCACCACCATAGGTGCTGGAAGTAGGGGTGCTCAGGGTGCGGCAGCACCTTCAGGTTGAAATGGTTTCCATCATATACAGGGTGTACAGGTTTGTTCAATGGCTTTCAGCACCTCCATTATAAAAAATTGTTCCAGCCCCCCTCAGCACCACCCAGGTGACATGCGTGTTTAAGTGCTTTGCTGAACTGGGGCCTTAAACCTGCCCTTTGGGCATGTCTACACTTCAGCTGGGAGCAAGTCTGCCAGCCGGGTCCACAGACGTGCGCAAAGTAACTGTGTCGATGCTGAAGCTGGAACTCAGGCTCTGAAGCATGGAGGGGAGGAGGTAGGCTTGAAAGCCTGAGCTTCAGGCCAAGCTGCAAAGTCCCAAGCAACATCCACACAGCTATTTTTAGAGTGCTAGCGTGAGCTCTGCTAACACAAGACTGTGGACCTAGCTGGGAGGCTCACGCCCAGATGCAGTGTAATAATGCCCTCAGCAACCAGCAGATTCTCCTAGCTGGAGAGAAGTTTGACTAGTAGAGAGATGGCTTAATTGACCGTGTGGCAGGGCCGGCTCTAGGCACCAGCAAAACAAGCTGGTGCTTGGGGCGGCACATTTTTAGGGGCGGCATGGCCGACACCAGAATGCCGCCCCTAAAAATGTGCCCCGGCCGCCCTAGCTCACCGCCGCTGCCACGGTGCGCGAAACAGCTGATTCGCGCGCCGCTACTCGCCCTTCCTCCCAGGCTCTCAAACCTGGGAGGGAGGGGGAGATCCCGAGCGGCCATTTCGCGCGCCGCAGCTCCTCCTCCCTCCCAGGCTTGGGAGCCAGGGAGGGAGGGGGAGAAGCGGCGCCCACGCCACGGCCACTCGGGATCTCCCCCTCCCTCCCAGGTTTGAGAGCCTGGGAGGGAGGGGGAGACTCCAAGTGGCCGCGGGGCGTTTCACAAGCCGCTGCTCTCCCCTCCCCCCTAAGCTTGAGAGCCTGGGGGGAGGAGGCAGGGCTGGGGATTTGGGGAAGGGGCGGAGTTGAGGCGGGGCCGGGGGTGGGGTAATTAAAGAACCGGGGGGAGGGGGCCAAAATTGTTTTTGCTTTGGGCAGCAAAAATCCTAGAGCCGGCCCTGCTGTGTGGATCCACTGGCCCTCTGGCCTACAGAGCATGTCAGGGCAGGAGAAATCAGTGACTTCTAGTGCGTCCAGCTAAAGTAGTGACCTCTAGGCAACTGTTCCAAGCTGGCACAACTTGGAGCTACCTTAAAGTGTCTCGAAGTTACACAGGAGACCCAAGCAGCCCCTGGCCTGCTGAACCCTGGGGTTGGGGGATTCGCTGAAAGGTGGTGTACACTTACTACAGTCACATTTCATTCCCTTTCCCCCTACTCTTCCCAGTCCCTGTGAGAACTCGGCCCAGTGTCTGTGGTGTTTGTCTATACATTTAATCTTCATCAAATCTTAATGATTTAAGAAGAAAATCCTCACGGAAATGTGCACATTCATTTTGGACGACCTCTGAAACCATTTCCTTCTCGCAGTGGATTTGATTGTGAAATTTCCTTATTGTAATTCACTTTGTTTGTTTGTCATAATGATATCTGAATTCTTTGGATGGAAATTGGAAATCAGACACCAAATGTACGCTGCTTCTATTTGGGGGGAAAACAGTTCATTAATTTTAATTTAAATGCCAAAGCCTGTTTCCCTTCAATGTCAAGCAATAATCTATTCCAGCAAATTAAGATGAACCTAGTTTTACATAACAGTGAAGCTAACATGGAGGAGCACATCACTGAGCTAGCATTCCAGAGCCTGTCTCTGCATTAATATTCGTGGAGACAGGTTCCAGTCCTCCAATGACTAGACCAGCCTAATTTCAGTTTTGATACATTTCTAATTACCAGATACTTTAAAGCTGAAAATTGCAGAAGTTCCCCAGAGAACTATTATTGTTTTTGTTAAATTTCTGTGAAATTCCTCAACTTATTATCTCACACTGATCTTTTGTTCTGTGAGTACAGTGAAGCTTTTCCCTGCATGCTAGGAAATAAGACTTTGATAACTAATCCAGCTTACTTTTGTCAATTATGTTCGTGCCACTTACATGCCAATTTTGTTTTAGTTGAGCAAATATAAGAGGATATTTATGTAAATAAGCTTATTATTTAAAAAAATAGGGTATTGTGTTTTTGTGGTAGCATTTACCTGTTTCCCTAAGGTTGCATTGGCCTGTTTTTTAAGCACACGGGGAATGAGGGGAGTGGTACTTGACATTCAAGGTTGTGTGATAAAATTGCATAGAAATGTAGGCTGCTAATTGAAACTAGATCAGGTTCATTTTGTGGTCAACGAAATAGAGGACTTACAATTTTCCATTAGCAACTTGCTAATAGAGAACTATAGAGCAGTAGCTCAATGTTGACCTTTGGAGGGATGATGTAGAATATGACAGCCTTCCATTTACTTTTCGAAATTTGTTGTTCTCCCCTTTAATGGTAGGATATTTATTGGTAATCCTCCCACTAATGCATTTTCATGTGAATGAAATCAGAGGTAAACTTTTACCTATGGATAAAGAGAAGTTCTTAGTTTCATATTTATCCTCGGCACCAGCTGATATCAGCATTAAAGGATGGATAATGTTACTACCGTACAATATTTGATGATGCCTGTAGCAGGGTGGACACCCGCTCCTGCCAGGAAGGGCTTGAAATCAGCCCTGAAAGAGACCTGCAGCTCTAAAAGCTGGGCTGATTGGGGAAGTGGCCACAGCTGGGCCACATGCCAATCAGGCCACAGCTGGCCTGTATGAAAAGGCTGGGAGCTAAGAGCTCAGGTGTGTGTGTGTGTGTGTGTCCGTCCGTCCAGAGAGAGACGGGCCTGGCTGCAGGGAGCTTAACCGAGTGCCTAGAGTGGAGCAGGGCTGGGGAAAGGCTAAGGGAGCCGGGATGCTCCGGCCTAGGAAAGCCCCAGGCTGCAGGCCTAGGGTAAGGCCAACGGGGCACTTGGGTTGCAGGAGGCAGCCCACAGGGGTAGGCCAAGGCAGCAGGTCCAAACCCCACTTGCCAGTGATGAGTGGCCTATACTGCAGTCTGCCCCAGGGAGCGGGGGCTAGTTGGTGACTGGCAGTAGCCTTACACTGAGGTGAGGTGGGGATAGGGGGTGGGGGTTCCCTGGGGAGGGGAGACCCCAAGACAAAGGGGTTATTGCCAAGGGACATTACCCCAGGTAACAGGGCACCGGGTCCAGGAGGGACCTGGGGCCAAACGGCAGTGGGTCACTGACCTGCAGAGGGCGCTCTGGAGGCTGGAGAAGAGCTAATTCCTGAGAAGACCAGCAGGAGGCGCCGCAGGGGTGAGTCCCACACGCTTACAGTGCCCTAAACTTTAATGCAATGAGTTGGGATAATGCAGATGGCAGCCTTGTTTGAGTTTGGGACCCAGTCCTGCATTCCTGCTCAGGTACAATTCCTATTGAAGCCAATGGGAGCTTCTCTTAATGACGGACCCGTATCTGTTTAGGTAAAGCAAGCTGGGCCAGACTGTGATAACCTTACTCCTGCTGAACTGCGAATGCAGACTTGAACTCAGCAACTGGTACTTTGGACCCATCTCTGCCATGTGCTGAGCAATCCACACAAGGTGCTATGGAACTTCAACCCTGATTCAGGGCATGGGTTTTATGGGCATTTAGTCCTTTACAAAATTGGGCCCTTAGACACAGCCACATTAAAGGTAGGAAAGATTATCATTGCTATTACATCTTTTCATTGTGTGGCTTGTCACAATTCAGGGTAGTGGCACCTGTATTTCCCCTCAGTGGCTCAGCAAAGGCGTTCAGCCCTCAGGCTTCCAGCTTCTCTCTGTGTGTCTCTCATCTGCCCAGGGTATTTCCAGTATGGTCCGTTCCCTGCCTTCACTGTGTAATTCCCAGCACAGACAATCTGGCTAACCAGATCTGCTTGCTTTCTCTTCAGAGAGGGAGAGCAGTGTAATTGCTACAGATATATTACCACAGAGTTCTTTCTAAGCAAGCCTACATTATTCTTATTAACAAACAAACATTAGCGAGAACATATTAAGAACAATAAAAGAGCCTGCCTGCTAATAAGCTTACCAGGCATCACCCCACCCTAGGGGTTTCTTTCAGAGATTCCGTTCAGAACAAACACACAATTTATGGGGCCTCTCCAGGCCAAGTCTTTCCAATCCTCCTGTAAAGACTGGGACCCACTATGGACCCTCCAGGATTGTCCTGGAGTCTCCAGGAGTTTTATTGATTCATACTAGTATGCATCTAATGTACGTGAGAAGTGCATGTTAAGCTTGACTATTTATCCAAAGTGAATTTCAGAATGTAACTTTTGCAATCTCCATTATGTTCATTACATATCCTCCAAGCAGGAATCAGAAACCATACTATGTGACTAATGTAATAACAGTATTTCCAATCCCAGGCGTTCCTCATGTTTTTATGATTTTTGAACTGGCTACCAAGAGACAGTCTGCTGGACTAGATGGACTAACCTAACCCATGGTGGGAAAGCTTATTTTCCTTAAGAAAATCTATAGATGTTGGAGTTTAGTTACAAAACTCTGGAAGCATTTCATAGGGAAAAAATTAATGCCAAACCTGGAGATCCTTCTCTGAAGCTTTCACTAAGAGTGTGTCTACACTGCAGGATTCATTTGGGGGGGGGGTGTAGCATACATACATGCATAACCCCCCCCTAGCAGGGGTATAAACAGCAGTTAAGATGGTGAGGCATGCACAGTAGAGTAAAGTCACACTTGAAGGGTATGGATATGTACCTGGAGTTGTCTGCTGGACCAAGCCTGCCTCCCATCTACTATTTTTAGCAATGTAGTGTCCTGTTACCTCTCACTGCTGGATCATTTTACCTCCTTAGGAAAAGAGCCCAGCAGTGGGGGAAGGCTGCCATGTCATGGTGGGAGGGATAGCTCAGTGGTTTGAGCATTGGCCTGCTAAACCCAGGGTTGTGAGTTCAATCCTTGGGGTGGCCACTTAGTGATCTTGGGCAAAATCAGTACTTGGTCCTGCTAGTGAAGGCAGGGGGCTGGACTCAATTACCTTTCAAGGTCCCTTCTAGTTCTAGGAGATGGGATATCTCCATTAATTTAAAAAAAATGTCCCTGGTCCTGGAGCCCTTCTCCATCATAGGGAATGGCTCTGGCAGTGGGGAAAGGCTCCAGCAGCTCTCCACTACTGGAGCCCCACCTGACCAAATAAAAGGCTCCGGCAGCAGGGAGCAGCTGAAGCATTTCTTTATTGCCTCCCCTCTCCCAGAGCCTTTCACTGATTATGTGTGGACACGGTGTGCTCTTCACTGCAGCATGTAGCTACACAAACGAGACACTGCCAAAGGTGAACGAGGCGAACACAGCTAAATCCTAGTATCTTTTTTAGCAGAAGTTACCTAGTCTGAAAGCCATGAAGCTTTTGCACAGGATGACAGCCTCCTGTGAGTGTTTGGTGTGGGCTAGCAAACCATTTTCATTACTTCCCTTGGTTTAACAGTGAAACTGGAGAAGTAAACAAACTAAGGAAAAAACGGTTTCACTCAAGACTCCTAATCACTCCCTTTATATTCAGAGACCTGCATTTGGAATGATTCTCCAGTCTGATTAAGAAGTCACTGGTAAAAAGGACTTTAAAATGACCATAATTAGTCAGACCAATGGTCCATCTAGTCCAGTATCGTGTCTTCTGACAGTGGCCAATGCCACATGCTTCAGATGGAATTAACAGAACAGGGTAATTAGCAAGTGATCCACCCATCAGTTGTCTAGTCCAAGCCTCTGGCAGTCAGAGGTTTAGAGACACCAAGGGGATGGGGTTGCATCTTGATCATCTTTGCTAATAGACATTGATGGACCTATACGCCATGAATTTACCTAGTTATTTTTTGAATCCAGTTATACTTTTGGTCTTTATACCCTGACAATGAGTTCCACAGGTTGACTTTGTGTGTGTGTGTGTGTAGGAGTACTTCTTCCTTTTGTTTGTTTTAAAGCTTGGTCTATTAATTTCACTGGGTAATGCCTGGTTCTTGTGTTATGTGAAGGAAAATGTAAATAACATTTTCCTATTCAGTTTCTCCATACCACTCATGATTTTATAGACCTCTGTCATATCCCCCTTAGTTGTCTCTTTTCAAAGATGAACAATCAGTCTTTTTAATCCCTCCTCATCTAATCATCTTTGTTGATCACAGAATCATAGAATATCAGGGTTGGAAGGGACCTCAGAAGGTCATCTAGTCCAACCCCCTGCTCAAAGCAGGACCAATTCCCAACTAAATCATCCCAGCCAGGGCTTTGTCAAGCCTGACCTTAAAAACCTCTAAGGAAGGAGATTCTACCACCTCCCTAGGTAACCCATTCCAGTGTTTCACCACCCTCCTAGTGAAAAAGTGTTTCTTAATAGCCAACCTAAACCTCCCCCACTGCAACTTGAGACCATTACTCCTTGTTCTGTCATCTGGTACCACTGAGAACAGTCTAGATCCATCCTCTTTGGAATCCCCTTTCAGGTAGGTGAAAACAGCTATCAAATCCTCCCTCATTCTTCTCTTCTGCAGACTAAACAATCCCAATTCCTTCATTCTCTCCTCATAAGTCATGTGCTCCAGCCCCCTAATCCTTTTTGTTGCCCTCCGCTGGACTCTTTCCAATTTTTTCACATCCTTCTTGTAGCGTGAAGCCCAAAACTGGACACAGTACTCCAGATGAGGTCTAACCAATGTTGAATAGAGGGGAATGATCACGTCCCTCAATCTGCTGGCAATACTCCTACTTATAAAGCCCAAAATGTCGTTAGCCTTCTTGGCAACAAAGGTATACTGTTGACTCATATCCAGCTTCTCGTACACTGTAACCCCTAGGTCCTTTTCTGCAGAACTGCTGCCTAGCCACTCTGTCCCTAGTCTGTAGCAGTGCATGGGATTATTCTGTCCTAAGTGCAGGACTCTGCACTTGTCCTTGTTGAACCTCATCAGATTTCTTTTGGCCCAATCCTCTAATTTGTCTAGGTCCGTCTATATCATATCCCTACCTTCCTGCATATCTACCACTCCTCCCAGTTTAATGTCATCTGCAATCTTGCTGAGGGTGCAATCCCCACCATCCTCCAGATCATTAATGAAGATATTGAACAGAACCGGCCCCAGGACCAACCCTTGGGGCACTCTGTTTGCTACTGGCTGCCAACTAGACATTGAGACCTTGATCACTACCCGTTGAGCCCAATGATCTAGCCAGCTTTCTATCCACCTTATAGTCCATTCATCCAGCCCATACTTCTTTAACTTTCTGGCAAGAATACTGTGGGAGACCATATCAAAAGCTTTGCTAAAGGCAAGGAATAACATGTCCACCACTTTCCCCTCATCCACAGAGCCAGTTATCTCATCTTAGAAGGCAAATAGGTGAGTCAGGCATGACTTGCCCTTGGTGAATCTGTTCTGACTGTTCCTGATCACTTTCCTCTCCTCGAAGTGCTTCAAAATTGATTCCTTGAGGACCTGCTCCATGATTTTTCCAGGGACAGAGGTGAGGCTGACTGGCCTGTAGTTCCCCATTTGGCCTGTTGTTGCTCTCCTCTGTGCTTTTTTCCAGTTCTAATATATCTTTTTGTGAAATGGGACAATCAAATTGCACACCGTATTCAAGGTGTGGGCGTATCATGGATTTATAAGTAGCATTATCATAATTTTTGTCTTATCTATCCCTTCCTAATGGTTCCTAACATTGTTAGCTTTTATTGACTACTACTGCACATTGAGCAGATGTTTTCAGAGAACAATCCATGATGACTCCAAGATCTTTCTTGAGTGGAAACAACTAATTTAGACATTATCATTTTGTGAGTATAGTTGGGATTATGTTTTCCAATGTGCATTACTTTGCATGTATCAACCTTGAATTTCGTCTGCCATTTTATTGCCCAGTAACCAAGTTTAGTGAAATCCCATTGTAACTCTGTAAAATTACTCAAATCATTTTGTATCATCTGCAAATTTTGCCACCTCACTGTTTACCCCCCTTTTCCAGCTCACTTATAAATATATTGAACAGCACAGGTCACAGTACAGATTATTGGGGGACCACTCTCCATTGTGAAAACTGATGATTTATTCCTAACTTTTCTTTCCTGTCTTTTTAACCTGTTACTGATTCATGAGATGACCTTCCCTGTTATCTCATGACTGCTTACTTTGCTTAAGATCAAAGCAGGACCTTATAAAAGGCTTTCTGAAAGTCCAGATATACTGTATCAACTGCATCACCTTTGTTCACATTCTTGTTCACTCCCTCAAAGAATTCTAATAGATTGATGAGGCATGATTTCCCTTTACAAAAGACGTGTTGACTCTTCCCCCAACAAATCATGTTCATCTATATGTCTGATAATTCTGTTCTTTACTATAGTTTCAACCAGTTTGCCAGCTCCTGAAGTTAGTCTTACCAGCCCGTGATTGCCAGAATCATCTCTGCAGCTTTTTATAAAAATCAGCATTACATTAACTATTTCTAGTCATTTTGTACAGAGGGGAAGGTTACGTACCATAGTTAGTAGCGCTGCAATTTCATATTTGAGTTCCTTCAGAGCTCTTGGATGACTATCATCTGATCCTGGTGACTTATTGCTGTTTACTTTATCAGTTGGTTCCAAAACCTCCTGATGCCTACGGATGCTGCACGGTGGCTGTGAAGCAGTAGAGTGGGAAAATGTGCTTTTAGTGATATTGGTGCAAATCGTGAAACCCTCTTTAAACAAGCACAAAAGATTTGAACCTATTGAAAGAAGAGATTTTTAATCATCATTCGGGCTTTGTGTTTTAGAATCTTTACATGCAGCATTCAGTAGAGCAGTGCCCATATCAAAGTCCCAGACCGGTATATCCCCAACCAGAGGGTAAATTTGGATCTAGATTAAGCTAGCTCACTAGAAATAGTAGAGAAGCTGTGGTGATACCTACTCAGGCAGCTGGCTTGTATCCAGATTCCCATTTGGGCTTGCATTCAGGCAGCTAATATGTGCTGTTGCTTGTGCTGTTCTGGTTTCACTGCTATTTTTAGTGAGCTAGCTTAATCAAAGCTAGTTCAGATATGCCTGTCTGAGCTGAAATCACACCTTCCCATTGCAGTGTAGACATAACTTAAGCAACCTAGGGCAGGAGGGGAAAATGAATTGTATAGGATGGTTCAAGAAATCTACTAAAAGGAATCCATTCTCTATTAAACTATATGAGGTTTTAGAATAATTTTATAGAACCCCCTTGTATTAAATTCTGTATGAATTCTCCATAAGGGTAAAGCTAAACCAAGAACTTGCAAAGAATAACTCAGCTCACAAATCTAGCATCTCTTATTCTAGTCATGGCATTTCTGCAGCTGTATCACAGTTTTTTCAGTTAAGCCAATATTGAACAGTATTCTGTGAAGTTCAGTTTAACTTTAACTCTATAGCTTGACTGAAAACACCTCTCTGTGCATATACCAAATTCTGCGTCACCTGTGTTGGTTAGTTGTGAATGGTCAGTACTCAGAGTATTGATATTTCAAGTTCATCTGGTATAAATGCTGGCATGTACAATTCTCTCTCCAAACATTTGTATCAGTAGATCTTGATTATTATGCAAATGCCTCTAGAAAGAGAACATGATAGGAGGAAGAGCATGGCTGAAACAAATTTATTTAAATTTTATTTATTATTATTAAATATTTATTTAAATGATCACTTGATCATTGCCTGTTAGGTCCACTCCCTCTGGGGCACCTGGCATTGGCCACTGTTGGTAGACAGGATACTGGGCTAGATGGACCTTTGGTTTGACCTGGTATGGCTGTTCTTATGCTCTTATGTTGTGTTCTTATATTTAAAAATTAGTGAATTTTGTGGACCTTTTTCCCCTTTAGTATTTGGCTCTGTTAACAGCTGCAGCTCTCTGTATAGTTTAACAGACAAAATGACAAGTGAGATCAGAATTCAACTTAATGACCTGAATCTCCTGGGCCTGCCAATGGGGAATCTTCCATAACAAGTCATGAAATTCGCTTTGGGTTTTTCTTTCGAACTCCATAAATATTTTGCTCTTGAAGAAGAGACCATTAGAAATGTGTAGTGATGTATGGAAATGCAGTGAAAATAGCATGTAGGTTGTTTAGGGATATGCTCCCTGAACCTGAAACACCCACATTCAATTCTTAAAACTGCTGCCCAGAAACAAACAACATTGTTCTCCATTATATTTCCCCCCCCCCTTTTTTTTTAAATGACACTGGCTCATAGTAAAGCCAGGTCCATTAAAACTTCACTATTTTCATTACAAGGCAGAAAAGCTCACTTTTTGCCAAAGGCAATTGCACTGGAAGCTTTCAGCTTCTTGAAACCGTAATAGGTTTGAATTTCAGTGGAGGTGGAATGGATGATCAAAGTGCAAGCACAGCATTTTCCTGATCTAAATGTTACCCTGGTGGTCTAAATGGCTTGTAGCCACAACAAAGAGACCTTGATGTAGGAGTGAAGCGAATTATTCTGGAACAACATGAGCAAATACAACTCTGATCACCAGAAGAAAGGATGGAAGGGGGGTGGGTGGGAGAGATGAGATGGGAATCTTTACAGAGGGAAAAATACTTTTTCTTTTTGAGGGTGTGGAGTGACCAGAAGGATGTGGAAGGAAAGGAAATTGAAGGATGTGGGGAGAGATTGAAAAAGGGAGGAACAAAAGCCAGCCAGGAAGAAAATAAAAACATAAATTGTTCTCGGTGCAAGGAAAAGAGTAAGAAGCATGAAACAGATTGGGCATTAGAGTTGACTAATAACGCCTTTAGCAAATCTGTACCCATTCATGCCTGTATAGCACTCTCTTCTCTCAGCAATGACATGGAGATACAGGTTCAAGGCAATGGCGGCACTAGATAGGAGAATGGAGTTGGAAGGAATTCCTGTTAAAGACATGAGGCTCCCTTTGAAATGAATGGTTCCATTTGTGTGTATGGGAGTTCTGCATTAGATTTTCAACACCCATCCCAGTTTATAGGCATGCCTATTAAGGCTCTGACTTCATAAGGAATCTCCTTCCTTAGAGGTTTTTAAGGTCAGGCTTGACAAAGCCCTGGCTGGGATGATTTAGTTGGGGATTGGCCCTGCCTTGAGCAGGGGGTTGGACTAGATGACCTCCTGAGGTCCCTTCCAGCCCTGATATTCTATGATTCTATAAAGGCAGTCTGCACTGGTATAACTACGTGACTGCAGTTATACCACTGTGAATTTCCTCAATGTAGGCAGGGCCTAACTATCTTCATTATAAAAGGTAGATTAACCCCTCTTTATTCGAACATGTCTTAATTATTTCTGTATCTATAATTCTGATGTAAGGATAACTGGAGAGCCTGGGACTTGGGCAAATGAGGCCCAATGTCCTCCTTGGAGAGGGGAGAGAGCTGAGAAACTACATGACTTTATGGCTGGTGAAGACAACCAACAAATAATGTCTGTTCTCCTATTAAGGAAGATACAAGTACAAGTAAATGCTTTTGTGCATTTGTATTATTTTAAACTCGATGGGGATTTGACTCTCAACTTCAGTGGGAGTAGAGTTAGGCTGAATACTGTTGAAAATGCCATCCATGGTATTTAGCTTTAACCACCCTCAGGCAATATTCTAGCACAAAAAGGATAACAGGTTGACCATTGATACTCTCCCTAACAAATTACAATGCATTAGGCACAACTATTTTCTGCTCTCTAAAATAGAGAGGATTTTACTAAGTGAAACAAAAAAATATGCAGAAACACAATTACTTTGGACAGGGATTTTGCAGTTTTGTTTTTTTGGTCTCCCGGCTGCTAGCTGTTGCTTAACTCCCTTCCATTTAAGCTTTCCATCAATGCATTAAGCAATGAATCGGAGGGAATTTTGTCAGAAGTAATTGGTTGACAAAAATGAAACATGGTCATTGATGATGATGTATTCTGATAATGCCACTCTATGATGAACTACACTGGATTCTACCGGCCATCACTCAGTTCGCTGGACTCATACATTTTATTCTGATGAATTAAGTGAGCGATGTTCCCCTGTGACCTTGGAAATAATGCTGCTTTTATATCCCGAGAGTTTGCTATGCATAAATGCGAGAAGCACTCACTTGTTTATGATAGATCGCTGTCTTTAGTATGTCAATTTTTTCTGTGTAGAAGTGTTAGACTAAACGACGTGATTTATTTATTTTTTTATTTTTTAAACTTCCCCAAAGTAGAGATTGTAAAGTTACAACCTAGCCCAGAAAAGCTCAATCTTCCCTGAGCAAGGGGCAGTGTACAGCAGATCCAGTCACAGTTCCTCCCCTGCTCCCACCCAGGGCTGATGGGAGACAGGGAAAGGGGGGACAATTGTATGGAGGCCCCAGGCTCAGCCTCCTCCTCCTCCTGCCCCATCCCTATTTGCTTGCAGGGTGGGTGTACTGAGCGATAGCCCCTGCTCTTACCCTTGTGATAAGAATCACAATCTGATCGTAGCCAAACGGGGAATAGGACAGGCTTTATTCCTCTTACTGTCCTGTACAACTGAGAGAGGGCACAAAGAAATGAAATGCACAGAATGTTTTTGAGGCAGGTTTGGATTTGTTTGGGGGTATTTTTGTTTGTGATCAAACCCCTACATTACTGAATTGAAAAGCGAGATCGGACTGTTAAGTATAAGTATCTGTGAATAACACTATTAGCAAAACTAGGCCAACAAACTCTAGGCCTGCTCCTCCAGGGGCTAGGTACTGTCTTAGACTGTAAAAGGGCCTAACTTCAAAGTCCTCATCTGAGGGGAAAACTTCTGTTGACCGCAAGATTGGGCGATACACTATGTGCATAATATCTATTAATGTGACATACCTGTAAATATGTGAACATAACCTGTACACATTGGCTAACAATCTATTTTAGAAAAACCTCCACTCTTGATTTAAAAATGGTCCGTGCTGGAGAATCCACCTTGACAAGCTCTGAACAAGTGGGCACCTGCAGTCATGTGAAGCCCCAATTTACTTCAGTGGAGACTTTGAATTGGAGAGGAAGGGTGGTCTGTTGGTTACAGAAGTAACCCAGGACTCACAGGAAATGCAGAGTCAGTTCCCTGCTTTGCCACAGACTTGGGCAAGTCACTTAAGCCTGGTCTACACTAAAAAATTAGGTCCGTATAACTACATTGGTCAGAAATGTGAAAAATCCAACCCCCTAAGTCCCTGTGTAGACAGCGTTAGGTCTATGGAAGAATTCTTCTGTCGACATAGCTACTGCCTCTCGGGAAGGTGGATTACCTACCTGATGAGAGAATCCCTTCTGTCAGCATAGGTAGTGTCTACACTGAAGCGCTACCATAGTGCTGCCATAGTGACGTTACGGTAGGGTTTTCGTCTCTCTGTCTGTTTTCCATTTGTAAAAAGGAGATGATAGCATTTCCCCACCTCCCTAGAGGTATTGTGAAGATAAATACATTAAGGACTGTGAGTCGCTCAGATGCTATGGTAACGTGCACTATATAAGTACCTTAGATGGAATGGGTGCATAAGTTTGCCTGTATGGGTTCACTGCAGGACTGGGAACTTGAAGTTTAATGAATTCGAAGAAGTTTGTGATGGGGAAAATTCTGAAGGCTGAGACAGACAAGTATCCAAATGTTCAATCAAAGTAGATTACAGGAACGTTTTGGATTTTATGGCCTGGAAATGAGATGGGAAATCATATAACAGGCTTCCTTGCCTGACTGCCAGTGCTTCCTGGAGTAATTTTGGCAGCAGTATGTTTGAAGTTAGTCTTTGCATGTTTATACACAAACATGGTTATTTGGGACTCAACTGTGCCCATGTTGTATAAAAAGCAAAAGACACCACAACTTGTGTGTGTATGCATATTACATATGAAATATAAATTTTCACTTCAATTAAAAAGGCATGAATCCAAAATTTTCAAACATTGGAGCCTACAGTTAGGATAGTAAAGCTTAATATATGGCTCCTAACTAAGAAGGCATGGTTTCAAAAATGCTGAAGGGCCATGAGAGGTGCTGGGTGTTTAGACCTTTTGAGAATCAACCTGATAAAACGATTACAAACAAACAAACTCCTCTGCTGAGACTTTAGTGATGTTTATATAACTGCTTTATTGACTCAGCTACAATTGTGCTCTAACAAAGTGTTGATTCTGATTTGTTCATTCTCTTCCCAAGAAGTTCTTTTGGGTCCTGAATGTGAAGTTTGGATATTTCTGGGTTTCTTCCTGCCTGAGTTCTCATGTATAATATTAAATTATACACCTCATATTGTTCCACTTAGCCTTTCTCTACAAGTAATAAGCTTCTGTTGCTATGGTCTCTTTTTTTTTTCTATTTAATCTCTCTCCGGGCTTGTCAAAAGCACTCCGTTAAAATCCCAAATCCCTGGAATTTGACAGTTTTGGGCTTTTTGTAAATTTCAGCAAAAGTTCAAGCCTGTGTTGCAACAATAATGAGGAATTCCAAGCGAGTCCGGACAAACGGATGCAGGCGCATGCACACGCTACATATAATCTCGTTGCCTCTGTGGCTGAGGCCATGTCGGAGTTAGAGACTGGGAGAAAGCTAGGGAAGAATTGCAGTGAGATTAAAATCAAAATGATGATAAAAATGATTACTAATAAAAACGTATGTATATGGGGCAAGAGGAGCAATTATTTTGAGAGGGGTGCTGTAAAGCCTCATACCTAATATTTGGAGGGCCATTAAAGGCAAAATAGACAGTAGCCATTCTACTCCTAGAAGCCCCCAGGTGTGGGATATATTGCAGATAGATGCCTCTTGTCTTTGGCCTAAGATGATAAATGGAGTTCCAAAAAATTCAGTCCCAGCCCCCTTTGCACTGTCATTGCCAACTACTATTTTTATACCTACTTGAAATAACTCATACACCTCTAAAGTTCTAGCAAGAGCCGATAGCTTGTGATTCGAGCCTTACACCGCACAACATGTATGAATGGTCATCCCAGACCTTTCTTCTGGAGTGCAACCCCACTCTTCCCACCAGGAACTCCCCCAGCCCCTCCACTGGTTGAAAACCAGACAGCTGGCAACCCTATAGTGAGGATGTTAACTTTTGAGCTACTCACACGGAATCCGCCTTACAGTTTAAGTGTTGAGTCGGTTCCAAATCCAGGCTCAGTCTTGTTTCTCAGATCCAGCCTGGATGTGGCCCAGAATGGCAGAACCTTTGTAAGAGCAACTGTTGGGTCAGCCTCTGAGATTTGTGCCACGGTCTCCTCTGAACCTGTATGCTAGCCCTGGTGTGGCCTTGAACCCAAACTTTGAATCCCTGCCAGAGCCTCATTCAAACCTTTGTCCCACTTCTAGTATTTCTGGATGATTTGGATTCATCCTGTCCTCTTGCTGTGGCTATTTAAAGAGTCAGGCCAGGTATTTTCTTCTCCTTTCTTTCCGATATTTCTTGAACTGTGATAATGACAGGGTATAATAAATTGCTGGCAGATGTCATGCTGTTGGGTCCTTACTTTACTGAAATTCACTTCTTTACCACCCCAACTCTGCCATTCTGCTTGACTCTAACCTGAGGGCAACTGTCATCCTAATGCTATCCTGTCGACTGTATCTCTGTTTCTATCTGGGATATCAGACTAGGAGAGTCCTTTCTTATAAAATCCAGGGGAGTTTTGACTGTAAGTAATGCAGAGTTGATACTGAACTCACTGTTTTAACTTCAGTCTCTGTAGGGGGGAGGTTAAGAGAATGCAGGAGACCAATAAAGATGGTCTTAGAATTACATTACTGCATAGGAAGCTAGGAGATCTGGGTTCAGTTGCAAGCTGTGCCATAGATTTTTGGGCAAACCATTTAATCTCTATATGTCTGTTTCCTCACATGTGAAACAGGGTAAATAATACTTCCCAACCTCACAGGGGTGTGGGAGGATGGTGGTGGGGTGCTCAGATATTACAGTAACAGGGACTAGAGATGAATTTAGATCTGATGCAGAAGAGGCTTCAGAGTGCAAATGAGTCAAAAGCAGGACTATAAATCTAATGCCACAGACATCTTGAGGACTAATCTAGGACACAGACAGGAAAGCGTGGAAAGACCATGCTGGCAAGAGGATCTTCTCTTGGCAGAAATAACCGAAGAGTTCAACCACAAGCGACATTATATTGCAGAAATTTAGTCCTCGAGAAGTTAATCCATTTTATCAGCTTGCATGCTCAGAGAGTTTAATAGGAATTTTTCCACCATCTCAGGAAAACAATTAGGAATTGCTCTCAAGTGTTCCTACAATTGGAAACCAGAGACCCCATTTGTTCTGGCTTCTGTCGGGCTAGCTGGTCTCTTGTGTCAGTGTTTTAACCATAGGGTAATATTTCTGTTCACAAGGTGTTTCCTTCTGGCAGTCGCATCTAGTTAATATTTAAAATTAAAAGGAGGCATAATAATAATTATAATAAAGGGAGCTCTAGACATGGTATCTTGATTTTAGTTAGGCTTTTGACAGCAGTCCCACGTGACATTGCCATAAGCAAACTAGGGAAATGTGGTCTAGACCACATTATGATAAGGTGGGTGCACTGGTTGAAGAACTGTACTCAGAGTAGTTATCAGTGGTTTGCTGTCAAATTGGGGAGGAATGTATCTAGTGGAATCCTGTAGGGGTCAGTCCTGGGACACACATTATTCAATATTTTCATTAACAATTGTTTTGGGATAATGGAGTGAAACGAATGCATATAAAATTTGTGGATGACACCCAGCTGGCAGGAGTTCCTAGCATTTTGGAGAACAGGATTAGATTTCAAAATGAGCGTGACAAATTGGAGAATTGGTCTGAAATCAACAAGACAAAATTCAATAAAGATAAATGCAAAATTAGGAAGAAAAAATCAAATGCTCAAAATGGGGAATAAGTGGTGAGGTGGTGGTTCTGCTGAAAAGAATCTGAGGGTTGTAGTGGATCACAAATTCAATATGAGTCAACAATGTGACGCAGCTGTGAAAAAGACTGATATCATCCTGGGGTGTATTAACAAGAATGTTGAACATAAGAGATGGGAGGTAATCGTCCCACTCTACTTGACACTTGTGAGGCCTTGGCTGGAGTGCTGGTTCCAGTTCTGGGAGCCACATTTTAGGAAAAATTTGGACAAACTGGAGAGAGTCCAGAGAAGAGCAACAAAAATTATAAAAGATTTAGCAAATTTGACCTATGAGGAAAGGTTAAAAAAAACAAACCCTGGGCATGTTTTTAGTCTTAAGAAGACTGAGGGAGGGGGACCTGATAACAATCTTCAAAATGTTAAGGGTTGTTATAAAGTGGACAATGATCAATTGTTCTTCAAGTCCACAGAAGGTAGGACAAAAAGTAATTGGTTTACTCTTCAGCAGGGGAGATTTAGGTTAGATATTAGGAAAAACTTTCTAACTATAAGGATAGTTAAGATTTGGAATAGGCTTCCAAAGAGGTTGTAGAATCCACATCACTGGAGGTTTTTAAGGACAGGTTAAACAAAAACCTGTCAGGAATGGTCTAGGTCAGGGGTCTCAAACTGAAATGACCATGAGGGCCACATGAGGACTAGTACATTGGCCGAGGGCCACATTACTGACACCTCCCCCCGCCACCCTTGGCCCCGCCCCCACTTCACCCCTTCCATGAGGCCCTGCCCCCATTCCAACCCCTTCCCTGAAATCCCCACCCCAACTCTGCCCCCTTCCTGCCCCCAGGGAGGGCAAGAGGGGTGTGGGGCTCAGGGCAGGGAGTCGGGGTGTGGGGTGCAGGTGGGGTGTGGGGTACAGCAGGGGGTTGGGCTGCAGGAGGGGTTCAGGGGGCGGGCTCCGGCCCGACACACACCAGGGGCAGGGCAGGGCACCTGCCTGTCCCCGCACTGCTCCGGGAAGTGGCCGGAACCTGGGGAAGGAGGGGCACAGGGGTCTGTATGTTGCTGTTGCTTCAGGCACCACCCCCAGCAGCTCCCATTGGTCGGGAACAGGGAGCCTGCCCTTCCCCCGGTGCGCGTCGGGCTGGAGCCGCTCTAGGTAAATGCTGGGGGTGGGGGCCACGAGGAGCTCGCGGGCCACAGAAAACATGTGTTTGAGGGGCCACGTGTTTGAGACCCCTAGTCTAGGTCTACTTGGTCCTGTCTCAGTATGGGGAGCTAGAATAGATGACATCTTGAGGGTTTGTCCAGCCCTACATTTCTGTGATTCTATGTAAAAACAGTGCAGTCTTTGTATCTTGAGATCTTTATAGTGGACTCTTTAACCTAGCGGGAAAAGGTATAATGAGATTTAATGGGTGGATGGGAAACTAGACAAATTCAGATTAGAAATAAGGTGCATTTTTTAACAGTCAGGTTGTTAACCACAGGAACAACTTGACTAGGAATGTGGGGCTAGATTTTCAAAGGGATAGGTGCCCAAAGATGAAGATAGATGCTTAGTGGGATTTTCCAAAGTGCCTAAAGCAGGTTAGGCACCTATCTGCAACCTTAGGAGGCAAAATACCTTTGAAAATCTGGCCCGTGGTGGACTATGTGTTAAAACTGGATGTCTTTTTTTTTTTTTTTTTTTTAAAGGTATGCTATAGTTCAAAAAGAAGTTACAAGCTTGAGGCAGAAATCATTGCATGGGGTTCTCTGGCCTGTGTTATGCAGGAGGTCAGGCTAGATGATCAGAATGGTCCCTTCTGGTCTTAAAATCTATCAGTGTTCCAGCCCTATTGCACAGCAAGGGTGTGTTCTTTATTCAACAAAATTTGGTTAGCAGGACAGGTGACTGACTGCAAATACATGGCCACTTCCATCTGGAATTTGGTTGAATAGTTGCTGAGAGGAGAGCTTCATTGCAGCAGTGAGGATGACAGGTCAGAAATAGTTTGAGGAAAAATTGCTCTTCTGGGTTCCTAAGGACTAACCATGACAGGGCCTAAGATAAGTTTTCTCTACAATCTCTTCTCTAGATACCTAGCTGGAGGTTATGAGTGGAGTTGGAAAGCCTGATGTCATTACTTTGCTGGCTTCAAACCTGGGTCTGTGGGGTTCCCATTCAACCGGCTCCTCCCTGATCTCTCTCAGCATCTTGCTACCAATTCATGGGGTGGAGAAACCATGAAAAATGAAATTACATTAGGGAGGCCTCTCTTGGCCCCTGATTGGAGGAACCCTGGGATATCTGATAGGTTAGGGATTCCTATTTAAACCCAAAGAGAGGCACAGGAAGTTGTCTGCACAACTGGTCTCTGGCTGCTTCTTGGATGCCCTTGCCAGAGAGGGAGAGAGGGGTGTGTGTGTGTGTGTGTGTGTGTGTGTAAGAGCTGATTGTGAAAGAGATCATGCAGGAAGGCTGAGGAGCTCTTTGGGGAGGATTCGGAGTTGGAATGAAGAACCTGATTGGTAGGCATTCCTGACTGGCGTTGCATACAGTTTTTTGGATGAATTGTTTGTTTATTAGCTGAAAAATGTAGTTTGGGGTTCACTGATACTCTTCATGAATTCACCACATAATTTTGTCCAGGAAAAAACAACAACTTCAGGCTAGATTCACAAAGGGACTTTAGGCACCGTTCACAAAACTGGAGGAGATGATAGTACCACCCTACGATGCAACCATATAGCCCTGTGTTAGAGCACTCACTTGGGCTGTGGCCATCCTAAGTTCATGTTCTCACTGTCCGATTCAGAGCAGGGACTGGAATCCCAGTGTTCAGTTTTCTCCCCCTCCCCCCATTCCCCAGTTGAATGCCCTAAGCATGAGAATATAGATTCATTCTTTCTCTCTGGCCCAATCAATGTTTAATTAGTTCTACAGATTGAAAAAGCTTCAGCAGAAGAGATTGAGCCCCACCACACAATACCCTACAGCCTAGTGGTTAGAGTTCTCACCTGCAGTCTGGGAGACTAAGTTCAAATCCCTGCTCCAAATCAAGCAAAAAGAAACTTGAACCCTGGCCTCCTATGCTCTGTGTGAGTGCTCCAACTAGAGACTTGAGGCAGTGGATGGTGGCAGTGCCATCCCTTGTTTTTGTGAATGGCCATTCCCAAATTTCCTTTGCTTTTAATATATAAGAAAAAAAGAAACAGTTAAAATGTCCATCTTGTTTTGGGTTAAAAAATAAAGTTTCAGTCAACATGATATAATTTTTGTTTCGCCAGGAAAACTGTAAAATTTGTTTCAGGTTGATCTGAAATTAACTTTTTTCATTTTGGGGGCAGTCAGGGTGGGGAGGGAGAAGACTGATGTGGTGAACTAAAAAATCAATTATTTGCACAGCCCTCTTCCTGAGAGAGAGTTGGCAAAGGGATTCCTGATAAGACCAGTCAGGGAGGAATTTTGGCACCATTTCACATTGTTGGCATCCTTTCGTCTGCGAGAGATGGTGGGAATTGCAGCCTATGATGTAGATCGTTTGCAATGTCTCATGTGACTGAATAGGCCAGACTAAGATTTGCATGATCTTTCATAGATTCTAGGACTGGAAGGGACCTCGAGAGGCCAGAGTCCAGTCCCCTGCCCTCATGGCAGGACCAAATACTGTATAGACCATCCCTGATAGACATTTATCTAACCTACTCTTAAATATCTCCAGAGATGGAGATTCCACAACCTCCCTAGGCAGTTTATTCCAGTGTTTAACCACCCTGTCAGTTAGGAACTTTTTCCTAATGTCCAACCTAAACCTTGCTGCAGTTTAAGCCCATTGCTGCTTGTTCTATCCTTAGAGGCTAAGGTTAACAAGTTTTCTCCCTCCTCCTTATGACAGACACCCTTTTAGATACCTGAAAACTGCTATCATGTCCCCTCTCAGTCTTCTCTTTTCCAAACTAAACAAACCCAATTCTTTCAGCCATCCTTCATAGGTCATGTTCTCAAGACCTTTAACCATTCTTGTTGCTCTTCTCTGGACCCTCTCCAATTTCTCCACATCTTTCTTGAAATGCGGTGCCCAGAACTGGACACAATACTCCAGTTGAGGCCTAACCAGCGCAGAGTAGAGCAGAAGAATGACTTCTCGTGTCTTGCTCACAACACACCTGTTAATGCATCCCAGAATCATCTTTTTTTTTTTTTTTTTTTTTTTTGCAATAGCATCACATTGTTGACTCAAATTTAGCTTGTGGTCCACTATAACCCCTAGATCCCTTTCTGCCATACTCCTTCCTAGACAGTCTCTTCCCATTCTGTATGTGTGAAACTGATTGTTCCTTCCTAAGTGGAGCACTTTGCATTTGTCTTTGTTAAACTTCATCCTGTTTACCTCAGACTATTTCTCCAATTTGTCCAGATCATTTTGAATTATGACCCTGTCCTCCAAAGCAGTTGTAATCCCTCCCAGTTTGGTATCATCTGCAAACTTAATAAGCATACTTTCAATGCCAATATCTAAGTTGTTAATGAAGATATTGAACAGAGCCGGACCCAAAACAGACGCCTGCGGAACCCCACCCGTTATGCCTTTCCAGCAGGATTGGGAACCATTAACAACAACTCTCTGAGTACGGTTATCCAGCCAGTTATGCACCCACCTTATAGTAGCCCCATCTAAATTGTATTTGCCTAGTTTATCGATAAGAATGTCATGCGAGACCGTATCAAATGCCTTACTAAAGTCTAGGTATACCACATCCACAGCTTCTCCCTTATCTACAAGGCTTGTTATCCTATCAAAGAAAGCTATCAGATTGGTTTGACACTATTTGTTCTTTACAAATCCATGCTGGCTATTCCCTATCACCTTACCACCTTCCAATCACCTTTGCAGATGATTTCCTTAATTACTTGCTCCATTATCTTTCCTGGCACAGAAGTTGAACTGGTCTGGAGTTTCCTGGGTTGTTTTTATTTCCCTTTTTATAGATGGGCACTATATTTGCCCTTTTCCAGTCTTCTGGAATCTCTCCCGTCTTCCATGATTTTCCAAAGAGGCTCAGATACCTCCTTTATTAGCATCCTTGAATATTCTAGGATGCATTTCATCAGGCCCTGGTGACTTGCAGGCATCTAACTTTTCTAAGTGATTTTTAACTTGTTCTTTTTTTATTTTATCTGCTAAACCTATCCCCTTCCCATTAGCATTCACTAGGTTAGGCATTCCTTCAGATTTCTCAGTGAAGACCGAAACAAAGAAGTCATTAAGCATCTCTGCCATTTCCAAGTTACTGTTTCTCCCTCCTCACTGAGCAGTGGGCCTACCCTGTCTTTGGTCTTCCTCTTGCTTCTAATGTATTGATAAAAAGTCTTCTTGTTTCCCTTTATTCCCGTAGCTAGTTTGAGCTCATTTTGTGCCTTTGCCTTTCTAATCTTGCCCCTGCATTCCTGTGGTGTTTGCCTATATTCATCCTTTGTAATCTGTCCTAGTTTCCATTTTTTATATGACTCCTTTTTATTTTTTAGATCATGCAAGATCTCATGGTAAGCCAAGGCGGTCTTTTGCCACATTTTCTATCTTTCCTAACCAGCGGAATAGCTTGCTTTTGGGCCCTTAATAGTGTCCCTTCGAAAAACTGCCAACTCTCCTCAGTTGTTTTTCCCCTCAGTCTTGATTCCCAAGGGACCTTACCTATCAGCTCTCTGAGCTTACCAAAATCCGCCTTCCTGAAATCCATTGTCTCTATTTTGCTGTACTCCCTTTTACACTTCCTTAGAATTTCCAACTCTATGATTTCATGATCACTTTCACCCAAGCTGCCTTCTACTTTCAAATTCTCAATGAGTTCCTCCCTATTTGTTAAAATCAAGTCTAGAACAGCTTCCCCCCAGTAGCTTTTTCAACCTTCTGAAATAAAAAGTTGTCTGCAATGCAGTCCAAGAATTTGTTGGATAGTCTGTGCTCCGCTGTGTTATTTTCCCAACATATATTTGTCTTTGTTAAACTTCATCCTGAAGTCCCCCATCACTACCAAATCTTGGGCTTTGGATGATTTTGTTAGTTGTTTAAAAAAAGCCTCATCCATCTCTTCCACCTGGTTAGGTGGCCTGTAGTAGACTCCTAGCATGACATCACCCTTGTTTTTGACCCCTTTTAGCCTAACCCAGAGACTCTCAACACTTCCGTCTCCTATGTCCATCTTTGGCAGTTATTGCAAATGTATGTATCTTGGTTGGGAGCTGCTTGCTTTCTATGGGCTCTTTTCTCCTCAAGCTGTAGGGGCCAGCTCCTGTCATGGACTTTGATACCCTGATGGAGACGATGGCGCCACTTGTTAGGATCACTTGCCAAGGTTTCCCATTGGTCAGGGGTCAATTCCAAATTCCTTCATATCTCGCTCGCATGTGTCTTTATAGCAAAGCTTGGGACGTCCTGTTGTTCTTGTTCCCTTGGATAGCTCCCCGTATAGCATGTCCTTGGGTAAGCGTCTGTCTTCCAACCTACTCAGATGGCCCAGCCAGCGCAGTTGTCTTTGCTTCAGCAGGGCTGTCACACTTGGTAAATTTGCCCTTTGAAGAACCTCTGTGTTGGTGACTTTATCTTGCCGTTTGGTGTTGAGTATGCAGCATAAACAACGTAGATGGAAACTGTTCAACCTTTTCTTCTGATGAGCATAAGTTGTCCATGTTTCCCCACCAGACATGAGTGCTGAGGACACAAGCTTGGTACACTAGCATTTTGGTCTTGATGGTAAACTTTGAGTTGTCCCATGCTCTTTTAGTTAGTCTGCTAAAGGTGGCGGCAGCCTTTCCAATGCAAACATTTAGCTCTTCATCAAGTAAGAGGTTAGTGGCCACTGTAGAACCTAAATAGCTGAACTTTTGGACTACTACTAGCTGACTTGCATGTAAGGTAATTGAAGGATCTTGTGGAACCCCTTGTCCTAATACAACTAATCCATACCCAATCAACACTAGCCAATACAACTTGTATTTTGATTAATGGATACTGGCAGCGAACTACTCACACAGTCTGCAGAGCAATTATTATTCCCAGAAATTATACTTCCAATAATTGTAACTAATAAATTTGAGAGAGGAAAAACAAAACAAAAAGATTACGTTCATTAAATAAATTATTCACTGAGCTATTTGAAGCAGGGTGGGGCTTGAGCTGTGGGCCAGCCTGATATGCATAGACACTGAGGTTCTTCTGACATAGTGCCCAGATGTCCCCCTTTTCCTGCTTGCCTGCTTTTTATGTTGCTGTCATCTCTTCCAGCACTACCCACAGTTTCAGTGGTGAGTGCAATGATTTCAGAATATATAATTTGCAAAGCATTTTGAGAATTTTCAGGTGAAAGGTAATATATAAATTTAACTTCTTCTTCCCTCACAATTTAAATTGGATTTGGTGGCATGGATACTGGTATAGCATTATTTGTTACCCACTCATCCATTAGAGTATTTAGAAGCCAACTTTGAAGTACATAACTAGCAATTTTATGTATTTTATTTTGGACAAACAATTTCTTTTGTAAATGTTAATTTATTCCAGAGAAACTTGTCCTTGGTATTTAAATTTCAAATTGTATGTTAGTTCCTCCCTTCCCTTTTCTTTCTGTGAGAAACCATGAGTGTTTGCTGCTCATTTTGACATCCTACAACCTTTTTGTTAAACAACATTTGCAACCAGAAAGATGAGGAAATATGGAACAAATGAGGCAGACATGAAATCAAAACACTGTTCTCCATTTGAGTGTTGTAAACAGTTCTAGTAGAGCTGCTTAATTTTTTTCTCATGTAAATGTATTATTAATGGGTATCTAGGGTGACATGATCATCTTGTTAGATGATCAAGTGAGTAAAGAGCACACTTAAAGACAGCAGTATTAAGTATAGTATTTGCCTCTAGAGAAGATGCATTGCATTTCTGGCTGTGCTCCAGAAAGGAGTGTATATAATGATTGCACATACTGTATTTGATGCTTAATGGGCAGTCAGGTTTATGTAGGACCATGATTTTGTAGAATCATGCATGATATTCTCAACTGGCCTTTTACAAGCATTTTTTTGGACAGATTTCTGGGGGATGAACAAAGATTGGGACAGCAAATGTCTGAATGTCTATTTGAAATATCCATGCATTCCAGAGATTCCCCAGAAGTCCATTTTTTCCCCCCAAGGTCTTGATTTTGTTACATGGCTGAAACCTGAGTCCAAGTGTTTCCTTAGCCTGGAGAACCTATGTCTACAGTTAAGTTATTGGAAAAGGCTCAGTTTGGTTGGGAATTGAGGAGAAATAAAGTTGCTGACCCATTTAATGAAACAAGGCTCAGTGCTCCTGTTTCAGTCCAGGTGCACTCTGTTGGCTTAATTAAGAAAATGGAGCAGCACTTGGAGGTTCTAAGAGGCAGAGATGACTCATGCGGTAGCCGACTTCAGCAGAGTTACTGAGCATGCTCAGTACAAGCGGGGGGGGGGGGGGCGCAGAGGACACGACCCTGCATCCCCCTCCTCCCATGCATCCCCCTCCTCCCACGCATCCCCTTTGATAAGAGGCCTGGTGAGCTGGGGCTGCCCCAGAGAGTCAGAGCAGATGGTTTCAGTCAGGAAGAGCAGGAGATGAGAGCTGTCCTAGGGAGAAGATGGTTCCTGAGGGAGGGCTGAAAGCAGGAGAGCAGCAAGGGGTTTGTTGCCCCAAGCCAGAGAGAGAGGGCTGGAAAGAGATGAAGGCTGGAAAAGCAGCAGAGGGAAACGCCTGCTGGCTTTGTGCTGGAGAGCCAGAGCAAAGGGCCAGAGAGGGCAGAAGGAAGGGGAGCAGTGGAGGGGCTTACCTGCTGGGTCTCCTTGTCAGAGAGCTGGGTCCCAGAGAAACCATGAGAGGCTCCCAGTGGAGGGGCTGGGGGAGTTCCTGGTGGGAAGAGTAGAGTTGCACTCCAGAAGAAAGGGCTGGGATGGCCATTCTGGCAGAAGGACAGAGGAAGATGGAAAGACTCCAGGTTTGGCAGAAGACACCAGAAGGCTGAGAATGGAGCTGGGTTTTTAAAGATTGCTTGCACAGGGTTGATGTGGACCACGCCGTGGGAATTTTGTGCTGGGTCTTTTTTTGTTAGTGGAGGATAAGCTCGTATGGATTTATAGGGACCCAAAAAGGAAAACTGAGGCAAGGGGCCATGTGCAGGGCTGCCCTGAGGGGGTGCCATTTATTTACATTGCCCTCTGTGCCTGAACCCCCAGGATATGTATATCCTACGTGGCTCTCTTCATGTCCATGCATTTTCTTACACATCAACACTACTATTTTTAACAGTGTAGTGTCCTGCTGCCTCCCTGCTTCTGGAGCCTTTCACTGTGGCATATAGCTACACAGGTCGTGCCTGTACTGTATATGGCACATAAGCATAGACATAGCCTTGGAATGGAAGCCTTTGGACCTGTGTAATGCTCCACTCTGGTCAGTGCAATGCATTTAGGAATCAAGAAGCCCTCAGTTTAAGTCTTAGCAGTGAAATATCCAGTAGATAGAACTGAAATAGAATCTTGAAACTAAAGCTGGTTGAAAATTTTCTGACAATGTTTTTCCAGCAGAAAATGCCATTTCCTGGAAATAAAAACTTTCTGTGGAAACATGTTGATTTCAGTGAAATTTCATGGGGGGGGGGGGGAGGGGGAGAAATGCATTTTGATCTTATTGAATGGAACATTTTGGTTTTGTTTCCAAATGACTTCACTTTGAATTTGATTTTTTTTTTAAAGTCAAAACCTGAGCAAAACATTTCAAATTTATCAAAATGAAATGAGCTGTTTGACCCAAAATGATTCCCCTCCCCCCCCAAACAAATTCTCTTTTGCAGAAAATGTCAGTGTTTCCAACATTTTTATTCACAGTTGGAATGAAAACAAAATCTGAAATCTTGAAACTTTTCACAGAATGGAAATTCCAGTTCTCACACAGCTTTACTTAAATCCTAGATTTCTAGGCTCCCTATGCTATGATCCACAGACATTACAAAGCATGCAAATGCAGGAATAGAGTTTGACTCTAGTTTACTGTATTATTGTGGTATGGTCTTACCACATTCCTGTTAGTCCAATGCAAGAGAGATTGTTACTGCATAGTTCCCCATAGCAATGATGTGATATTTGTAGTAGTTAAAAGAAAATATCATACAGCATCCTCATGTTTCCATTAAGCATTTTGAAATCAGGACTTCAAGATCGGTTCCTAATTTGGTCCATAATGCTCATCTTCTTTAATAAGCTAATTTACGTAGGGCCCAGAACTACAAACATCTATTCACTTGGTAGTAGATGTGCGCAGAATTGGACCCTAAGTAGGTTGGATCAAATCGCAATGTTCTCATTCTATTCTCTTGCTTTTTCTCTCCATCATCAGTTAACCAGCATCTACAGCTGTATTTGGAAACAGTAAAAATCTAGATGTTGAGAAAAACAGTGTAAGATGCTCTCTCAGCTTCTCCTACATGATGACAGCAGGAAATGACACAGATTTGTCATCATTCATCATGTAGTCCTTTGGTAAAGCCTTGTAAGTGGACATGACACTGCACAATAGGGGAAACGGTGCTAAGAAAATATGTCCCTGACACAGAGCTCATACTCTATAGACACAAATAAAAGCCATGTAGTGCAATGCAATACGCAGAACAAGCAGTTATTCTAGCTGGACTGCTTTATGGAGCTGGACTAACAAACAAAGCTCACTCTGTACTTACAAGTTACATTCTTTGACTATTTGCTTATGTATTGCTTTGTCTCTAAACTTTTTGTCCATCTTTGAGTTTTCATGTGGCAGCTTTTCAGGGCAGGGATCATCATCCATTCTGTGTGTAATGTCTATCACAATAGTGCCCTGATTGGGCTTTTTAGATGCTACTGTAATATAAAATAATTAAGACTAATGCAGAAAATGGTAACCTCCATGGAAAGAAGTGAAAGCTATGATTGAGCTAGGAATTCCAAGGGCACTTTTCAAAATAATCCATTTGTGGGATTAATTATATATAATTAAGGCCCAATGTATTTACCCGTTATGTGTAAGGTCTGATTGCAGATCACTGGAGTTTCTTCTTTAAAGTCTGTACAGTTTCACTGCGAATGAAACAGACAGTTGTTGGTTTGCATCTGGTATATTGTAACATTCATGTGGATTATAACGTCTTTGTGGAAGTGAGATTGATCTTGTACATTGATCTTGTATGGCTCTCTAAAGTGCAACTTCCATCAACTAATTTTAAAATTGCTAAGGAAGGAGTGACAAAGAAAACATCTCCTGAATTCCAAGTAGCTTTTGTAAGTGCCTGTAAGTGAAGCACCTGAAAAATGGAAAACAAGTTAATATTTGCGATTATCCAAAAATCTAAAACCAAGCCAAGACATTTCAGGGGGAAAAATATCCCAAACTATTCTTCTAAATAGCAAGGCTTTAAGGAAGTAATGGGTAAAGCTCCAGCGTTCGGTTCAGCCTGGATATATTGGATATACTTTTCTAAAACTATTTAGGTTACAAAACCAAACTGGGATATAAACCCCCATAGAAACATAGCAAGGCAGGACTGGCAGAGACTTCAAGAGGTCATCTACTTCATCCCCTGTGTTGAGGCAGGACCAAACATACCCAGTAAACCTCATGCTTCACAACATAAGCAAACTTCTAATTAGTGGAGGCATGATGGAGTATATTACCCTTTAAGGGCCAATCCGGAGCCACAATCAGAACCATCTGCATAAAATCAAGGAGAGGCTCCCTGCTCCACCTGAGGACTCACCTTAATTAAAACAGGAAGCTGAAGCTGAGTGGGGCGGGGAATATAACATGACATGTGCATACACTCTCTCTCTGTCTGCACAGCTGAGAAGGGATGGTGATCTCTGGCCAAGCTCTCTGAAGATTTGTCCAACCAGACTGAAAGACTTTTTTGTTGGGGACTTTTTAACTTTCAATAGTCCAAACCTGGGCTCTGAGGTGAGAGCCTTTAAACTGTTGTCCAAACGCTCCTTTTATGGGACTTTATTAAAGAGAGACTTACTTATGTTAATTAGGCTGTGTTTGGCTTCTCAATGTCCTGATTAAGACAAGCACCCTTGTTCAGACCCAGTCAGCGTAAAGGAAAGTGAGGAGTTCCTGCAGCACCCCACTGGACTGTTAAGGTTTCCTTGTTGCAGGTTATCTCCTAACTGTCTGCTCTAGGGTTTCTTGCACATCCCTCTGAAGTAGCTGATAATGGCCACTGTCAGACAAGATACTGGACTAGATTCAAACATTCCAAGGCCGGACGGGACCATTGTGATCATCTAGTCTGACTATCTGTATAACAAAGGCCAGAGAACTTCCCCAAAATAATTCCTAGAGCAGATCTTTTAAAAGAAAATCCAATCTTGATTTAAAAATTGCCAGTGATGGAGAATCCACCACAACCACTTGGTAAGTTTTAATTACACTCTCTTAAAAATGTACGCTTTATTTCTAGGTCTGAATTTGTCTTGCTTCAACTTCCACCCATTGGATTGTGTTATGCCTCTCTCTGTCACATTGAAGAGGCCGTTACCAAATATTTGTTCCCTATGTAGGTACTTATAGACTGTAATTAAGTCACCCCTTAACCTTCTCTTTGTTAAACTAAATAGATTGAGTTCCTTAAATCTATCACTGTACGTCATGTTTTCTAATCCTTTAATCGTTCTCGTGGCTCTTCTCTGAATCCTCTCCAATTTATCAACATCTTTCTTGAATTGTGGCTACCAGAACTGGACACAGTATTCCAACAATGGTCACACCAGTGCCAAATACAGAGGTAATATAACTTCTCTACTCCTATGTGAGATTCCCCGTTTTCTGCATCCAAGGATTGCATTAGCTTTTTGTCATCAGTGTTGCACTGGAAGCTCATGTTCAGCTGATTCATGCATCCCCCCCACCCCCAAATCTTTTCCAGGGTCACTGCTTCCCAGGATAGAGTCCCACATCATCTAAGTATGGCCTACATTCTTTCTTCCTAGGTATATATGTTTAGCTGTATTACAATGCATATTGTTTGCTTGTGCCTAGCTTACCAAGCAACCCAGATCACTCTGTCCTCTTCATTATTTACCACTCCTCCAACTTTTGTATCATCTGCACACTTTATCAGTGGTGACTTTATTTTTTCATCCAGGTCATTGATAAAAATGTTTAAATAGCGTAAGGCCAAGAACTAATCCCTGTGACTAGATAGACCACCGCTCTGATCTAGTCTGGCAAGACCTATGGATCTGCATAAAATCAAATCTAGATTAAACAATGGTTCAATCTTCTCCATGTTCCACTACGGCTTTGAACTTGTCAGTCCTTGCATACAGCAGGGTGCACAAAGTTATTGCATTCTGCAGAATATAGGGACAATTAATGCAAGTACAAGAATAAGCAAGCACTAGGAGCCTGACCCACTGAAATCAGTATTGATACAGTAGTACCTAAGGGCCAACAAAGAATGGCCCCTATTGTGTTAGGCACTGTGCAAACAGAGTGATGGAAGGATTCCCTTGACTTCAGTGGGCTTTGGACCAGGCTCTAAGTTGTGTTGTATTTATTACAATGCAATATATTGGCCCCAAATTTAAAGGTGTTAACATGATCCTGTCATTGTCCAACATTAAACGAGGTTCACGTTTGGAGAGACCTTAACCTGCTTAATACCATGGCAACACGCCATTAAACAGCCTTTGAACCTTTTATTATAGATACAGAAAAAGAGGAAAAACAGTAAAAGCATTTGAAATGTGAAGTATTTAGTGAGACTTCCCTTATTCCTTTTCTCTTTAGTTCTAGAGAGTTTTCTAAAGGGAAAAAAACCAACTCCTTGTTTGAGTCTCTTAAGTGGTAATACTTGTCCTTTTGGGGGAAAAGAAGAAGAGAGGACAGGTCCACCAATGATTATTAGCCAAGATGATCAGGGATGCAACCCCATGCTCTGGGTGTCCCCAAGTCTCTGACTGCCAGATTCTGGGACTAGATGACAGGGGATTGATTACTTGATAATTGCCCTGTTCTGTTCATTCTCTTTGGGGCACCTGGTACTGGCCACTGTCAGAAGACAGGATACTGGGCTAGATGGACTATTGGTCTGATCCAGTATGACCATTCGTCTGTTCTTAAGTTAGCAGAGATGGGCTGGAGCTATTGTGGCAGTTGTTAAAGTCTGATCTCATTTCCTAGAAGACAAAAGACACACACAAACGGGACAAGAAAAGAACAGCAAAGATAGAACATGCAGTTTCTGGCTCTGGTGTTGACTTTCCCTTGCAACGTCACTGCAGTAAAATCACAGGCACAGTGCACGGTCTAATCAGCTACTATGAGACCTGGCAAATTTGTACCAGTGTCAGGCTCTCTGGGGCAATGCATTTAGCTACCGTTTTTCTGGCCATAGGCTTACAGCAGTGTTGAAAAATATGAAGTCTTGGCTGGCAAAGCCAGACTCTTATTAAGCTGAAGGCAAAAGGGAAAAAAAAAGAAAAGATGGGGAAGGAAAACAATACACAAGGGGAAGGGAGGTATGAGAGAGTCTCGCACCCCGGAGGGCATCCAGGATTTAGCTGGAGTTGATGGAGGTGGAAGTGTGATCTGGGTCTCTCTCTCTGGCCTGGTCTGCTGAGGAGATCTCTCAAGTTTAGGGCAACAAAAGCTGAACAGTGTCACAGTAGATTCTGGGGCCCCAGGAGATGGTGGGGGTAACAGCCATGATGGTAAAGCTCCCTCTTTCCTATTCTCTCATCTTTCAGTCAGCTAGTATCGTGGTAGCCAGCTTCCCCCCCCAGCCCCAAATCTCTCTAAGGACTCTGAAAGAGATGATGGGTGGAATAGCACATCCCCTCATTATTTTGTTCCCCAATTAGGCCTAATTTCCAACACACCAATTTTGGTCCATTGATTTCTGGTTCCACACTTATCTTGTTTACTAGCTGTGATCTTATATCAGTAGGACTAATTCAGTCTTCATCTCCCTTTTGCATCTTTTCCCATCAACATTTATTGTCATAGGCTATTGTGCCATTTTATAAACTTTCACTCACCTTTTTTGCAGTTGATCTCACATTTAGGGTAAATTTGTAGTCCCGTAATCCTGACAAGTGCCATCCTCCAGAATGAGCTATTGTAAATCTCATGGCCCCCGTGTGTCCACACTTACTCTCAAACATGCAGGGTAAAAAAGAGGTTGGATCGTAGGCCGAGAATGGAAATGTCTGAGTAGACATGGCCTTAATGTGATCTTGATCCTTCTATGGAGGTGCTTAGCTCTGTGCTCAGCCCTTATGACTTAGTCCAGCTACTACGTAGCAGAAAATTGGCATCCACACACCAATGCTCTCACTAATGCAGTGCACTTCATGTCCTGCTGATCGCTTTTTTTAACATTGCGCTTGTACATGTAACTCTCTATGCTTGCACTGTGAAGCAATCAAGCAAGCCCTATTGCTTATTTTTTCTTACTACCATACTCCCTACTTTATGAACCATCAAACAACAATTTGCCCCTCCAAAGAAAATTCAATTAGAAAACATCACCATTAAGGACCTGCAGTTACTCAGAACCTGAGGTGCAGAGAATTACTCTTCATGTAACGATTTTGATTGCTGGAGCAGCTTTGGCAGGGGCTGGTAGACAGCCACATGCCCGTTACTTAACTGGCTGGTGGAAGCAGTTGTGGATGCGGATGTGGGGTAGGTGGGGAAGTATGCATGGAAAGATGAGAGATCACAACAGACCACCCAGAAAGAAATTCACAACAATGTTCAGGATGTTACAGCTTGGAGGTAACTGTGATTAGAACAAGAAGGGAAATTCCCAACTAAGGTGATAAACCTGGGGCGATGCCTTGGTCTTAAATCCCACCTTAGGGCTTGATCTTATGCCAGTGAAGTCAGTGGATACTTTACCGTTGTCTTCAGTGGATGCAGCTACTGAGGCCTTCTTCTGACAATGACCACCAGCACTCAGCTTCTGTATATTTGCAGCCATATCTGTATGTTTTGGCAACTGACAGTAGTGATCCCAGTGATGGACACTCCTGTAATCACCTGTTTGAATGATCATAGTGTTTGGTGCCCTGCTGTGCTAACCTATGGCTAGGGCCGGCTCCAGGCACCAGCCGACCAAGCATGTGTTTGGGGCGGCACCTTGTAAGGGGCGGTCAATCTTCAGGTGGCGGAGCGGCACTCGGGGTTTGTTTGGGCTTTTTTTTTTTCAGCGGGGCAGGGCGGTGCTCGGGGGGGGGGTGTTTCGGCAGGGCAGGGCAGCGCTCGGGAGGGGTGTTTCGGGGGGCAGGGCGGGCGCTACCTTTTTGTTTTTTTTTTTTTTTTTGCTTGGGGTGGCAAAAAAGTTAGAGCTAGCCCTCCTTGTGGCATTTAAAAAGGCAATATGCAAAGGCTACACTGCAGATAGAAGAAAGTGCATTCACCTTGTTATTTATTTGTATTGCATCAGAGCCCTGAAGGCCCAACTTGGATCAGGGCCTCATTATGCTAGCCACTATACTAATGCATAGCAAGAGATTATTCTTGCCCTGAGGAGCTTCCAATCTAAATAGACAAGTCAAAGATATGGCATTTGTGGCTAAGGCACTAGACTGGGACTCAGGAGGTCTGGATTTGGTTTCCAGCTGTGCCACAGATACCTTGTGTGACCTTGAGCAAGTGACTTAACTACTTTGTGCCTTGGTTCCTCATTTGTAAAAGGGACACAAGTGTGGAGGATGTTTCCTTTAAGCCTCATCCAAAGCCCACTGAACTCAATGACATTTTTTTCATTACCATACACTTCTTATTAGCTCCAAATGTATGGAACTCCTGAGTCCCAGTCCAGTGTTTTAGCCACAGGTATCTCCATTCTCCCATTTTCATTTTTTATCAGACAATAAAAATGGTCTGATATCCATATTATTGACTGTAGTTATTGACACTGCTATATTTTCTGGGGTCGTGAATCTAGCATTGTAAACATTTCACTAAAGCACAGGAGCATAACGTGTATTGTGATGGTAGTACTGCAAATCTCCCTATACCCCCTGCCCCCAAAGGGTTATACTGAGCTTATCTCGAAAACTACATATGCAAAGAGAAATGCAGCAATATAGTTGCAGAATTTAGGCCTTTTGTTAGCAATGCGTGTGCAGATTCTCCAAGGCTTCTGGACAGAACCAATGGGTTCTTGTTAGCTAATTAATTACTGAGACATCTGGTGGTCAAGCCCAATTTGGTTTATTCAAATCAAGTTGCCCTGACTACAGACATGACAGCACGTTACAGAGGCAATTACTTAGCAACTTCTGGGGTCACCAGGCTATCTGCTCGCATTGGGCCGAGTGGTGATTCACAATCTACAGGTCTTTTATAACTCCCCCCCTCTTGTTTATTTCATATTACAATTTGAAGCTAACTGCATAACTTATTATAGTCCAATTACTATCAAATGTCTACCTTGTAGCTAATTGACTAGACAGTTATTTAATACACTCCAGATTTCCAGCATACAAAAGGGCACAACACTTTTGGCCAACAGAGACAATAAAACTTCTTAATTACTTATTTTCCCTTTTGCAGTTAGAACATTTTATGCTTTTGTGAGACTTACTCCTTGTGACATTATGCCCCATATTTTTCATAGACATATTGTTATGATATGAATATGGCATAACTAAGATATGTTTTATGCAAGATGGCTCATGTGAGGGATCATTGGCAAGGTTATGATTTACTGAATGTGATTATCCAATTTGTATGCATGTATCATTTCTGTATCTGAAGTTAGAAATATTGACTATGTAATAATTACAACTGTGTTTTCACCTGGGGAACACCCACCAGACAGTATGCAAACTGCCTGGATGGGCCATTAGGAAGGACAATAGGACTTTGAAAATGCTAATCTCCCTCCTTCCTGAGAAGTTTCCTGGGATGCTGCTTTAACACAATTGAGTCAAGTGATTATGGTACCTGGTACTGGACATCATTTTGGACTTCTAGTGTTTTTCCGTTAAGAGGGGGTGGGGGGGTCAAACTGGGGGGGGGTGGATTCCCGCCATGTGCAAATCCTATTTAAGGTTGGGGAGTGAGTTAATCTTGGCTCTTCTCCACTGCCTTCCTGCCCAAGAAGGAAGACTGCTGAAAACACCTGAAAAATCAAAGGAATTTAGCTGGAGGATGGGGCAAGGCCTGAGCCCAGGTGAGAAACATCAGCCTGTGAAGTATACCTGGAGATTTAAGCTGCAAGCAGTGCATTTTACCTTCAAGAAATTCTGCAACCTGCATAAAATATCTAGGGTGAGAAATTACTATGTGTAGCCAATTTCTTGAATGTAATAAGCTTATTTTGTGTGTACAGTTTTATTTGCTCAGTGATCTCCTGTGTTCTGTTTGCTATCCCTTATAATCACTTAAAACCTACCTTTTGTAGTTAATAAACTTATTTTTTGTTTGTTCTAAAACCCAGTTTGTGCTGTTCATAACGGGGGGGGGTGCGGGGGGGGGAAGCTGTGCATATCTTCCTCCACATTGAGGGAGGGGGCAAATTTCATGAGCTAATGCTGTATCGATCTCTATACAGTGCAAGAAAATATCATTTTGGGTTTACAGTCAATAGGGTGTGTGCACCTGAGTACTAGGCAATTTCCCGAGCTGAGTCTTCCCACACAGAGCTGATTGCAGACTTTGTCTGATTCTACAGCTGGTTGTGTTCCTACCTCTGTGTGTGTGTTTGTGCAGCAGGACAGGGTGAGGGACCCCAGGCTGGTGGAACAGGCTGGCTCAGTGGGACCCCAGCACATCAGATGGCACTCCAGAAGGGAGGATCCAACCCGTCACACTCCTTTCTTGTGGTTTTGATTACAACTTTATTCAAGTTATTAAAGTAGTTAGAGCTGATTACAAGCATTTATGTTTAACCTGTTGAAAACTAAGTCTGCAAAAATAGGTCGTGACCTTTAGGTATAATTTTTGACTTCATAAAAATGTTAGCAAGCAGATTTTTACTTTGCTTATTTATATTTATTAGCCTAACTTTGCAAAGTTTCAAGGGAGTCTTGATTAAGAATTTTTACCATAATTTAGAGCTTCAGGCCTATATGTTAACACATGCAAAAGATTCACAACGCTAGGGTACCTGGCAACAACAAAATATTTTCCTTTGTTTCCCAAAAGGTAAAAAGGATGAGCTCTTGCCTTTCTTGTTGTTTTGTTTCCCACAAACCTGAAAGGTGATTTTTGTCAAAAATACAAAAAGGTTCATGAATTTTAAGTTAAGAGGGAGGAGGGATAGCTCAGTGGTTTGAGCATTGGCCTGCTAAACTCAGGGTTGTGAGTTTAATCCTTGCGTGGGCCACTTAGGGTTCTGGAGCAAAATCAGTACTTGGTCCTGCTAGCGAAGGCAGGGGGTTGGACTCGATGACCTTTCAGGGTCCCTTCCAGTTCTATGAGATAGGTATATCTCCATTTTTTTTTTTAAGTCCAGAAGGGACCATTATGATCATCTAGTCTGATCTTCTGCGTAACACAGGCCAGGCCACAGATAAACTTTCTTCCTGACATGGCAAATCTTCATCCTGTGATGAGGTTTTCGAGTTAATTACAAGGATGATTTTGCAATGGGGTTTTGCTATAAACAATTGGCTAATTGACAGAAAAAGTCATTTGACTCCTTTGAAAAAAATTAATCCTGGCATATGTTCCCAAAAGGTGCAAACATGGACAAATTATTAAAGATGAATACAAATAGCGCAAGCATGTAGGGACCAAGTCAGAAAGGCTGAGGCACTAAATGAGTTACACCTAGCAAGAGACATAATAGGCAACAAGAACAGGTTCTATAAATATATTAGGAGCAAGAGAAAGATGACGGAAAGTATAGGTCCTCTGCTCAGTGGGGAAAGAGCGTTAATAATAATTGACATCAAGAAGGCTGAGATGTTTAATAGCTTTTTTTTTTCTTCAGTCTTACTAAAAGGTTCATGGTGATCAGATACTCCATGCAATTAATACTAACAACAAGGGGTAAGGAATGCAAACCCCAAACAGGGAAAGAATGAGTTAAAGAATATTTAGATAAATTAGAGGTATTCAGGTGAGCAGGGCATGGTGAACTTCACCCTATTGTACTTACGGAACTAGCTCAGAACCGTTAGCAGTTATCTTTGCAAACTCATGGAGAATGGGTGAGGCCCCAGAGGACTAGAGATGGGTAAACAAAATACTTGCCTTTAAAAAGGGGAACACAGAGGACCCAGAGAATTATATACTAGTCAGCCTAACTTGGACATGTGGAAAGATGCTGGAACAAATTATTAAGTAACCAGTTTGTAAGCCCCTAGAGGATAATGTTGTAAGTAACCGCCAACATGGATTTCTTATGAACAAATCATGCCAAACCAAACTAATTTCCTTCTTTGACGTGGGTACTGGCTTAGTGGATAGTGGAGAAGCAGTGGACATGATATATCTTGATTTTTAGTAAGATTTTTTTGGCCCAGTCCCACATGACATTCTCATAAGCAAACTAGGGAAATGTGGTCTAAATGAAATTACATTAAGGTCATTGCTAAACTGGTTGAAAGACCATAGAATAGTCATCAATGGTTTGCTGTCAAACTGGATGGGACATATCTAGCGCTGCAGGGGTCTGTCCTGGGTCAATATTTTCATTAATGACTCGGATAATATAATGCAGAGTATGCTTATAAAATTTGTGGATGACTGCACCCAAGGTGGGCTTGCTAGCACTTAGGAGAACAGGATTAGAATTCAAAATAACCTTGACAAATTGGAAATTGGCCTGAAATCAACAAGATTGCATTCAGTAAAGAGAAGTGCAAAGGAAGGGAAAAAAATTAAATTCACAAAATGGGTAATAACTGTTGAGGGGGGTTGTACTGCTGAAAAGGATCTGGGGGTTCTAGTGGATAACAAATTGAATATGAGTCAACAAATATGAAGCAGCTGTGAAAAAGGCTAATATCATTTTGTGTATTAACAGAAGGGTTGTATGTAAGACACAGGAGGTAATTTTCCTGGTCTTCTTGGTACTGGTAAGGCCTCAGCTGAAGTACTGTGTCCAGTTCTTGGTGTCACATTTTAAGAAAGATGTGGACAAATTGGAGACAGTCCAGAGGACAGGAACAAAATGATTAAAAAGTTTAGAAAATCTAACCTATGAGGAAAGGTTAAAATGAAACTGGTCATGTTTAGTCTTTAGAAAAGAAGACTGGGGCGGGGGGAGACCCCAAAACTGTTTTCAAATATGCTAAGGGCTCTTATAAAGAGGACAGGGTTCAATTGTACTTCATGCCCATTGATGGTAGGACAAAAAGTAATGGGTTTACTGTGCAGCAAGGGAGATTTAGGCTCAATATTAGGAAAAATTCTCATTATCAGGATAGTTAAGCTCTGGAATAGGCTTCCGATGGAAGCTGTGGAAAGTCCAACATTACAGGTTTTTAAGAACAGGTTAGACTAACACCTGTCAGGGATGATAACTTGGTCCCATCTTAGCACAGGGGACTGGACTGGATGACCTCTCAAGGTTCCTTCCAGCCCTATATTTCTATGACTTTGTGTTGTGTGTCATCTTATGTCAGTTCTTTGTGGGTTTGGGAGTCATCCAATCAGACCACAAAAACAATACCTTGTGACTTAGGCGACCAATCACACTGAGCAAATAGTTGAATTCCAAAGAGCAAATGACTTCAAGTCCGTGGGCTGATATATGTCTGAAAACATGTCATCAAACCATTCCAAATACAATTTGTAAAAATTGAAAGGTTTAGTGGATAATTCATGAACAGAAAAAGAGATGCAGTTTGTGGCCTGGACATGGTGTATTTTCAAAGTGACTCATAGATCACAAAGCTAATTTCTCCTGTCAGTTGCTAGAGCAGTCCAGCTTGCTTTCACATTCCCTGACAATGAATCACTCTTATCTTTGCATGCTGTGAATAAAGCCATGTTGCATCCAGTCATGGTTCAAAGTTTTTGTAGCTTTGAAGTCTCCATTAAGTCATGATTGAAGAGGTAATGGAATGAGCTAGTGGAATATCCTTTAATATAGTAGATTCAAAGAAGACATACATAGCCAAAGAAATTGAGTAGGCTCAAGTCAAGCTGAATCTCCCAAGGTGAAATGATGTCAAGAGACTATTCATGTCCTCACTAACCCTCAAAGTAGAGATGCTACTTACTTGGAGTGAGTTGTACACTGAGCAAAAGTCTCTTCTTCTTCACATCCGTGTGAGTCCAAAGTATCTCTGCTAAAGTCAATAGCTGGCTCATCCCACCCAGATTTGTACATGCAGGGGATGCTCTGCATACAGCCCTTGCCCTTTGGGGGCATTGGGATAGTCCAGCCATACTCTGGTACTCTCCCACAGTCCCTGTGGAGAGCAATCTGCAAGTCTGGGCTTTGTGCAGGGAGAAGAGGGGCATAGGCTGGGGGTGGAGGGTAGGAAAAGGAGCGATCTGGGCACATGTTGTCTCTCATAGGGAGATTCCTCTTGGCCATGGAGGACTCGCATACAGGGTAGCAGGGCTGGAAGAACCCTTGTAGTTTGAGCAAATCTTCTGTCTACCCACAGCTGTTTAACTGTGGAGCGATGGGGGTTGATCATTTAGTTATGGAGTTCAAACATGTCTGCGGTCTGTAAAACTAAACAAGAGTGAGGCTTCTTAATGCTGTTATGGAATCCATCATGGGTGAATGAATGAGATTCTTCAACAGATGCAATTTGCTGCTTCACAGACTGCAAATTACTACCCATTTAGTCCCCTTAATTCTGCTCAGTTGCACGTGTTTCGAATAGATAGCAGCACTCAAGTCCCAGCAATATCATACCAGTACACAGAAGCTAATGGGGTAACCAGTCAGGATTCACTGTAAAGTGAGACATCAACATTTCAATGAAAATTTCCTAAAAATACAGACATGCCAACTCTTGCGAATTTATCGCAAGAGATGCAATTTCTTAAGCCTCAGTCATGATCTCACGATAGAACTCTCATATGTCAGGATTTTTTTTTTCCAGTTGCTGTCCAAGATCATGAGCGAGTCTTAATTTTACTTAGAAATCACCAGCAGTACGAGCCCCAGGTGGCGTGGCTCTTGCTTTCAGCTCTGGGCGGTGCAGCTCTCGTTGTCAGGTAAGCTTCTCTGCCCCTCCCCACCTCACACCACTGCCCTGGCTCAGCCCTCCATCCCTCTTCCCACTGCCCAGGGGCGCACATTATTTTGGGGATCCATTTCAATGCACTTCCTCTGCCATGGGAGTACATTGCCTCCCCTGGCAGCTGCTTGGAGCAGTGCTGCCCGGATTGCTCAGCTTCCACCAGCACCACCTCATTTCCCCAGGGTTTTCCTTCCTGCATTGGGCACGGCTGCTGCTTCTGACCAGGAGCAAGGCAGAGTCAGGATTCCATCATCTTCCTCTGTTTCCCCCAATCCTCAGTGAGGATTTCTAGCAGGAGAGCAGCAGGATATAAGGCAATAGTAGGGCCACAAAAGTTACGGGGCATTCATTGACTGGGGGGATGGGGGAGTAAAGTTTTGTGCAGCTCCATGTATGATGTTCCTCATCAGTGAGCAAGTCTTTAATGTTCCTCATGTGGTTGTCCCCTCTACAAACACTGGCAGAGGACCATTTAGTGGAGACTAGTGACTTTCACACTGGTGCAAAATGTCCTGCATGGAGCTGCACAGACTTTGGCGGCGATGAGAACAGGTAACTGCCACAGCCTGGGAGGGCAAGAGAGAGAAATAGGTACCTGCCGGCTCTGCTCCATAATTGCATAAAGGTAAGAGCTCTTTGCATGATTGTGAGAGCTCCTGAAGCAGGAGTCAAAATCCTCTTCCTTTCAATAACTATGTCAGAGTAGGCAGTACAGTGCTAGTCACACACACACGCACTGGGAGTAGGCGGGGGGGGGAATCAAAAATCAGAAGGTGGAATAAAAATCATGATTTAATCTTTTATAAGAATCTCGTGATTTTTAGCCCAATCTCATCATTTCTTTTTGGTCTGACTCATGATTTTTGAACGGTTGGGGTCGGCAAGACTGAGATTAGACGTCTAGTACTAGAACCACACTCTGGATCACTCTGTCCCCTGGAAGTAGGGTGACCAGATGTCCCGATTTTATAGGGACAGTCCCGATTTTGGGGTCTTTTTCATATATAGGCTCCTATTACCCCCCACCCCCCCATCCTGATTTTTCACACTTGTTGTCTGGTCACCCTAGCTGGAAGCTGGTGGATTTGAAACAAACAATCCAGTATTACTACAGCTCCTACATAAAGAACCTGAGTCCCCTCTAATACCGGTGAGGCTAGTGAACCGGTAGAGTTACAACAGTGTGAGGGCTGAATCAGGCACAGTAGCCAACATCCTCAAATGTATTTAGGCTCCTAATACCTGTTGAGTTCAGTGCAAGTTAGGAACCTAAATAACTTTGAAGACCTGGATCATTGGGGGTAGTTATCACCATCTCTGTGGAAAATGCTAAAGGGCATAGAATAACTTCAGTGGAGTTAACCCAGTGGAAAACTGCCGTAGCAGTGGAGAATTGGGCATACAGCATACTAGACCGCTCCCATAGGCTGTCACTTCTCTAGTTTGGCTGACAGCATTTTGTTTCCCTGTTTCGAAGTCTGAAAACTTCCCTACCTGAGGTTGTGCTGTGTGTGTCTTGCAACATGTGACTCTCTGCTCCTTTTTACCAGAGCGGTCTTGATTCATACTTGTCAGGGCAGAATGGCCCTCGGGGCAAAGAACACAGGGAACAGCATGGAAGGGACCTGTCAGCACACAATGCTTTCTGCATATAAAATACCTGTTACCAAGTGTTACCTAGAAACCACCCGTGAAAGCCAAGTAGGAGAAGGGCCAACATGTTTCAGTGTTATTTATTAGGCCTTACTAAGCTCACAGAGAGCTTTGCTTAACATCTTTTAGGATTTGAGCCAATAATACTTAGGGAATCATGGGAGATCTAATCCAATCAGGAACTTTGCTTTTGGTTTGGGGGTGTCTTGTTTTGTATTTTTAGTTGTAAAATCCATTTTCCAAGGAAAGCAGGCACTTCTCTTTTTACAATAAATTTCATTTAGTCAAAACCCCAGCTTTTCATTGAAAAACAGCTTTGCCAGATACATTTTGACCAGCCCAAAGCTGGACCCTGTACCTAAATATCCGTTCATACACCTTGTGAGGAAGGACTGTTAACCTAGTGTGACGCATGACTAGACAGGGTTAAGCATCCTGCAGCATTAAATGACCCACATTCAACCATTAGAGACATTTTGGTAGATAGTTTGTTTTTGTGTGTTTGTTAACCTATAACTATATATATATATATATATATATATAATGGAGTCAAACAGTTCCTGTCTATGCTGTAGTCTATTGATTCAGAGATCAAAAGGAAATATTAACATTTAAATGTACTGTAAACATGGTAATATCACTGTATTCATCTCTCTTTGAAATGTATGGCAAATCACCTGAGAATGGTGGAAAATAGGCAATTGCCTTATGTTAATCCATATAGCTAATTACCGGCAATGCATAGGAAATAGGTCTACTTCAAAGTATCCATGATTGCCCATTGTTCGCCAAAAGACTCCGAGCTGTCAGGGGAGACCTGGAACTGTTTAAGAAAGTCTGGGGTCCTGATCCTTTTTATCTCAGATCTGCTTGATGCTTCATGCAGGGGAAGCTTAAGCCAAAAGGCTGAGCTCTCCATTCCTAACATGGAATCACCCTGAATATAAACATTGGACTATAACCTATGAACTAATTCTGAAAGAGCTCTTTGCAACTACAAAGCTCACCATCTCTACTATGAATCTGAATCTCAAGAACTGTACTCATGTCTGTATGTATAGTGATCTTTTAGCCAATACTGTCTTTTCTTTTTAAATAAATTTTAGTTTAGTTAATAAGATTTGGTTGTAAGCATGTATTTAGGTAAGAGCTGGGATATTCATTAACCCGGGGAGGTAATGTGTCCGTTCCTTTGGGACTGGTACAACTTTCTTATATAATTAATAAGATTTTCAGTAATCCTCATCATATTTGACTTGGGTGTATGGGTGAAGGCTGGGTTGCTTTAAGGGAACTGTGTTGGCTTCTGGGTAACCAGTGAGGTATTATAGAAGCTGTTTTGTGCTGGTTTGGTAAATCTAAGTATTGGAATATCCAACAGCTTTGGGGATTGTCTGCCCCATTCTTTGCAGTTCACCTTAATTGAGTAATTCCAGTGTGGCCCCCTGGGAGCCCAGTCACACCTAGATTTCCAAATCCAGTGGTTCAAGTTCTTGGCTTTGTCCCAGTCATCATCTTTGGCGAGCCATGATGGTATTTCATGGCTAAGGGAGTTAGGTACCCAGTTCCAATTGACTTAATCTACCCATGCCTGAGTTTCCCATCTGTGTACTGGGGATATGAGCACTTCTCTCTCCCACCATCTGTCTGTTATTTAGATTGTAGGCTCCTTGGTACAGGGATTGTCTCTTGTGTTTGGTCAGGGCCTAGCGCACTGAGTATATCTCATGCCATCATTTCTCTGACACTGCAGGGGCAGTGGTGCATCTTGGTCCCTCCTATTCTCTTCTTGTAGCATGTAATAGTTTTTTAGACTCCTGTGGGCTTGTAATACTTTGGTCTGATTTTGGATATTGGGTTTAGTGTGTTGGTGGCCTGTGATCTACAGGAGGTCAGACTGAATGATCTGGTGGTCCCTTCTGACTTTAGACACTATGACTATCTCAGTTGGGGTCTGTAGATGCTGTTGTAATACAAATAATGGCAGTAGTACATCCATCCCTAACCAACCAGTTCTTCCTTAAAGCTATGAAAAATGACTCAGCTTTAACTTTATGCTCTGAAACCTTCTTATCTTCTAATACAATAATAGAACCACTAAACTCTCTGTATCTGACCTGTTACTTAATTAAATGCCACTACAGTAGAGAGGTATGTGTGCATGTGTGTGTGATGTATTTAAACTACCCAGGGCTTAATGTTCTCCCTCCCACCAAAAAGAAAACATATTAAAAGTGGAATTGATCAAAGCCAGCTGGGTAATCAGTGCAAGGAAATACCAAAACCTCTGTTTGATTGAGGTTATGTCCAACAGCTATGAGTAGATTTACATGCGAACAAGAAATCACAAATGATATCCTTCTCAGGGATGGTATAGCATGGCCCAGTAATTGCCTATTAAACATTTTGTAGGTGATATTAATCTCCAAAGATTAATTTTATTATCTGACCAGTGATACTTTTTAGATGGTAGTCTGTTTAAATTGAGTCAGCATCATTAAAACTTGGGGATCAGCATCTGTAAAACATGCTCTCAAGGGAGTTTTCATCACTAACTACAAGAGCAGCAGCGTCAGTAACAGGTCAAGTACTAAGTTCCCTGGTCTCCTACTCTAACAAGCACCTGGGTGCATTCGTGGTAGCAACAAATCCTGGTGTAACTGTTCTGCTATCTCAGTGTTTTTATGTGCCCCTGCTGGCTAAACCTCAGAGCTGAGAGAGATTCAAACATCCCTGGGGCCTGAGCCAAAGACCATTGAAGTCAATGAGAGTCTTTCCATTTACTTCAATGGCACTGTCCTTTCGCTCTTCTTGGTGTAAGACTTGACAAGTTAAGGGTATATCAAGGGTTCATTCAGGGCTGATGAGAGAGGAGGCAATTGTATCAGGGTCTTGAGCTCAGGGACTGCTCCCAAAATGTCTGTGACTGGGGTGAACTTGGACGTTGTGGTGACCCAAATTTCTCTCAGTGGGCCAGGGTCTATTTTAAAGGCCATGTTATCAAGCAGAAGGACTGGACAAGTCATTACTGAAGGCATTGAAGTATTCAGTGCCTATTTTTTTTATTCTCTTTGTATTCCCATCAATGCAGGATTCATTTTCTTGCGTCGCATCTTGCGGAGAAAATTAGAGAGAATGAACTGCATATGCCAGACGTTAGTTGTGACAGGATTCCCAGGGTGCAACCTGGGACTGTGGGACCACTGTGCCCCCTTAGCTCTCCAGCCTGGGCTGTCTCTCACAATGCTTTGCTAGTGACAAGCAGCAAACCCCTCCAGGAGCTGTTATCACTCAGCACAACCACATGTGGAGCCCCACACCCAGCTAGATTGCATGAATGCTCCCAGAGCCACTCATGAATCACACAGAGAAAGGAACCAGTCAAATCCCCCCAGCTCCCAGCTTTGTACCTCAGGAATATACTGTCTGGCACTGTTCAAGACCCTTTCTAGAGCAATGCAAGTTTATTAACTGGTTCATCTCTTCATCAATGGAAAGTGGATATACACCAGCCTTTGTAAACCTGAGCAGATTTACCAAGCACTTCAGGCCAACTCACTGGTAAAGATAAATAGCAAAACAAGTTTATTGATTACTAGGGCTGTCGATTAATCGCAGTTAACTCACACAATTACTAAAAAAAATGATTAAAAAAATTGCGATTAATTGCAGTTTTAATCACACTGTTAAGCAATAGAATACCAATTGAAATTTATTAAATATTTTTGGATGTTCTACATTTTCAAATATATTGTTTTCAATTACAACACAGAATACAAAGTGTACAGTGCTCACTTTATATTATTTTTATTACAAATATTTGCACTCTTAAAATGATAAAAGAAATAGTATTTTTCAATTCACTTCATACAAGTACTGTAGTGCAATCTCTTTATCGTGAAAGTGCATCTTAGAAATTTAGATTTTTTTTGTTACATAACTGCACTCAAAAACCAAACAATGTAAAACTTCAGAGCCTACAAGTCCACTCAGTCCTACTTTTTGTTCAGCCAATGGCTTAGACAAAGAAGTTTGTTTAGATTTACAGGAGATAATGCGGCCCTCTTCTTATTTACAATGTCACCTGAAAGTGAGAACAGGCATTTGCATGGCACTTTTTTAGCTGGCATTGCAAGGTACTTACGTGCCAGATATGCTAAACATTCATATGCTCCTTCATGCTTCGGCCATCATTCTAGAGGACATGCTTCCATGCTGATGACATTCATTAAAAAAAAGTGTTAATTATATTTGTAACTGAACTCCTTGGGGGAGAATTGTATGTCTCCTACTCTGTTCCCATTCTGCCATATTTATGTTATAGCAGTCTCAGATGATTACCCAGAACATGTTGTTGTTTGTTTTAAGAATACTTTCACTGCAGATTTGATAACATGCAAAGAAGGTACCAATGTGAGATTTCTAAAGGTAGCTACAGCACTTGACCCAAGGTTTAAGAATCTGAAGTGCCTCCCAAAATCTGAGGGGGACGAGGAGTGGAGCATGCTTTCAGAAATCTTAAGAGCAACACTCCGATGTGGAAACTACAGAACCCAAACCACCAAAAAGAAAATCAACCTTCTGCTGGTGGCATCTGACTCAGATGATGAAAATAAACATACGTAAGTTCGCACTGCTTTGGATTGTTATCGAGCAGAACCCATCACTAGCATGGATGCATGTCCTCATGGAATAGTGATTGAAGCATGAAGGGACATACGAATCTTTAGGGCATTTGGCACGTAAATATCTTGTGATGCCGGCTACAACAGTGCCATGCGAATGCCTGTTCTCACTTTCAGGTGACACTGTAAATAAGAAGAGGGCAGCATCATCTCCTGCAAATGTAAACAAACTTCTTTGTCTGAGCGATTGGCTGAATAAGAAGTAGGATTGAGTGGACTTGTAGGCTCTAAAGTTTTACATGGTTTTATATTTGAATGTAGGTATTTTTACATAAATCTACATTTGTAAATTCAACTTTCATAATAAAGAGATTGCATTACAGTACTTGCAATGGGGGATCTGAAAAATACTATTTCTTTTGTTTTTTACAGTGAAAACATTTGTAATCAAAAATAAATATAAAGTGAGCACTGTATACATTGTTTTCTGTGCTGTAATTTTTTTAAGTGCTTGACAACCCTATTAATTACAAAAGATAGATTTTAAGTGATTATAAGTGATAGGCAAAAAGTCAGAGTGGTTACCAAAAGAGAATAAAATATGAGCACACAGTCTAAACTCTCAACCCTATTAGACTTGGTAACGTCTAAATTAAGCAGTTTTTCTCACCCCACTAGATATTGCAGTTCATATGACGCAGGTTTCACCCTTGAAACCTGGGCCAGTCTCTGTTGGAGTCTTCAGTCTTCTGAGTGTCCTTGTTGCTAGTTGCAGCATAGGTGGGGGGAGGAGAAAAGGCAAAGCATGGGGTCACTGTCTTCTGTTTTATATTCTTAGTCCATGTGCTTGGAGAACACAAGTCCAGGCATATCTGGTGGGCATTGCTGAGTCCCCAGGCAAAGTTAAGCAATTCCCCTGTTGTGGCCTTGTGCAAGTGAGTAGTTGCATTGTAGCTCCCTGGACAATGGCTGTTGATGGTTGTTCGACTCCCACCCGGGTATTGGTCAGCTGCTTTGTCCTTTTTTCTGGGGATCTAATATTTGGGCAATTCCCCAACTCACAGCATGTTTTAGTAACAACCATACAACACAATCTCATAACTTCATATGCACTAATCATATACATATTTAGATAGAACAATGGCTTTCAGTGGATCATAACCTTTCCCCTGATACAGCACTTGGAATGCTTTATATGCAAGATCACAATTATATATAAATGACAAATATGGGGGTTACAGGGCATTTCCCCCGAGGTATAGAGTGTCACATTAGTCATGTTGATTAATGCAGTAGTGGAAAGTGCTCTGATACTACAGTGATGAGGGCAGTATAAGAACTTCTATAGAATAGAACATAATACATCCTATAGGTCAGAATAGCCCACGTGGCTTGATCTTTCTACTGCCTTGTACCTTATGTCGTCATTCACAGCTGTGTAACAAACAAACATGTAATGTAATATGCTAATGCCTGGTATACCTATCTCATAGAACTGGAAGGGACCTTGAAAGGTCATGAAGTCCAGTCCCCTACCTTCATTAGCAGGACCAATTTTTTTGCCCCCGATCCCTAAATGACCCCCTTAAGGATTGAACTCACAACCCTGGATTTAGCAGGCTAATGCTCAAACCACTGAGCTATCCCTCCCCCTACTCTACACAAGGAAATTATCTCAGTATAACTACATCACTCAGAGGTGTGAAAAATCTACACCCCAAGCCATGCAGTTAAATTGACCTAATCCTGGTATAGACAGGGCTAGGTAGATGAGAGAATTCCCATCGATTTAGCTACCAACTCCAGGGGAGGTGGATTCCCTACGCCAACAAGAGAAGGCCGCCTGTTAGCGTACGTAGTGTCTTCACCGAAGTGCTATAGCGGCGGCAGCGTTTTAAGTGTAGACAAGCCCTCAGAATGGTAGATTTTTGGCTGTGTTCCAGCCTCTGTAAGCCTCTTCCGTGGCATAAGGGGGCGGAAAGTAGCCAGATGCTCCCAATCCCGCAGCAGTGAGGGGTTCCCCAGCCAGCATAGGGCCAGTGCAGCAGTTTAAGAGCAGGCTGGGGAATGACTACAGTGCTCTGTGCTCTGACTATTTGGGCTAGCGGATGATCCTTTGAGGACAACTTTAGCCCAGCTGCTCCTGGGACTAATCTAGTTTACACTGGGGGTTTTACAAACCTCAAATGAATTTTGGTGGGGCACAAGTCGCATAAAACCACCTTTGTCCCTATTCCAGGGCTGCATCACCTAAGAGGTGGAGCTGAATATTGGGGCTATCAGGGTTAGTCCCACTTTGCACAGGTGTAAATCAGGCTTCATGCCCTGCCTGAAGGCTGTAATCAGTCTCTTTCAGAATCCTGGCCTTGTCCCTTAGCAAATTGGAGGGAAGGTCTGGGTAAGAAGCAATTCCCTGTTCACTTTTCTGCAGATTGTTTTTAAAATACTCCCTATGTCGTCTTCTCTAAGCTCTCCTCCCTCTATAAGAACACACAGGCAGCCCCTTCTTTGGTTCCCCACAAGGTAACACTTGCAGTTTTTTATTGGTTTTAGTGATGGATTTTCCACTCCAGAAGCTGCCAGAATAAAAAGAAAAGGGAGATGTCAAGGGACAGCCAGCTTCCGTCTTGGCTGTGCATGACCTTATTGCAGTAATAATCGTGATAAATCTGTGTGGTCTCCTGTTACTGATTTCTTCAGGCAGCAATGATACCCCTGCCAAGTCACTAGACTCCAGAACTTTATCAGGAAGCTGGTGGGGGAGGGGGAAGCATTTGGATGTTGTATCTATAGAAATTCCCTTGCTTTGTAAACAACAAAGATTTCAGAGGAGACTAAACTAGGGCCTCAAAAAACTTTAAAAAAACCAAGAGCACTTCAAGGTAGTTTGGCAAACCGCTTGTATAGAATGAAACGAAACCCTCACCAGGTCACTAACCCAAAGACAATGTTGATTAGGGTGGGATTTTAAAAAATACCTAAAGGAATTAGGGGTATTTTTCAAAAGTGCCCAAGTCCCAGTGGAAATCAATAAGATGTAGGCTCCTAAATCACTTAGATGCTTTTAAAAAATAGACCCCCAGTTCCACTGAAAGCTAATGGGTTTGATGTGCTTACCTTTCCTTAGGAGCTTTGGAAGATCCCACTCAAAACTGGCACCGATTTGTTAGAGCAGCAGTTCTCAACCTATAGTCCCTGGGCTGAGCCAGCGAGTCACTGGGCTGGATTATGGCACCAGGACACCCAGGGGTTAGCAGATAGCTGCACCATAGCAGGAGCATCCCGGGGAGGAATTGTCTCACATGGCGTCCCAGGATTCATAGGGCTGTGCATGGCACAGGGTCCCTGTTATATAACCCCAGGATGTCATATATATAGAGTCAGTGCTCAGAGTACAAACCTCACTTTAAGTGTTTTGCTAGTGAGAACAAGTTTACTGTGCAGCCAACGTTTCAGATGTGCACAGTACCCGATCGTTTGTTCTTTTGACTTAATGTAGATGTGAACACCATCCAAGTGAAAGAAAAGCATTCAATAGCCATTATGTTCAGAGTGAAATTTAAACACCCGGGCACTGAGAATCAAGTTAGCAATACTGCAGCTTTTCTGTGTCTTTCTCTCTGTCTCCACCTCGTTGACTTTCCTTCTCTTTTCAATTGGATCTTAAAAACACATCTTGTCTTCTTTGCCCATGCCTCGTAATTCCTCTGTTAATAGCATCATGGCTGAATGCTTTAACTGGTTCACTATGGAGTATCTTTGTATCACATTTATTATGATATGGTATTGCATACTACATGCTGGAGTGTCTGAGTTAATTCTGTGTGATATTTTGGGATACCGATTTATGGAACGCACTCCAGAAAACGGAGCTGGATTCAATTGTTGTGGTATTGATTATATGACAGCATGATCTTAAGTACTATAAGGCAGCAGGGAAAGACAAGTGGAACTTGTATTGCATCTAATCGTGCCAAAACATCTCAAGGCTCTTCAGAGAAGATGTACAAGCATTCAATAACACTATGTTTGAGTGCAATTCCAAGTTAACAACTGGAAGCAATAAAAAAAAAAAAAGCAAGTCTTCAGTTTTCATTTAATGAGTGCAATAGAGACAATTGGCAAGGTTTTTGATATGTTAGGGCAGGGGTTGTAAAGAAATGTCAGATGCACCGACTCTTTCTCAATCCTCAGAGAAGAAACAATTTTTTTAAAAAGGCCTGCTATCCTTTTGAAAAACTCATATCCAAGTCATTAGAGCTATGGCAATTACATCAGCTGCCCCATAGAATATGATAGAGAAGGATACTATTATGATAAAATTTGAAAACCAACCTATGTGCTTGTATAGCAGGGACATAATTATTTCTCAGATTCTACTGAATGGCTCAAAAACTTTTTGGAAAGGAGATCATTCCCTGTGCAAATTGTGCTGGGATTTAGAATCCTTTCTGCAGGACCCTTTTTTATTTCTGTGGACAGGGCCGCCCAGAGGGGAGGGCAAGTGGGGCAATTTGGCCCAGGCCCCTGGCCCGGCGACGGTCCGAGTCCTTAGCGGCATTTTGGCAGCGGGGAGCCCTTCAGTCACTTCAGGTCTTCGGCAGCATTTCGGCGGCGGGGGGCCCTTCAGTACTGCTGAAGACGCGGAGCGACTGAAGGGCCCCCCGCCGCCGAAATGCCGCCGAAGACCCGGACCGCCGCTGGGTGAGTACAAGTGCCACGGCTCCCCCGCTTTGCCCCAGGCCCCCTGAATCCTCTGGGCGGCCCTGTCTGTGGAACTATTGGTTTTATCCCCATTCAAGTCTCTTGCACTTATTCATAGAAACACTTTCAGTGACATCTTTAAAAATCATGTAAGCTGTTAGTTTGTGCATTTAAATTTCTCCACTTAGTGTTTCTAACTAGCACTTCAGCATTCTGCTAGTGAAAGAGGTCTGGAAAGTGAAACTAACTACACACAACAGTGGAACCGAACAATGTATTTTCATTGTCTAAACTTCATGCAAAATGAAAAACAACAAACATGCAAAGTGAATTAGGTTTTTAATATCCAGTTTTATTAGTAACACATAAGGAAGTTTTCTTTTTAAATAATTGATTTTGACAGTGTTGTCAACTCATGATTTTATTGCAAATCTCATGATATTTGATATTTTTTTCTCTTCAAATCCCACCTGCTGGAATGAGGAGATGGTGTGAGAATCTCTACTTTCATGTATAAGAAAAGCAAGTTTCTAGACCTCATGGTTGAGGAGAAAAGCTTGCAAACTTGAAGCCAGTGCACTCTAAAGTTTTGAAAACCAGATAAAACCAAATAAAAGAAACCCCAATGTAAAAAATAGATTTTTTTCAGGGGGAGAGGGGAGACTCATTATTTTTGAATGCATGAAGTTGGCAATATTACAATGGTACATTGGTATCTATTTTAGAACGCAGACATGTTGAATAATTGTACCAATAACCATGCAGCTGAAAGTCATCATGATTATCCTCTTGTTACAAGGGCCAAACTGACAACAAAAGGCCTCAATTTTTTTGAAGATATAAGCACACGTATAACTTTACACATGCAACTTCAATGCAAGAATTCAGCCCAAAGTGCTCTTCAAAGGCAGTATGAAAAGAAATATGCTTCTGCTGGTGGGGGGGGAACCTTAAAATTAGTGAGATCCTAAATTGGAGAAGGTGTGATGGGTGGGACTCAGAAGGGTGCAACAATAGTGGGAGGGGTTTGGGGCTGCAGCGAGGGGAGGGAGGAAAAATGGGGTGAGGTAATAGGGAGCGGAGTGGGGTTTGGGGTTTCAGGTGCAGGGGTGGGGAGGGGTAGGACACTGGGGATGTGGAGGTGAATGGCAGGCAGACTGGGGGAGAAGAGAGTAGCTCCACATTTTCCCCTCCCATGTTTGTGCCAGGATTTGTGTTTTTGTATGTGTGGGGGGGCTGAGCCCCTCTCCTTACCTTTGCATGTGTGCTGGGAGGCCCTCTCCATTTATGGGGGATTGACCTCCCCTTCACTGCCTCCCCTCTTGTAAGCCAGGATATGGGGACCCCTACTCATTTACAGGGCTCTGACCCTGGCTCAGGTAAGTCAGCTTCTGGGGTAGGGTTTTGCCCTTCTGGAGTATCTGAGCCCCTCTTCTTACCTCCCTTATGTGAGCTGGGATATGGGGGGCATCAGGCCCCCATCCCTGCCCGTGTCTGGGGGAAGACCTGCCTTTCTAGATTGGAAACTGAGGCCACGCATACTGAACACACTCCAAGAACACATTGATATTGGGGTGAGGAGTTAAGAAAGGGCATGCTTGATGCATATCACAGGCTCTCCAGCACTGGGGAAGGGGGATGGAAATGCCCTCTGACATGAGGGGATTAATTCATACATCTCTGAGCTATTGTGTTAAGCTGTGTTCATCTCCATGGGCTATTCTCATGCATCTGAGACCATCCTATTGAGATGGGTGGGCCACTTCACACCTATCAGAGCCTCCTCTGCTGTCAGGGTTATTTTCCGCTGGGGATAAGGCTATGTCTACGCTACATCTTATGTCAGCATAATTTATGTCACTCAAGCTCTGTGCTGCTGTAAGGTTAACAAGGGGCAGTAGCTTTGTTGGCGGGAGAGCATCTCCCACCGACAAAGCGCTGTCCACGCTGGTATTTTTAGTCAGTAAAATTTTGTCTGTCAGAGGGGTATTTTTTTTACACCCCTACCAACAAAAGTGCAATGTAGACATAGCTTCAGGGGAGTGAATAAATCACCCCTCTGCCTGACATAAATTACACCAACATAAGCACTCATGTATTCCTTGTATATGGCAGCTGACGTAGCTTCTGCCATTCACAGGGGCTGGAATAATTAAGCTGATTGGAGAGTTCTCTCTTGTCAACTTAGAGCGGCTACATTAGAGCGCTTATAGCAGTGCAGCTGCATGGGTGCAGCTGCGCCACTGCAAACTCTCTAGTGTAGCTGTGCCCTAGTAAAGTAGTTGCTTTGCCTTCCCATGCCGTGCATTGCAGAGGACATTTGCTGGTTTGAATTAGGCTAAATGGTGGATTCTCTGTACTTTGAGGCCTTCAGCAACTAGATGATCATAATGGTCCCGTCTGACCTTAAAGTCTATGAGTCTATGAGAACTCAGCCAGAGGTTATCGTCTATTATGGGTGGGTGAGGTTCTGTGTCCTACGATGTGCAGGTCAGACTAAATGATCATCCCTTCTGGCCTTAAAGTATATGAGTCGCTGATGATTAATTTAATAAAAACTACAGTGGAGTGCCAGCTTTGCTACAGTTAACATTGAGATTTTCTGTTTGAAAGGTCAATTTTATTAAGTGTTTCCAAATCCACATGTGTACCCAGATTGTCTTGAAATTTGCTGTGCCATTGGGGGGCAGAAGGTAGGGTTAATGAGCCAAATTTTAGGTCACTTGATTGCGAGGTTCCTGAGATACAGCCCCCTGTAGCCCCCCACCCCTCCAGCTTTTCTTAAGGTTAACAGATTCTAACAATGCTTTTTGTGCACACCTGCTTCTAAAATGTTAATGGCTTAATGGGACAGGAAGGGGAAGGGGAAGGTGACATGAAAATAGTGGTGGTGGTGGGAAGCTATATGTTCCAGGGAATAGTGGGGAAGGAGGAGAGAGAGAGACACCAGTCTTCTCTCACATGCTCAAAGTTACTGTAACCATCATGTAATAAAAATGTCAGGTTCTTGGGACATAGATTATATGTGCAATTTCTGTCACTGCCTCTGTTAACAACTACATACTCCAAACATTTCAAAACGTGATCAGTATCCCCATTCCACTACAACAAAGGGGCACTTAGGAATCTCATGGCAATGGTATGGCCTATGGGAGAGAACAATTACCAAAACTCAGAAAACCTAGGCTATATTCTTAGCTCTGCCACTGTCCTGCTGTGTGACTTTGGACAAATTACACTACCTCTCCGTGCCTTGATTTCCCCAGCTCTACAGGGGGAATAACTCTGTTTCTCTCCTTGAGATCTACTGATGAAAAGTGTTATGTAAGAACTAGATATTATCATTACCTGTCCACAGGAACATCTGAACTGCACAAGTACACGATAATTACAATGGCCTAAATGACCACACACTCCTACCAACAACATTTCTCTTTCAATTTAAAAAAATTGGCAATTAAATGGCAAATAACTCCATTAACCCAGTGTTAATGTTGTCTGGCAATAGTTCATGCCCTTCCAGAACACTGAGTTCAGGAAAACTGAAACTTGTGAAAAACAGGAATTATGGAGTTACGGTAAACACCCACACAACCATAACTCCACCTTCCTTGAGTTAATAAGTCCATAATACACGCTCACACTCAGTCTTTGCCCTATACTCAACAGAAGCTCCCTATGCTCATATACTTAACCATCTCCACAGAAAGAACACTATATCTACTAAATTTTACAACTCCTTCAACCCTTTCATGCGTACGATGCAGTCCTTTCATTCATTAAACTCACACACCACATGCATCTCCCACCTAACTGCTGACAATCCCCATAGCAAAAAGATTCATGTGCCTTGTTGCTGACACATCCCACAGAATGTAGTTCTGAAATGAGGCATACTTGGCCTTTCAAGGTAGGCATGCACCTCTTTCCTTTGATCACCCACAAAGAGGGGCTCACGCATGCAGAGCCACAGCCCTCCAGATCTCCTCAGATCTCAACTGCAGGTCTTGCAATCTGCTTCAACTTATTCCCCCACCATTCAGTACAGCTACACCTACCACAGTGAATGCAGCTGGACTGCATGCAAATAGTTCCCAGTGGGTATTGGCAGCCCCAGGGGGGCAGAGTTAAGGTTGCACAGGCATGTATCTTAACTCTATATTTCCTGATTTTCACAAGTTTGAGTTCTGCTGAACTTGATGTTCTGGAAGGGCCTGAGCTATCAATTAACAACCTTAACTTTTGCACGTCTACCTGAATGATAAATGAGGTTTAGAGTCATTAGCTCCAACTTACTTCAAATGTGATTCCCGCCCCCTCCAGTTGCACCCCTAAATTTTCCATCTTAAATCTTTTACTTTTCATTAATTTAATATCACAACCTCAGGCTTCCAGAGAGATTGAGAAAACTACCCAGGCCTGCCACAGTCAGGTACCCCCAAAATTCATTTTGTTTCTCCAGTCTCCAGACAAGTCAAAAGATGTAGGAGGGAGTTACGTCCATGTTAATGGGTATAAGAGTGGTGAATCAGACCCAGAGTTTGTTGTATATAAACATACACAAACTCTGCCCCCTCCCCCCCATACTATTTCTCAACTGTTCTGGGAATTCCATGACAACCAAAGTCATTTACTTAGGAGTACTCTTATGATTTCAGTAAAGAATGAGGTAGGTATTATGGGGCAAAATCATATCTGATATAACTTCACTGAAGCCAATGGAGTTATACCAGGAATGAATTTGAGAATGATTGTAGATAATATCTTAACTAACAATGCCAACTGGTTTCCTACTTTGTCCCTGTTTCTTCATATTCCTAGGGTCAGAGTCTCACCCCTGCTCTGGCACCTTTGCATCAGGTGAAAGGGCTGAAGTGGTGTAAAGGGCCCCTAAAAAGTCTGGGTCCATCTGGGGGAGAAATCCTCTAGTTCAAGAACTTCTGAGGATCCCTCACAAACCCAGTGTACGGGCCATGTATATTTAGTATTGTTTCCAGCTAAAGAGTGGTACCTATCTGTCTGAGATCTGGGACACTTGGACTGAGATGCTTGTAATATTTGTTTACTCTATCAGATTCCTCTCAGAACTCTCTGTAATTAATGTGGATTTTAAACTCTCTGGCAAGGGTTGGATGGTCCCTTCTTTCGCTAAATAGCTATACGTATGAGTTGTGAATACAGTGGAAGTGGCAGCTTTCTCTGCTGTAGGAAAAGGGTAATAAAGTTTCTCTCTGAAGCTGTGGTATTAATAATTAATAAAAATTACTATATATGGTAAGGCAAATTTGCACTGAGTTTTACAAATATATGGCTCAATCTTGCCTTACTGATAAATCCCATTTACATGACTTGGACAAAACAAAGGAGACTTAAATCTACTTTGCAGAGGAATATTTGCCTGCTGTAAAGCCAGTCATGGCTTTTCTTTCCCTTAAAAATTCCCTACCTCTAATATGCCCTCTGATAGTGAAGCAGTGTACTGGGGAGAATCAACAAAGAGAGGCCCAAAAATCATTATGGCATAAACATGTTATGAGACAGATTTTATACCCATTCAAATAAACATAAATTTTGGCATTAACATCAGTCTGGATTGGGCACTATGAGTATAAAATCCAACCTTTAAATCTTCATGCTTTCACTAAAACCCAAATGCAATCATAAATAGCAAAATAATGTATAATGATGCATTAAGCTCTATGATCTGACAGCCTTAATTCTGGTGCATTGTATGTTTCATAAATAGTAGCAAAAAATAGCCAAACATTAATAAATTTGAGAACAAACTGTGCAATTATCTCTGAGGAAAGTTTTAGTATCATCATGGTTGTTTATGTATGCAACTTTCTGTACTACTTACTTAGGGTAATTTTTTATTATTATTATTCACCAGTCAGCCCTTTGCATATCATTTCCAGTAAATTAGGGTTCTAAATTAGTTTTACATCTTAGAAAACTTTTTACGGGATTAACATAAATCTAGAAATTCAATGCAAGATTTAGTGTTGAATTTTGTACAGGAGGTAGCTCAATTGCAAAGCAATGCTGTGCAGCTGACCTTTAGATAACATCCTTCATGTGATGCTTTTTGGGGGAGATTGACAATTGTAAATCAAGTTGAAGCTAGTGCTTTTAAGAGGAGATATAAAGGGCTTGATTTTTAAAGGGCACTTTACTCATCCCCTCTTTTAGTCTCTCATAGATTATAAAGCCAGAAGGGACCACTGTGATCCTCTAATCTGACCTCCTATATAATACAGACCATAGAATTTCCCCCAAAATAATTCTTAGAGCAGATGTTTTAGAAAAAATATCCAATCTTGATTTAAAAATTTACCAGTGATGGAGAATCAACCACATCCCCTGATAAATTTTTCCAGTAGTTAATAACTCTCACTGTTGCAAAGTTGGGCCTTATTTCTGGTTTGAATGTGTTTCGCCTCAAATTCCAGCCATTGGATCTTGTTGCACCTTTGTCTGCTAGACTGAAGAGTTCATTATCAAAGTTTTGGTACCCAGGTAGGTACTTATAACCTGTGATCAAGTCACCCTTTAACCTTGTTTGGTTAAACTAAGCAGATTGCGATCCTGGAGTCTCACTATGAGGCATATTTTCCAATCCTTTAACCACTTTTGTGGCTCTTCTCTGAACCTCTCTGATTTATTAACATCCTTCTTAAAGTGTGGACACCAGAACTAGACACAGTATTTTAGTCGTGGTCACACCTTGCCAAATACAGAGGTAATATAAACTCTCTACTCCTGTGCAAGATTCCCTGTTAATAAAGGTTCTCCATTTTGGCCACAGCATAGCACTGGGAGCTCATGTTCAGATGATTATTGAACATGATCCCCCAAGTCTTTTCCAGAGTCACTGCTTCCCAGAATAGAGTCCTCCTTCCAGTAAGTATGGCCAGCGTTCTTTGTTCCTAGACACACACATATGCACTTGGCTGTATTAAAACAAATATTGTTTGCACTCAGGTTACCAAACAATCCAGATCACTTTGTATCAATAAGCTGTCCTCTTCATTATTTGCCATGCCCACAAATAATTATGAGTACAGTTTAGGAAGTACAGTGATGTATGGGTACAATTGAGGTCAAAATAATGGACCGTAGATGTTGTCAAATAGTTAGATGTTTAATAGTTAAGTTTGCAAGGGATTCTGATACCACGGTGATAAGTGGTATAAAAACCTTGATTCTAACAGACAGAAGGAGATGTTTGCCAGGCCCTTGCTTCCATCTGCAAATAGTTTCACCCACAATTGTATGCAGGCGCAAAGGGAAGCCAGGATTAAAAATTCATCCCAAAGGGGGAAATTATCACTGTTTCCAACTGACCAACAATTGTGGACTGTGATGAGACAAAGCGGTAGCTGAGACTGGAGGAGCTGGGTGAGTGAATGCAGGGAGTAGATGGCTATGAAGTTAGTGAGGGAAAGTGTTTTCTATCCATAGGGGCAGAGAAGGAGAAAGAGAGAGAAACTAGGAAAGAGTGAATGGATGAAAATGTGAAACAGGGAAAGGAACTATGACTTCCATAAGTAAAGAGCGAGAAAAAGAGACTGGAGACACCAAAAACTAGATGACATAATCCAGACAAAGAAATTACACTGTAATAGCAGCAATAGAAGCTTTGCAGGAAGCAGAAAAAATGCCATGTACCTCTGTCCTCATTTCCTAACGTGGCTTTTCTGTAAGTGTACCAGTAAAATGGGGGTGAAAAGGAGTAGGCTGGAGAGAGAACAGTCTGCTGCCTGGGTGTACTTTTCTGAAACCAACTACTTTTTTAAGCCACTCACTTTCGTGTGGAATTGTATAAGCAGAACCTTAAAACAGCTGTAAATAACATTGGCTGGGAAGGAAAGGATTCACACAGCTTCCTCTCCCTGAGCAGAGGAAAGACTACACAGCTTCAGTGCAGAAATTGCCAGGGAAGGATGACTGGGCCAGCCGAGACCAGTAGGTAGCGCCTTCTAGAGATTATAAAACAGAGCAGCTTTAGGAAACTGGGGTAAATAATTCTAGAAGAAAGATGGTCCAGTGAAGATGCATTCAGAAGTGTGACATGCTCAGATACTATGGTAATGAGGGATATGTAAATACCTAAGAGAGACAACTGAGTATGGTGGGGGAGAAGGGAGATAAGGACAACCTTAAATTTAAGCTTCACAAAGTCTTCCTCTTTGGTTTACATTTAAGGACCAGGCTGAAATCCACCTTTAAAGCTCAGTGTTGTCTGGTTTTGATCTCTAATAGAGCAGTGTAGATAAGGAACTGGAGTAATAGAACAGTCTTGCCAAGCCTGGGTGTTTAAAAATCAGGAGTCAAGTGCTAAAAAATCATGATTTTTTAAAAAAGTTGTGTACTTTATATTTGACTTCTCTGTTTGAGCCGTTAGGGTGCACTCAGGCCATGCGTTTTCAAGCTTTTTGGGGGGAGGGGACACTAATGAAAGTTGAGGAGTCCCACTTAAGCCTATGCTTCTACGGGCTGGGGCTTTAAAAAGGGTGAAATCCTGGCTCCATTAAAATCAGTTTTGCTACTGACTTCCGTGAGGCCAGGATTTTACCCCAAGTATCATGAGTCAGCAACAAATCTCTTAGTCTAAAACCTTGACTCAGGCCTTTCTTGTTTGATAACCAATTATATTAGTCTTGAAGCCCTAGAGACTTTGTTTGTGGTTCTGTACTTGACCATTGCCTCAGTGCTCCCATATTTCACAAGCAGGGGGAAGAAAATTCTCCTCAAAGCGTATATGAAAGGAAGGCCAATTTCTTTTGCAGAACAAATATAAAACCAAAGCTATTGATTGGGGTTGAAGTCCTGACATTCAGTGTTAAAGTGACCTAAGGCTGTATTGTGAACCTCTAGTTCATGTTGGTTAGCAGCTACTCCCTGAAGTAGTCCTATTGGAATCTATGGGATCATCAAAGTATGTGTCACATTTACAATGTGACCAATAGTGTGTGTGGGGATGAAAAGGACAAAATCCTCAGATGCTTAGGTCCCAACTTGGAAGGCAACTGAATCACACTCCATCTTTAGGAGGCTGAAGTGATCTTATTAGATTTGCAAAGCAATGCATATAGGAAGAAATGACTTAGGTTAGTCACTGATTTCAATGGAACTCTTCAATGAGATGGGCACAGAATCTAGCTCTTGGCAATGTTGTTTCATTTCATACTCCGCTGACTGTAAGCAGTGTAAATCACAGAGCACCATTTTGCTGCTTAAGTATGTTTTGTAGGCATAACATATCTGACTCTGAACTAGGGTTGCCAACTTTGTGATTGTAGAAAACCGAACAACCTTGTCCCGCCCCTGCCCCAAGGCCCCAGCCCTGCCCAAGCCATTCTCCAAGGCCCCTCCCTCCACTCTCTCCATCCCCTTCCTTCTGTTGCTCGCTCTCCCCCACCCTCACTCTCTTGCTCATTTTTGCCGGGGCAGGGGTTTGGGGTGTGGGAGAGAGTGTGGGGTGCAGGCTCCCGGAGGGGGCTATGGGCTGGGGCAGGAGGTTGGGGTGTGGGAGAGGGTTCAGGGTGCAGGCTCCAGGTGGTGCTTAACTCAGTCAGCTCCTGGAAGTGGCCAGCATGTCCCTGTGGCCCCTAGGTGCAGGGGCAGCCAGGGGTCTACATGCGCACTGCCCTTGCCTGCAAGCGCCGCCCCCGCAGCTCGGGCGGGGCAGCACGCGGAGCCTCCTTGGCCGTCCCTGTGCCTAGGAGCTGCAGGGACATGCCAGTTGCTTCCGGGAGCCTCACGGAGCCAGGGCAGGCAGGGAGCCTGCCTTAGCCCCACTGCACCGCCAACCAGACTTTTAATGGCCAGGTCAGCAGTCTGACCTCTTGCACATTGCAGGCCATAGAAACTCACCCACCCACTCCTGTAATAGACCCTAATCTCTGGCTGAGTTACTGAAGTCCTCAAATCATGGTTTAAAGACTTCAAGTTACAGAGAATCACCATTTACACTAGTTTAATCCTGCAAGTGACCTGTGCCCCAGGCTGCAGAGGACTGCGAAAAACTCCCAGGATCTCTTCCAATCTGGCCTGAGGGGAAATTCCTTCTTGACCCCAAATATGGTGCTCGGTTAAACTCCTGAGCATGCGGGCAAGATCCACCAGCCAGACACCTGGGAAAGAATTCTCTGTAGTAACTCAGAGCCCTCCCCATCTAGTGTCCTGCCATTGGAGATATTTGCCGCTAGCAGTCGCAGATCGACTACATGCCATTGTAGGCAGTCTCATCGTACCTACCCTGCATAAACTTAACAAGCTCAGTCTTGAAGCCAGTTAGGTTTTTTGCCCCCACTGCTCCTCTTATATCCTCTTAGGATATAAAAAGAACTTTCTCCCATAGTCAGACAGGTGCTTAATTGGGATGATACCAGCCATAAACCAGAGAGTTCTGCTTAAGCAAATGCATTCCATTGCCTTTGTCAAATGACCTGCAGTAGTTTGCATTTAGTCTCTGAGAACTATTATTCTGTGCATTGGTCATAATGCAGGATTCAGGGGTTCTTATGTTCATTTTGAAAGAAAAAAATCCTTATGGACACTTTTATTGAACAAGATGCCTGTGGCAATTATTGCTACATGGAATAAATTTGCTGAGGTTGTAATACAACAGGATAAGAAACAATGACTGGGAGACACATTAAGTTCCCGTTACATTTCCAATGTGCTGGGAATGAATGGGTGAGAGCTGCCGCTGCGGCTTCATTGCCAACTTAGTCATCTTCAGTACAACCTGTCTTTGCTCGCACGAGTTTGAATAAAATATTTCAAGATGGGCAAACATAGATGATGTAATGAATATTTAAACAGGAGGCATTTATTACAACCATGGTGAAAGGTTAAAACTCTCAAAAGGGGAGGAAATTGCTGCATTCTTGGCTGGGGATCTGCAAACTTCAGACTCCTATCCATACCTTTTGATTCCCATCACTCGTTTTTTATCCTTCCCTAATCTCACCCCAAATCTGACTATGGCTGTTATTTGTGTGTGCTACTGCAGTATGCAAAATAACGCGCTGGATGCTGTACCGACACATGGGAGGCATTATCCCTGCTGTGAATTGCTTAGTCTTAAAAAGACAAAACAGATGAAAGGAGGAGGAAAGATGCATAAATGCAAGATGATTGACGGGAACACGGATTGGCAAACACCTTGGTACTTCCAGAGAGTGTAGCCTAGCAAATAGGGTAAGATACAGGCTATCAGGATTCCTGGATTCTATTCCTGGCTCTTCGACTGGACACGCTTTGTGAGCTCAGGTAAAGAACTTAGAAGTTTAAAGTTGAGCATCCGTAAACTGAGGCACTCAAAACTGGAAATCAGTTTTGAAAATGTGGGTCTGACTTCCTCAGGCCTTAGCTTACACATCTCTGAAATATTTATACCACTGACTTCACAGGGATCTCGCAGAGTTTACTCATTTGATCTCTATTAGCAGCTAAGGAACTATGTCTGTGTTAGCACCCTGGTCTTAACCACATGCACAGCCATAGAAATCTCCCGACTTACGCTGCAGTCTGCCTGGTTCACTGGCCTCACTTAGTGCCTACTTTCATGCTCCCAAATGGAATATCTGACTGAAGATTCAGCTTTGCAGATCATCATCCGCCTGGAAAATCCCAAAGAGATATAGTCTCCTTGCAGATTGCACACTACTGGAATGGATCTCTGGCTAGAACCTTCAGATAGACTAGCTGGATAGTCAATTTGGTGATCTTATCACACCACTGAAGATTTTGGCAACCACTTGATTGTGAGGTAGCTAGTGCCGTCCCTTGGTAAACAGGCTCTGTAATTAGTCTGTCTGCCATCCTAATAATGTGTTTGTAGTGTGGGCACCCTTTACTAGAGGGGCCTCTGAACTTTATTGGGAGTGTTCCAGTTGGGAAGATCCGGTGTGCTGCAATTTAGCCTTAGGGACTACAACTCCCATGATGCCTGGGAGAAAGAGTCAGATACTTTCCCTTCCAGGCAGTGCAGGGAGAGCAGGCGGTGGACTCCATTTTTGGGGAAGAGGAGTGAGATTGCTGGTGTGAAGCTCTGTCCCTACCATAACCTGCTGTTAGGAAGCCAGAAGCTGTTGCTGAGAGCCAGCTGGGGCTTTGATCAAGCCGGGATCCTCAGAGGCGGTTGGTGGCTTCACCGGAGCCAGGGCAGAGACTGTTGCTGTGCCTAGAGCTGACTGAGGTGGGCCTGCGGTGAAGCACTGTGAGCAGGGCTGGCTCTAGGATTTTTGCCGCCCAAAGCAAAAACAATTTTGGCCGCCCCCCCTCCCCCCCGTTCTTTAATTACCCCATCCCCAGCCCCACCTCAACTCCGCCCCTTCCCCAAATCCCCAGCCCTGCCTCCTCCCCCCAGGCTCTCAAGTCTGGGAGGGACGGGGAGCAGCGGTGCGCGAAACGGCCGCTCGGGATCTCCCCCTCCCTCCCAGGTTTGAGAGCCTGGGAGGGAGGGGGAGACTCCAAGTAGCCGCGGTGCGCGAATCAGCTGTTTCGCGCGCTGTGGCAGCAGCAGCGGAGGTGAGCTAGGACGGCCGGGGCACATTTTTAGGGGCGGCATTTTAGGGGCGGCATGGCCGGCGCCAGAATGCCGCCCCTAAAAATGTGCCGCCCCAAGCACCAGCTTGTTTTGCTGGTGCCTAGAACTGGCCCTGACTGTGAGTAACCCCCACTCTGGTTTGGGAAAGTACTTGCAAGGGAAGGGGCACAGCAGAGAGACTGAGTCTGTGACCAGACGTCCTGATAAAATCAAGACCGTCCCGATATTTCGGTGTCTGTCCCGCGTCCCGATCTTTGTCCCAATATCTGCCGGCAGCCTTGGGTTTTGGTTTTTTTTTTTGCTCTGCTGGCGGGCACCCCCCCCCCATGTGTCCCGATATTTTCTTCCCCTCATCTGGTCACCCTAGCTGAGTCTGAGGAGAGGCAGAGTGATCTTCTCACCGAACCAGGACCCAAAGCTGCTGACATTTGGTGGGGCCAACTCCAATCATCAGAGGGGTTGTGCAGCTTGTTGCCTTGGCTGGACTGATACCCAGACCCAACAGAGCGCTGTCTCCCGCTGCAGATCTTCCAGCAGATCTTCCAGCGCGCCCACGCAAGCGTCTAGGACTCTGCAATCCAGAGGAGTGCACACTCCAAGGTGGGGTAAATGGTGGCAGTGTAAATGCCAGTTAGATACGTTTCATTTATTACTGTATACTGTATTTGTTAATTGATTTTATTCAACTGCCCTCTGTGGATTTAAATTAGTAGTGACATTTAATCTTAGTCTGTTATATCCTGTTTCTTTAAATTGTTAAGTAAAGGTGTACTAACTCTAATGTAAGAATACGGGCTGTATATTATTTATAATTGGTATTTTTGAGTTACACCCATGCCACAGATTATAATACTATTATTATTATTATTATTATGATTATTAAACTAGGTTTATTCCTGGATGTTCCCAAGGCTTGCCATTGAGTGTGTACAAGGGCCAGCCAGGTGAAGGCACCACCAATTTTAAATTCCTTTAGGAGTAAAGGGACTGCAGCAGAGGGGTGGATAGAGGATTCCCACCTATCCAACATCACCACTGGGATACTCAGGATCTTCTTAATGTCACCAACATCAGGCACACAGGTGAGTGTTGCCTGCTCCCGAGTAACCCAGGGAGGAAAGGGGAGTTACAATAAATAGCAAGAAAGCCACTGAAACAGAACCAATGCTGATGGAGGCACTTGTTGATTTCAGCTAGGAATATCCTCATTTCTGATCGTGTCCTTCCTCTTAATATGGAGCAGGTGAATAGATCATCATCTCAAAGCCAGCTTCTGTTGGGACTTACGACCCTAGCAAAGAGATGCATGACAAAAACCAGAAAACCTTACAGTCTGGCCTCCATTTCCTAGTTCACTAAGGCCCCCATGTACACATCTCTGATGACCCAGCTGCAGAAATATTCCATTAAAACTCCTCAGGCACTTAACATTTTTTATATTTCCCTGCATTTTAAATGACATTTTAAAAACAGATCATTGTTCCAGCTTGTGTTTGCAGAAAATGACTAAGTATGCGACAAGTAGTTTTAAGGGCTATCATTAACACTTTTTTGTGCTATTAATCTTAATGCTGTGGGTTTTTTTTTTTTTTTTTTTGAAAGCCTCCATGCAGACCCATTAGTACACTCTGATTTGATAAAACGCAACAGACACGGTCTTTTGACTGATTATTATTGTCATGCTGTGCAAGTTTAAACTTTCTTCAAAGGAACATCTCTCTGCACTCTGACAGACAAGGCCCTGGGGGCTCTACCTACCCAACTCTGATCATCTGTGACTAGAAAGAATGACTGCCCTTTCCCAAATCACTTTACCCTAGCCTTTATTGCTTATATAATTTGTTTCTCTAAGTGTTCGTCTTCTCTTTTGTTCACTGGCAATTAAAAAGAGCTAGCAGACTGTATTCCCTGTTTTAGTTAACAGTCTGCAGGCTGTAAAGCATTCCACGAGTCAACTCAGAATAAACTCAGAAGACGTCACTTCAGTTCCGGGTTTGTCTGTTCTCCCATGGTTATATTAATATAGTTAGTTTGACTTTATAATTAAGGAAGTTGCTATGATGATGATGAAATACAAACTGGGGTAAAAAATGGTCAGAAGGAAAAGACCTGTATAAATGTGTATTAACCTATATACGATGATGATCTTGTGGTTAGGGCCATAAACAGGGATTTCGGTGAACTAGGTTCAATTCCTGCCTCTGCCACACATATCCTGAGTGATCTCAGGCAAGTCACTTGATCTCTCCGTGTCTCTTTCTCATCTGTAAAATGGGGGCATGATGATTTAGTATATATCTGCATGTGTTAATATCAAACTACAAACTCCATTTTGTTTTGTGAGCACCCATTTGATTGTAACATTGTCCTGTGTCTTCCTTGTTGTATTTTTACTTCCCTCTTGGACTGAAATTCCCAGGGGTTTCAACACAGGGTAAACAATGCCGAGCAATGAAGAGTTGTTACCACAGAATGACTTTGCCCTGGCAATAGACTGGTTATGTGAAAGAATGTGGCCAAAGCTGCAAGAAAATAGTTCTTCCAGTCTGGACTCCAGGTGGGAAGAAACCAAGCACCAGATCATCTGACAGGGGACCTTGATCACCTAATGGGAGGCTTTGCAGCTGCCCAGGTGGCTCACATGACAGATGGGACTGAAGTTCTAAAAGGACAAGGTCCACTCTTATTAGTGGGCTCACCAATCAGAACAAGAAGGCAAGACTAGGCCGGAGTAAGGAAAGGGGAGAGAAGCGTCATGCTTGGGACCCTGAAAAGACACTGACCAAATCCCAAAGAACGCTTGAGAGTGGTTGGGAAACTGGGTCAGGTTTTTTGCATACAATTGTTTACTATTTTTGTATGGATCTATCAGTCTCTTGTAGTTTGTCTATAAGTAAAACATATTTAATTTAGACATCCTTCTGCAAAGTCTGTGCTTACTTCATTGCTTAGTGCAACTATCACATATTCCTGAAAGGTTAAACTATAAACCAAGATACTCACAAGGGTGGAGCTTTGCAGACAATGTCCTTAAGCCACTGGGGAGATATGACAGGAGGTGTGGGGGGTCAGTGCTGGTCTTGGGGCTGGGGGTTCCAATTTCTTAGAAGTGGTATGAGACAGATACTGCACCCAGGTCTCTGTGGAGGTCAGCTGAAGGCAGAATGCCTCCAGACTCAGTAGGGAAAGCATAGAGGAGCGCCCTTTGACGTTTGGCCCACAAATGGCCAGCCGGTGGGAGAGGAGGGTGGAGCCATAGCCTTGGTCCTGAAGAGCATCTCTTTTGAGGGGGGAAGTTTGGCAGCATCTCTAAGCAGTTTGATTTCCCAGCACGTATACGCTCCAGTAGCAGAAACTCTAGGATTCTGGCTTCCTCCTGCACTGGATGTGCAAGGGGAGTGTTTTCTCCTTCCCATTCACCTACATAAAGAGCAGCTGCAGTCTGTCCCTGAATTTGTAGTTATAAAATTGCTGTTTTCTTAACAATCTGGGTTCAAGCTATTGGGATGATTCCTTAGACTGAGGCATGATTCCATCTTATGTTTCATAGCATATACCCGTTCAGATGAGAATGCCATTAGAATTCATCATTGGACACAGTCCTCAGCTGTGTTTACATCCTTTTTGCTTCCTTAAACCTAGGCCAATGTAAACTGGAGCAGCCTTAGGACTGCCCTAAGTTACACACTCGCTTAGCCACTGAATCAGCCAAGGATTTGGTGGAACACTGTGTGTGCTCTACTTTGTCACTGGCTGCCCCTGCTTGGAGGGGTAGAAGTAGTTAAATGAAAGCTTTGCACCACTCAAGGACTGGCTTAGGTCAGGGAGAATCCTCCGTGTTCCATGATGGCCACCAGAACAAGGGCCCAGAATTCAAGTGTTTTGTGCTGACTCATTTAGCCTTAAAATGGTATCCTCAAGTATTTGGTGTGTCTGCAAAATAGTGAGCCCTGCACATACAGAACAACTTTCCACTTCTAACCCTAAGCCACATTTTTCAATTTTTTTGTCAGATTGTTTCTCAGTTCCTAAATTGTCATATAGGAAACTAGCCTTTCAGTGTCTGCTTCATTTAAAAAAAAATACTATCTTGCATTACACTTGTACATGGTATAGTGCCTTTCATCCTGGAGGGTCCTAAAGCTCTCTACCAAGAACGACCCTGCTTCTGCTCCCACTCAAGTCAACAGAGCCTTATATTTCTTCTAGACAACTGTCTGCTTTGGTCAGCCATGCTTCTACGCCTCTTTTCTGTCCTCTTTATTTCATGAGTTAATTTCCATGGTTGGCGTAATTAGACGCCCCTATGGATTTAGCCAGGGAGAACACTTTAAAAATGAAATTAGTGTGGACAAAAGGCATTTGGCTACCAGGGTCACCTACTTATCTACAGAACTGGGACAGAAGCAATGAACAGCATCCCTGCTACATTGCTTCTTGTTCTGTCATCCGCCACCACTGAGAACAGCCGAGCTCCATCCTCTTTGGAACCCCCCTTCAGGTAGTTGAAGGCTGCTATCAAATCCCCCCTCATTCTTCTCTTCTGTAGACTAAATAACCCCAGTTCCCTCAACCTCTCCTCATAAGTCATGTGCCCCAGCCCCCTAATCATTTTCGTTGCCCTCCGCTGGACTCTCCCCCCCACCCCCCGGCACATTGGAAAGTTGGCGCCTGTAGCTCCAGCCCCGGTGCCCATACAAGGAGCCACATATTAACTTCTGAAGAGCCGCATGTAGCTCCGGAGCCACAGGTTGGCCACCCCTGCCCTAAGTTTATGAGGCTTGGAAAATTAAAGTAATTGGGGAAACAAAATCGATGCTGCATGTACTGTATTAACTTTAAAATGCTATTACTTTCATGGCTATATGGATCTACGTATAATTAGCTAAATTCAGAGGTGATGTCGAAGATGGTGCTAGATATCTTTAAAATATTACTACTTATATTGCTGTGGCATCTAGAAACCTGTGTCGTGGAGCAGGACCCACTGTGACATGTACTGTACAAATGCAGAACAAAAAGATGGTCCCTAAGATAACTGCTGAATTAAAAGTAGCTTCCATTTAAAAACTGCATGGCAAAGGCGTGGCTACTAGACAAGGGCAGCTTTCAGTTGAGGAGATCTCAAACAGAAGCAGATGGCAGTGTAGATATGTTGGCACTCCTCAGGTTTGCTTTCCTCTTGAATGTAATGGCACCTTTCCAAGGGAGGCTAGAAGGGTTGCCGTCACGTGTTTCACACTCTGGGAAATGTGCATCACAGCTTGAGGATAGCTAGCAAATTGTGGCTAAATGCTATGGGGATAATTTCAATGACTGAAAAGCAGTCAGATTTTGTATACCTGCAGCTTTTACTATTTGCATTGCCGCGGCAGCTACAGGCTCTAATTAGGGCTCAGGGCCGCGTTGTGTTATACACTGAACAGACATATAACAAAAAGACAGTCCCCCACCCCAGAGAGCGTACAAACTCTGTGGAAGACAAGAGACGATAGGTGGATGCAACAGAGGGAGGCAGGAGCATAAGAGGGGAGGGGGGTCATCTACACCAGTGGTTCTCAAACTTTTGTACTGGTGACCCCTTTCACATAGCAAGCCTCTCATTGCACCCCCCTTTATAAATTAAAAGCACTTTTTAATATATTTAACACCATTATAAATGCTGGAGGCGAAGCAGGATTTAGGGTGGAGGCTGACACCTCACAACCCCCCCATGTAATAACCTCACAACCTCCTGAGGGGTCCTGACCCCCAGTTTGAGAACCCCTGATCTACGCATAGAAATTTCCCTGGTTTAACTTAAATTGGTTTAAAAACTGCTTTCTTTAAGTGATATGCACCCTGTATGGACAAAGTTATATTGGTGTGAAACTAGTTTATAGTTTTTTAGCTTGTATCTGTTAGTTACAAGTATGAGCTAAACCTATATAAGGCAGTTTTAAATTGATTTTAGAGTGTCCACAGACAAAATTGTTTTGTTCAGATGGCACTAGCTCTATTAGGATCAGGGCTTCTCTTTTATACAGTTACACTATCGTTGACCCCTACACAAGAATGCCAGGCCCTTCCTCTTGTGAACCTGTGCTGGACCAGCACCAAGATGTGAGTGCCCGATGAGAATGGAAGAAAGCAGCCCTTAATCCCAACCCCTGCTCTGAATATCAGACTGTACTAGACAGTACAAGAGTAGGGATACATTTGGGTCAGAAATGAAAGACTTTCTTTACAGTGAGGGAGGGTTAAGTGGTAGGAGGGAAAGGAAGAGAGAGTGCACTTAAAACTACAAGGAGTACTTGTGGCACCTTAGAGACTAACAACTTTATTTGGGCATAAGCTTTCGTGGGCTAAGACCCACTTCATCGGATGCATGAAGTGGAAAATACAGTTGGAAGATATATATACACAGAGAACATGAAAAAATGGGTGTTGCCATACCAACAATAACAAGACTAATCAATTAAGGTGGGCTATTATCAGCAGGAGAAAAAAAAACTTTTGTAGTGATAATCAGGATGGCCCATTTCTAACAGTTGACAAGAAGGTGTGAGTAACAGTAGGGAAAAAAATTAGCATGGGGAGATAGTTTTACTTTTCCACTCCCAGTCTTTATTCAAGCCTAATTTAATGGTGTCCAGTTTGCAAATTAATTCCAATTCAGCAGTTTCTCGTTGAAGTCTGTTTTTGGAGGTTTTTTTGTTGGAGTATTGCAACTTTTAGGTCTGTAATTACTAAAACTAGTTACTGTTATAGAAGAAATGTCTGAACTGGAAAGCTCTTGAAGAAGTGCCCCACGGGAGAAAAATGGGTTCCTTTAACTCTATAGATAAGCAGATGGCTCTGATACCATGAAATGCTTCATGGGTAATGAGCCTCAGACAAAAGACCAAAGCTTAGAATTGGGGAAACTCATTTCAGGAGGCCCAGTCTTTAGTGTCTTTTGTTTCATCCTGTAAAGTTAAATGATATAGCTCTGGAGAGCTTTAGGAAACTTTCATAAATCCCATGATAAATGGTTTGGAGTTAACCTTGTTAGTAACAGAGACAGAGAGAAATGACTGAAAGGTTATATAGGAAATGATGAATATTCTTCATAAAGGGTAGAAAGGATTCCCTATTACAGAGGCAGCGAAAGTGGAAAATAGCTTAACCAGTGACAGAAAGATATTGTCTGATGGGGGAAAAAAAGAAGCAATTTCACTCAGACTTTTCACTACTTATAAAATAATCTTCTCCATCCTGACAGAGCAAGATAAATGTCAGTGAAAAGTGCTTTGTACTGGTGGACAGTAACAAGGCAATCAGTGGGACTGAGAAAATTGAGATGTAGTTCCTCGAAGGGAGATCTTCTTCGGCTTTTGCAATGTGACATGATTTTCTGCCCACCACACCTCCAAAGCCAAAGGGTGTCTAAAACATCAGACTGAAGAAACTCTTTCAAGCAAAATGTCTCACTGAAATTTTAGCAAACCATTGAAGAGGTTTTGGTGAAAGTTTGTTGGAAGATTCATAGACTATCCAGTCTGACCATTTGCATAACACAGGCTATAGAAAAAACAATGAGGAGTCCATGTGGCACCTTAGAGACTAACACGTTTATTTGGGCATAAGCTTTCATGGGCTAGAACCCACTTCATCAGATGTATTTCCCTGAAGTAATTCCTGTTTGAACTACAGCATCCTTTAGACAAAAAAATCCCAATCTAGATTTAAAAAATCTCAGTGATGGAAAATCTACCACAACAATTGCAGCAGTTTACCAGTGGTTAATTACTGTCACTGTTAAAAATGGGTATCTTATTTCTAGTCTGAGGTGGCAGCTGTGGTCCAGTGAACTAAGACTCTGGCTTGAGCATGGGGAGATCTTGGTTCTATTCCTGCTTCTGCCAAAAATGTACCGTGTGAACTTGGGCAAGTCACTTAACCTCTCTGTTCTTCAGTCACAGCATCTGCAACATGGGGATAATAATGCTCACCCACTCTTGTGAAGCATTACAAAACCTACAAGTGTGGGTCGGATGGGTTAGCACTGTCAGACTCAAACTGTGAACCAGTTAGCCTACATATCCACACAATCTTATCACTGCTACCCTTGTGCTGCCTCTCTCTTCTACCTTGCGTAGATTGTCAACTCCACTTGCTATGTCTTGTACAATTAGATTGGATCACTTCAGGACAGGGACTGCCCTTGCTATATGGCTAAAGCAATGGGGTGCCAATCCTGATGGGGGGTCTCCAAGCAATATATTATTAAAATAATAATCAAATTCTATGTAATTACTAAGTATTATATTCTCTTGCTTGCATGGCTAATTAAGTAAGAAAAATGATAGACCACAGCAACACTGGCTTGGAAATTTTCATTAACCCCTTTCATGCTTTATGAATAATAGAGCTGGTTGAAACTTGGAATTTCCATTTTGGTGGGAAATTTTGACATTTCAAAATTTGTTCAAATACTTTCAAACTTTTCTGCAAAACAAAAATGTAAAAAAGCTAAATTTCATTTTGGAAAAATTTCTTTTCAAAACAAAATTATTTCAATTTAATTTTTCCTTGTTTCATAACTTGTCAGTATTATAGTGAATGTCATGTTAATTCATATGACATCATATTGTGATGTAATTAGAATATTCTATTTGATTTTTAAAAATAAAAATATAAAATAATGGGCTGCTGGTACTTAGTATGGATTGAAACATCTTATTTTTAGATCAGACTGTCTTCTTGTTTGTATTATAGTGAAACTGTTTGAACAAAATAAATAAATAAATTAAATGTACTAATTAGAGGAGTAGCCATTTCCTAGAAAATATGATTCTAGGTTAACATAAAGATATTGAAATGCTGAATGTTTTCCAAAGTGAAATTTTCCAAAACAATTTTTCCATTTCGACATTTTATTGCAATGTATGGCAAACTTAATCAAAACTGATACTATTTGGTGAAAAATGGTGGTTTCTTTGAAATGGCATTTTCCATCAGAAAACTCTTTTGATTAAAATCTTTGGATCAGCTGTTATGAATATACAATTATACCCAAACTTGAAGTTGTTGATTTCAATAGCAAAATTCATTAACTTCAAAAAGATCAGGAATATATCCACTGTATACATCAAAACAGCATCTGTAGATCCCGTGAATATATATAATGGCCAACATGTTTTCCAAGTTAGGTTCCTAATTATGGTTTCAGATGTCTAGTAAAAGTGGCCATATTCTCAGAGATATTGAACAGAGCAAATCTCATTAACTTCAACTGTACTCATTTTTGACCCATTGTAAACTGTATCTTGGCAGAGCCTGGAAGGGTTAATGATGGCTTCACAGCCATGCAAGCAAGAGGATAAAATAATAGATAATGGTCACACAGCTAACTGGGGTCACAACCAGGACTAGAGCAGCTCTGAAAATGTTTTATTGATTAAGGAAACCAAAATTGTTTTTCATTGACATTTTCCATGGAAAACTTTATTTATTTTGCCAAAAACTCATTGAAATATTTAGGCTGAAAATGAGTTGTTGTGCCTTCTGGGAGTTAGTTTACTCCTTATCTCTACTGAAGCCCGGGATCCACAGCTCAACATCATCTCCTGTAATGCATCTTGGTCTCCCCTCTAGGCTAGGGGAAGCTGAACATTATGAACTCTCTGACCGTGGTGAATTGTGGGAGATGTAGTCCAGTTGGGGATCTCTGTTCATAGAGGAAAATGGGATATGAGGAGCAAACTACAACTCCCACGAGGAACCACAACTTAGTGTAAGCTGAAATATTTTGGGTTTCAACCACAATATTTCTACAACAACAAATGAAATTTTCCCTGGTAAGCAGAGACTTCTCACAAAATTTTGTTTAGTCAAAAATCCTGTTTTCCAAGGGGGAAAAAAATACAGTTTTGTTGAAAATTTTTTGACCAACCCCAGCCAGGATAGAAATCTGGAATCCTGACTGCCTGTCTCAATCACCAAACATACCACCACCTGAGGAAGGTAGCTTTAAATAATGAGGAGACAAATCTTGGTGCAACCCTTAGAATTGAGCTTCAGGTGTCTTCTTCAGGTAATTGAACCTACTAACCAAACAGAATGGATGAATGGGTTACCTAGTTACTAGCATACATTTGGGGATATATTTTGTTTTAAGGAGCACTAGTAAGGATTCAGTTTTTTTCCTACTAACTGAGATATATCCCAAATGTACATGCGTTTCAAGAGACCTTGAAAATTCAGACTTACTCCTGTCTGGAAACATCTGGCCTCTTAATGAAAATATATATAAACATGCATAGTCACCAACTGCTGCTTAATCTGATTACTTCTTCGTACATTTTTCTCATAAGCTGTTTCTCTCCAGTTTTTGATGTTCTCACTTCTTCATTCAACAAACTAAGCAACTGATTTTATATGGCCTGTAAAGCATTGTGCTGACAGGAAATCTTCCTGACTTCCTTAAAACATGACCAAATCTTGCTGGGCATGTAAATTCCTAAGTTGTTTCGGAACAATTGATGTTATATAAAAAGTAAATGCAATCTTGGCAATGCTGCAGGATTGGTCGAGTAAGTTTGAAGCTGGGTAGAGAATATCTGCAGAGGCTAGAAGAGTTTGAGTCCACATCTATGGTTGGTCTATGCTACAAAGTTAGGTCGGCTTAACTACATCACTCAGGGCTGCGAAAAATGTCAAGCTCTGTGTGATGCAATTAAGCCGACCTAAGCTCTGGAGAAGACACCACTAGGTTGCTGGTATAATTCTTCCATTGACCTAGCTATCACCTCTTGGCAAGGTGGATTTACTCTGGTGATGGAAAAACCCCTTCTGTTGCTATAGTAAATGGCTACATTATAGCGCTACAGTGGAGAAGCTGCACTGCTGTAGAATTTCTAGTGTAGACATACCTCTCATTTCCTGGGGAAGCGTGTCTATTTTCCCCAAATCATTCCATATTCCTGCCCAGTCAGTAGTACTGACAACACTGAATGTCCAAAAATTATTTTCCCCATTCCCCCAGAAAAAAGTCATCTTTAGGGTGCACTCAGGTCATGTTTTGAAGTCTTTCTCTGTAACCATCAAGTCTAGAACTTATTCTATGTTAAAAGAAAGTTGAGATTCTCACCTAATTGCTGCTATATAAAGCTGGGGTTTTCAGGGAAATATCAAATATGGTAACAGAGGGTCCTGTGGCCCCTTTAAGACTAACAGAAGTATTGGGAGCATAAGCTTTCGTGGATACCCTCTGTTGCTTTTTACAGATTCAGACTAACACGGCTACCCCTCTGATATCAAATATGGTGATTCTCCTGCTAAAATTTGCCAGAATGGCAACACTGGATTGGGAAGTTCAGAAGTTGCCTGCAACAATGTATTTGAGTGGTTTTTGCAGGGGGTTTTGTCTGAAATGCTGAAGAATTGATATTGTTTGAACCTTCTGCTTTTGTTTTGCTTTGTTGTTTGTTTGGTCTTTGAGATGAATTAGCACCGTTTGACCATGACACCGGAATTGTGGCGATTGCGTTTTTGCTAGACAGCTAATATTGCAGGGCTGCCAAAAAGCTGTCATCTCGGTGGATTTCTGACATTATTCAGGCTGCAAACCTCAAACACCCACTCTCAGATTTGCAAATGCAATGGCCACTTTTTTCACCTACCCCACTGCAATCCTATTGTCCCTCTCTCATTCTTTGTGCACAAAGAGCTCTCAGCAGAAGAAGCAATTTTTGCCATGTGCGGAATAGGTGATTTCAAGCTGCATATTCAATTTGACTTTTTCTGTAATATTGTAATGGATTTTCCCTCTCATGAGAGTGGCATAGGATTGGAAGAGAAGACTCAAGTGTATTAATAGAGGTGCATTAGGGAAGCTTGCACAGTTCCTGCTTGCATTATGCTTAGCTCATCAATCTACCTGCCCTGTATTTCTAGGAGCTCTACGTTACACCTCCAGAATTTGAACAAAAGAGAATCTACTGAGCTATAAGCAAGGCCTTGGTCTCAAAGTGCACTGGAACAGATTTTAAATCTGTCTTTTGCAGTAGAAATGGACTGACACAAATGGTCCTCCCTTTTAATTGTATAGCTACCTTTTGTTGACTCATGCTGTTGTTTTAAGCCAATCATGGCAAATTCCACAGATAAGCTCCTGGCCAGATTCCCTCAAGGTTCTGTGCTGTCGGAAGATGGTGCAGACATTAGCACTAGGCTCCTGGGGAAGGAAAGACCCATTATTGCAGTGGCATAAGGAACTTCAGCTTTCCCTTCTTGGGCCATCTCACAGCTGCCCAGTGCAGACCCAGAGCAAATAGTGCTGGCCAGAGAAGGGGGGTGCTTAAGATGACTGGAGGTTGTGTTGATTCTGTGCCTTCCATACAAAGCTGCTGCCAACAGCTATGGGAGCAGTCCTCTTTCCATGGCTGCCTGAGGTGCAACAGCCCAGGATGAAGTAAAAAGAATCCACGGCAAATCTAGATCTATTTAGTCCATGGTGAGCAGTTAGGGCCCAATCCAACTTCCAGTCATATCACTAGAAAGACTCCCATTGACTTCATGAGAGTTGGATCAGGCTCTTAATCTTTGCCCTGATGGCTACTAAAATGGCTGTCGGCAAGTTTTAACGCTAGCGGATGGCACAGCCGGTCACTCACGTAGGTAGAGTGCTGTGTGTTATGCAGCATTCAGTGCAAATTGTTTTCTAGGCTTAAGGACCCTCTGGGAAGGTGCTTGGGGACTCTTGGCTTGTCTGCCCCCCAGCAACAGAGAATGTAGCTGTGGAAGTGGAGGCTAGAAGAAATGGGACAGCAATGAATTCCCTGGTGAAGTCTGTCCCAGCCAACAGGCTCTGTAGAAGCAACGGGCACCATTGAAAACAGCCCCTCGGAAAAGAAATCTGGCAGGAGCAGGAAAGCTCCAAGGAGATAGGGATGAGAGCAAGACTGGTTGAGATGGCAACGTGAAAAAATATCTTGACAGAAAAAAAAAACTTGTGGTGTTTATGCTGGAACCTGTTAACGGCTGCCATCAACCCCAGACCCAGTTAAAGCTGATGGGTGTGCCTCCATTTCCCCCCATCCCATTCCCTCCCTTGCCATGGACTCTAACACCCTCCCAAACCTCCTTCCCTTCCCTCCCACCCCATGCCAAGGGCTCCGTATGCGGCCTCTTCTCTTCTCCCTCCCCCCGGACTGAAGGAACACATAAATGGCTGGTGTACATGCTCATGCTCTCTGTCTCCCTCCTGCTCTTACCATGGAGTAGGCCTTGAGGACACAGCATGCTAAGAGAGAGGAAGGCATGAGACCTCCTTCACTTTTCTTTCCCCACTCCGCTCCCCACGGCTGGCTGGGTGTTATGCAGCTCTCCAGAGAGAGAATAAGAAGCATGTTTTTAAGTGCTAATGACTTTTCACCCAAATCAATAGGGCTCAGCCCATTGAAGCTGAGAACATGCCCTGACGTTTTGGAATTGATCGGATGTGGTGTTTAAAAGTTAATGTCACATTCAGATAACCAGATGGACGGAGAAATGCCACCAAGCTGAGTGCAGCCCTTACTTTGGCTCTAGCTTTTTCTGTAGCCCCCCAGAAACCACTGGAAACAGAAGTGACGACTTAAAGATGCTCCTCAAAATGAATGATTTTGCAAACATTGCAAGAAACTAACCAGTTGCAGAATATTTGTTTCAGGGCGGATGGATTGAATAAAACAATTTATAAATAGGTCATTTCCTAGGTACTACCACAATGTAAATTAACAATAATTCTTTAGCTCATAGTGTATTTCCACATACGTGGCTGTCATTTTGTATTAAGATTATTATATTTGCTTTTGCGGTGAGGATATCAAACTTACTGCAGTGCAATGGAATGCAATATTTATTGCCTTAATGACAATAAGTGTATTATTAAGGATTTTGTAACATCAAAATTGGAATCACTTTATATAGTGAAGTAGCTTTCCATAGGAAAAACTACTAAGGCCATATATACTGTGAGTTCCATACTGCAATGAAGTTTACATTAGTGCCCCCTTTTTAATCAAAGAATGCAGAATAGCTAGTTCAATGGGCAAATCATTTATAACTTTTGTATTTTGCATGAGCAAAAAAGGGAATTTCATTAACTTAGTAATGATCTAGATATCTCATGAGCACCTCAATTCTTTTTACAGACATGGTATATTAGGTTTTAAATAACCCCCTTTTGTTGAACATATTAAAGCAATTGAACATTTTTCCTCTGAAAACCTGAGGTTATTTTTTTTTTAAATGTCCAGTGAAAGGTTCCCATATTTAATAAAAACATTGTTGCCAAGCGCATGAACAAGATTTCAGATGCAGTCTCAGCTGAGCATTATGGAAAAGTCAGCTGCTGCAAGTAAGAGGGTGGTGTGTTCATAGATAGCACTCTTTCCTCCGTCTCAGCCTCGAATTCAAATCCCTCCATGACGCTTGCCTGGGGTGAGGCAGTCTGCACTGCTGGAGGTACCATATTTTTGCAGATACATAAAACCAAGATCCTGATCCTATAACACCATCATTGGAGGATTTGAGAAAGTACAATGTCGCCTCCTGCTGCCCTTACAACAAGCATTAGAAGTGCACATCCCCCAAATGCCACGTGAAGAGGCTGTCTGTCTTCATGCTATTTCAGCAGCATCAGAAGCAAGAAGTACTAGAAACTTCAAAAGAAAGCTTAGTCTCCCAATCCTTCCAACCAGCTCTGTTGACCAATCACGTTGGGAAGTTCAGATGACATCTGGATGGGTATCCAAACTCTTCAGTCCTTATCTGCATTAAAACCTAAACCCTGAACTCTATGAACTTCAGAAGTCACTAATTATTTATATTAAACATAGGCATTTTCATAACACCTGAGACCACAGCCCCATCATGCTAGGCACTGTATATATACTCAGTATGAGAGAGAAACCTCTCTGCAAACACTTTAAAATCTAAATATGCAAGACAGACCAGCAAAGGGTGGAAGATAAGTGACCAGCCCAGTCACACAGGAAGTCTGTGGAATAAATAGGAATCAAACCTAGAGCTTCTGAATCCCAGTTCAGTGCCTTAACCACACAACCACTTTGCCTCACTAAAAAATATGGGCCATTTATCCTAAGTAAATATAGTCCTCTTCTATGCACAGTACACGCTGAAAGAAAACTATTTGCAGGAGTGAGATATGCCCCACAATAGCTAATCATTTGAAATGCAGGCAAATTGTCACATAAGTGGTCATTCTTTACAGTGAGAGAGCCCTACAGGGCCCTCCTGCTTTGTTGCCTAGGATATTTTACAGGCAACAAGGCAGTCTGTTTATTACCTGGGAATATGTAGAACAGCTAAACAACAAGAGAAAAAATAGGAACCTGATCTGAGCTGCAATGTTGGCTGTATCTTGTCCACCACAGGTTTGGGAATGTGCTAGCTGAGAGCAAAATTACAGCTCTCGCATCCTTTTGAAATTAAACAGCAGCTGCTATATGTTAATTGCCAAGTCTGGGGAGCAATAAACAAACACACAAACATTTGCTGATGTTGACCCCTGAGTGGAAACACAATTTCCTCTTTCACCCACAGCGAAGCTATTCATTGATGAGAAACAAAGAAAGAAACATTTCTATTTGCTGGAAGGATTGCTGAGGGTTTTTTCCTCTCATGAATGTCTCTGGCTGTCTATTTTGCATGTTAAACCATAGCTGGTGGGGGCGGTGAAGGGCTGAACCATACCAGCGGGAGATCTTTGAGGCACTCGGTGAAATCTTGGCCCCACTGAGTTTTGCTGTTGACTTCAGGATTTTGTCCTTTGTGCCTGAGGCAGATAGTTTCTAGGGAAATACCCAAATCCTTGGGTCTACTTTTCAAAGCAGCCAGAATCAGCTACAGTCAAGTGGTAGGTAAATCAAGGCCTTCTTGCCCCATCCCCCTTTATTTTGTATCCTTTCCCCTCACCTTTCACTTGCCTGTTACTTTATTATAAGCTATTCCAGGCAATGACCATGCGTTCTTCTATTTCTTACAGTAGAATTGGCTTTCACGGAGAACTTTGAATAATCTAAAGCATGGTCCCACCTAACTGCAGTCGGTCTACTGCTTAAAAGGGGCAGCTGCATGGTGGCTATAAATTAACTCCATGTAATTTCAATAGCTATAGCGCAATGAGGGAAGTGCATGGAGAGCAAGAGCCATTTGTTTTTCAGAGTAAGTTAATGCTTACAAAAGGCGCTGGACGGGTAGCCTTTGGGTCTGAAGTCATCTGTCCATCTTGGGAGCCTTTGCTCCATGCTGAAAGCCTCTGTGGAACCAAGCTTCCCAGCACAGAGTGGGCTCTTCAGAATCTGCCCGCTAGCGAGAGCTACATTTGTTCAGGTGCAGCAGAGGTGAGGGAGCGTGATATGTGCTGTCAACATCTCCTCACCCCCAATGGCCAGGGTGCCTCTGCACTGCCTTTTTAGGAACTCACTGATTTCAAAGGTAGTTCAAACCAATGCCCTCTTGGGGGCCAATTTATTGAGACTTCTGATACATACTGGGCTCCAAGCAGTTCAGGGTCTGTCTCCAGATTAACCCAAATAACACAAACAAACTCTCAGTCTCCATCCAAGTTGGCCTTTACAGGTTCTTCATTGCAGCGTCAGGGCTCTTCCTGCCTGGAGAGCTTTCTCCTATTCTCTCCTGCTTTTTCAGTTTTTCCCCTGCTGACTCAAGGCCCTGCAGGAACCTTCTTACTTCCCACTGCATTTACAGACCAAGCTGCAGTCTCCTAGAGATCCCTCCTTCATTACACCTTCTTGCATTTTTTTTTTATCCTGCGAACACCTGCTTCAACCTAGATGTGGCTCATCCTGTAATCAGGGCTGGTTTAGCCCCCAGGCTCTCTGGTTTAGCCCCCTGTGGCAAGGCCCCCTGTTATAGGGAGGATGAAAAAAATAGATCCCTGAATGATATAATATTTCTTCTTTTGGTCCTGTGTGGAAATGACATTCTTCTATGCAGCATGCCCTGATCAGATAGGCCCTAATGCAAAAGCTGCTGGTGCATGAGTGCTCTGGGACCTTAACAAAAAAAAGACATTTGGATGTATGCATCTAAATTTTTTTTAGACTTCCACTGATTCTGCCTTGGCTAATGATTAGACTGGAGACAAATGCTAAAGTAATCAGCAAAATATAATTACAACATTTCCTCAGTTCAGTTGACTTTGCAACCTGAATGGATTTGGCACCGAAACATCATCTAATTCAAAGAGCAATGTTGGAGGAAGTGAACTTTTTTTTTTTTTTTTGCAAATTAAAAAAATGACAGTTATTTGCATCATCAGTTATTTAATATTATGCTCATTAACTGACTTAGACTTTATATTCTGCTAGTTGCCAGAGAAGCTTTGAAATAATCATAATCATAAAACCTGTAGGTATCTGGCTGGCTATGCTCAATAACTTCCTGATAGGAAATGTATTTAGATGTAAACTACTGTGTAATTAATCAGCTTTCAAATGTGGAATGAAAGTTTTCAGGAAAAAAAGCAAATTCAGTACTGAGAACTCGCTAAGGCCATGTAACAGTTTACACTGAATAGCCTGGGAAATTTTAGTCCCGGTCCCAGAGACGATGACACTTATTCTATAGAATCATAGATTGTGGGAGTGGAAGGGACCTTGAGAGGTCATCAAGTCCAGCCATCTGTGCTGAGGCAGGACCAAGTAAACCTAGACCATTCCTGACAGGTGTTGGTCCCATCTGTTCTTAAAAACCCTCCAGTGCTTGGGATTCCACAACCTTCTTTGGAAGCCTAGTCTAGAGCTTAACTACCCGTAGAGTTACAAAGATTTCCCTAATATCGAACCTAAATTTCCATTGCTGCAGATTAAGCCCATTATTTCTTGTTCTTCCTTCAGTGGACACAAAGAACAATTGCACACCATCCTCTTCATAACAGTCCTTCCTACTATTTGAAGACTCTTATCACGTCCCCCTCTCAGTCATCTTTTCTCAAGACAACATGCCCAGTTTTTTTTAAAACCTTTCCTCATAGGTCAGGTTTTCTCAGCCTTTTATTTTTGTTGCTCCCCTCTGGACTGTCTCCAATTTGCCCACAACTTTCTTAAAGGGTGGTGCCCAGTATTGGACACAGAACTCGCTAGGGCCGAGTAGAGCGGGACAATTACCTCCCATGTCTTACACACAACATTCCTGTTGGTGCACCCCAGAATGATATTAGCCTTTTCCACAATAGCATCACATTGTTCAAATAAAACATGCCATAATTTTCCAATCCTCCACACATGGTGCTACCGGGATTTGAACTCAGGACATCTGCAAGCATAGATGAGAGCCATACCATTACATCATCTCTTTTCCTTATGTATAAAATATTTTTGGGGAAATAATCTAAAACAGCGTCTGGAATGGATGGCATGGGAGGTGCAACCTATGCATACAAACAGACATTGTAGATGTGTATTTCAGCCAGTGGTGTAATAATTCTTTCCACCCACCTCACTTCCCTAATTGATTAGGGGTGTCTACCTTGACAAAGTGGCCTCATCAGTGTAAACCTTGTGAACTGAACTGCATGAGCCAATCATTCAGTTTTCCTTTGTTAGCATCTTGCATAAGTTCTAATACACACTTTTCATTCTCTAGTCAGCTGTAAAATACAAGTGGTTACCATGGCAATATGAGGTAGATGTGGTTATTATGCTGCCACATAAAGAAACATGTCAGTCAATTCATACAACTTTGGAAGACCAGGAAAATAAGGGAGGCAATCACCATTAATAGACCTACAATTAGACCTACCTACCAGACATAACAATTACAGTATAGAAGTGCTGAGGCCCACACATTGGTCCCTGGAATTGACATGAGGTTTAAAGAGCCCTTATGGTTCCATTGTGACATGTCCTATTTATTGGTCAGTGCATGTCTCTCTTTGAAAACATTCCCCTCCAGTCTCATTAATACAGGGATAAGTCTCTAGAAGATTTTGTAATAGCTGGCATGTACTTCTAATTACCCCCCACAGAGTCTTGGGTTTCATTCATTAGCTTGACAGTGTAACTCACATGAGGAAAACCTGCTGTTCTTAATAACTCTGTCAGCTATTAATCAAAGCCTTATTAGTTTTAACCATATCAGCCTGGTAAATCAGTAATGAATATAATATGTTAGCACACATGAAAATGCCCTCCTTGCCTCCCCAGAGTGTTTCTAGTGTACTGTTCTGTTTTCTAGCAGCTTAAAAGTACCTAGAAGTGGCCTTAAACTTTGAAGATTTCCAATTGTCCCTGCCATTGTTTACCTTCATCCTTATATATTATTGTTTCCATCATCGTCCATGGTTTTTCCATAATTTCTGATAAGAAAGCAGCACAAACTGATGTGTTTTGGAGTCTTCTTTGAGCAGGCAGCCTGTCTCCTTTACTGTTGAATGACAGGCTCTGTTAGAACACGTCCAGAGGGGTGCACCTCTTCTAGACTTCTAAGCCACTCAGTGACGTGCCTCTGAGAGAACTTCCTCCTCTTGCTTCCCATACTGACGTCCTTAGTCATTCTTTAATCAACCCGAATGCCCATTGACTTCAGCAGTGGAAAACAGAGCTTAAAAAGTCTACCACCACTGGGAGATAAATTTAATCAAAAGAACCTGTTCATTGATTGCATTTTACATTTTAAGACTAGTGCCTTTCATCACACAGGATGGGAAATCACTTTCAAACCTATGGCCATTAGGCACCTAATGTCATGGCCTTCAAACCTGGGCCTACAGGAGCAGCCACACTTCAACTACCACTTTGCAGCCTGCTGACAACTACTGACCCAGGAAGCCCAGCCCCAGTTGTAGGCTCTGCCCCTGACGTCTCAGTGGCAGAGTCCCCGAGCACTGATTGTCCCGCTGGCCCTACTTAAGTCAGGAACAGGAAGGTGTCTGAACAACTGGGATCCACCTCATTCTGGACTGTGTACCTTGTGCCTCCTGCTCTTCAGCTTGACTTCCTGTCACCCTGGCCTAGTTTGGCTCCAGGCCTTTGATTTGTGGTTCTGATCTCCAGTTTGCTTCCTGCTTCTGACCTCCCCGTATCCTGAGCCAGCTGACTCTTGACTCCTGACCGTGGAGTCTGGCTCCCACAACCTGGCCATGACACCTAATTACACAGTGGCCTAAATAAATGGGGCCTGGTTTTCATAGACGCTGAATATGTGCAATTTCCATTGACTTCAAATGGAGCTGTGGGTACAAATTCCTTTCCAAAGAGGCTGCTTTTGGACCCCAATTCAGCAAGGCACTTAAGCACATGCCTAACTCTAAGCATATGAGTAATAAGCACATATGCTTTAAATTAGGCATATGATTAAGTATCTGACCTGGGGCCTTATTTTGGTGCCTTCGTATGGATTTAGGTACCTACTATTCAAAAATTTGGCCTAGAAACGCAATAATCACTTCCCTACTATTTCAGAGGTGGAACACGGCAGCTGTTTAACAACACACAGTACTGCACAACAATTTAGATTGTTGAAACTGGCCAGTGTACTTTCTGAGCAGCCTTCAATCTCTCATTCTTCTGGAAATTGTTTAGGAAGACCATCTCAGATGGAAGTAAGAAGGGGATTCTGCTTGTTTCTTAGCAAAAATGTCTTAGTTTATGGGAAATCCCCTTTTACAGCTTCTTACTCAAAGAAAGCTTTTCCTTAACGGACAGCAGGTCAGAAGTTCCCAATGCCCTCCTTTCTCAAACATACTAGAAATAATAAGTCGTAGTATTAATTAAATGATACTTTAGGTCAAGGGTATTCTGCATAGACAGAAGGGTCTATAATTGTGAATCCATTTGCAAGATAATGGCCTAACAATGCACAGCTTAGGACACAAATGGAAGAATATAGTATTCACCGTAATGTTAGGTAATCAATAATTACCAGAGATGGAATTTCACCAGGACCTAAGGGTTAACTCCACTATGCATTCAAAAAACGCCCAAACACTATGGGTAATGTACACAATGAGTCAGAACCCTGGTTTTACATTGAAATCTAAAAGATGGAAGAGCAATTCAATTAAGAACCTGACTTTGGGAATCCTCACTGCTTTTTAAAAGGAAAGTTCTCTGAAGTAGTTTGTCGGGTAGGTAAAATCAATACTTTCATTCTGACTGAGCTGGAGAATGCAGCTGAGGGATATGCTTTGGGAGATGACATTAAAATACTGCACTGCGTCCTGAAATCCTTCCTTGTCTCCTGCACAAATGTAATTCAGAAAAAAAAATCCCATTAATGTCATGGGAAATTTTGCCAGAGTAAAAACTGAGGGAGTCCTTCAGGGTTTATCCAGTAGACAGACATGCACGCACACAGCAAATCTGCTAGTCAGGCCAAGCTCTACTTATGTCCCTCATCCTGGGGCTGGCCACAGCCCACTTCCACCCTTAGCACAACTTAGAGTAGTCTCTAGGTTGCTCTAACTTTTACCTGGCTGAAACACTCCTACAAGAAACACTCCAATAACCACATTCTTGGCACGTCCCCAACTAACCGTATAAGCCAGGATGGAACAAGGTCCAGGAACTAGCCCACACAGTGTGGGTATCAGGACTAGTTTTTAACATATGGAGTGCAAAAATACAATGGAGTGCAAAAATACAGCTATCAGTTTAGGTCAATTAACAACAACATGCCCCATCCCTTAAACAAGAACATGTAAAAGCTGTTATAAATTTCAATCAGACTAAATAATAGAAAAACCCTACTTATAAGCTTTTGAGCATGATGTCTTTTCAATAGAGTATTCAGCCTCTGTTTAAATGCAAATTTTGACTCATCACCTGGGATCATCAGGAGCTCCAGAAAAACACTAGAGACAACTGAATCTATCCAATTCATTAAAATGTATCCTCTTTTAGTGAAAAGTACCATTCTCTCAGGAGTGGTGCATACCTCAGTTCACTCAGTGAAGAATTATTTGTCAGGAATATGTGATTTTTAGCTACAGAAAGAAGAATGAAAGTTTCAGGAGTCAAAAGCCAGCTTGGTCCTTTTTACAATCTGCATATTTTCTACATCTCCCAACTTAAATTCTTTATTAACTTTTAGCAATAAGTATTCAGGTGAGTGACTTCTTTATTTTTAATTGGGAAAAGAAACCTGATTCTGTGACATATTGTTGCTACTAAAGCTAGGTTTGGAAGCAAAAACATGAAATCTGATGTCACATTTGAAACCCCAGCTCTGGAAATTAAAGCTGGCCAGAAAATGGCTTGTTTTGTGAATTGTTTTTCTACTTAAATGTAGAGAAAAAAAATTAATCAAAAAGTTTTGGGGACCTTTTTACTTTTGTCAAAAATAATACAACTCCTCCAATCGCAGACCCCTTGGCAATCAAAAAAGAGAAAACGTTTAGGTTTTCAGCAGAACAATTTTGGTTTTCAGTTTTCTGATGAAAAATTGAATGTTGGGGGACATTTTTTGCAAAAATGTTTAATTTAGTTGAAACCCCAATATTCCATCAGAAAAAGTATGAATGGAAAAATGTCAACCTGCCCTATTGGGCTGGATATACCTTAAAAGCACTCAGTATTGTTCTGCATTGTTGGGATCCAAAAACACTTATGTTTGGTAGTTGGACACATTTTGCATAGGGTCAAACTATGACCCTTGCTGCATGCCCATGCAAGGGAGTATGGAGACATAAGGAGCATCCTTTCTTCTCTGAGCTCACTACTTATAACTCAGGTAAAAGTACGAGAAGAAATGCAGTCTCCATGTAACAACATAAGGATGGCCATAAAGGGTCACACCAGTGATCCATCTATCCCGGTATCCTGTCTTCCAACAGTGGCCAATGCTAGGTGCTTCAGGGAGAATGAACAGAACAGGCAATCATCCAGTGATCCATCCCCTGTCATCCACTCCCAGCTTCTGGCAGTCAGAGGCTAGGGACACCCAAAGCATGGGGTTGCATTCCTGACCATTTTAGCTAATAACTACTGGTGGACCTATCCTCCAGGAACTTATCTAATACTTTTTTGAACCCTGTATAGTTTTGGCCTTCACAACATCCCCTTACAACGAGTTCAACAGGTTGACTGTGCCTTGTGTGAAGTAGTACTTGCTTTTGTTGTTTTAAACCTGATACCTATTAATTGCATTGGGTGTCCTCTGCCTTTTATGTTATGTGAGGGGGTAAATAACACTTTCACTTTCTCCACACTATTCATGATTTTACAGCACTCTGTCATATCACCTTTAAGTCACCTCTTTTCCAAGTTGAAAAGTCCCAGTCTTTTTAATCTCTCCTCATATGGAAGCTGTTCCATACCTTTAATCATTTTTGTTGCCTTACTGTGTACCTTTTCCAATTCTAATATATCATTTTTGAGATGGGGCACCCAGAACTTCACACAGTATTCAAGATGTGGGCGTACCATGGATTTATATAGAGGCAATATGATATTTTCTGTCTATTATCTATCCCTTTCCTAATGGTTGCTAACATTCTGTTCGCTTTTTTGGCTGTTGCTGCACATGGAGTAGATGTTTTCAGAGAACTATTCACAATGACTCCAAGATCTCTTTCTTGAGTGATATCAGCTAATTTAGATCCTGTCATTTTGTATTTATAGTTGGGATTATGTTTTCCAATGTGCATTACTTAGCAGTTATCAACATTCAATTTCATCTGCTATTTTGTTGCCCAGTCAACCAGTTTTGTGAGATCCCTTTGTTACTCTTCGCAGTTTGCTTTGGACTTAACTATCTTGAGCAATTATGTATAATCTGCAATTTTTGCCACCTCAGTGTTTCACCCCTTTTTCCAGATCATTTATGAATATGTTTAACAGTACAGATCCATGTGGGACAACACTATTTATCTCTATCCATTCTGAAAACTGACCATTTATTCCTACCCTTTGTTTCTTGTCTTTTAACCGGTTACTACAAGGAGTCCGGTAGCACCTTAAAGACTAACAGATTTATTTGGGCATAAGCTTTCGTGCGTAAAAAGCCTCACTTCTTCAGATGCACTGAGTGAAAATTACAGATGCAGGCATTATATACTGACACATGAAGAGAAGGGAGTTACCTCACAAGTGGAGAACCAGTGTTGACAGGGCCAATTCAATCAGGGTGGATGTAGTCCACTCCCAATAATAGACGAGGAGTGTCAATTCCAGGAGAGGAAAAGCTGCTTCTGTAATGAGCCAGCCACTCCCAGTCCCTATTCAAGCCCAGATTAATGGTGTTAAATTTGCAAATGAATTTTAGTTCTGCTGTTTCTCTTTGAAGTCTGTTTCTGAAGTTTTTTTGTTCAAGTATAGCTACTTTAATAAATCTGTCAGTCATTAAGGCAGTGGTCCCCAACCTTTTCCGGGTGGTGGGCGCCGGACGACGAGCCACCGAGGACTGTGGCTGGTGGACAAGCATCCGCCGAAATGCCGCCAAGAAGCGGCAACGTCAAGAGGCGTTGCCGCCGAAATGCCGTTGAAAATCAGTGGCATTTCGGTGGCACCGCCTCTTGATGATGCCGCTTTTCGGCGGCATTTTGGCAGTGATGCCTCTTGATGACGCTGCTTTTCAGTGGCATTTCAGCGGATGCTTGTCCACTGGCCAGTATGCAGGCGCACATATATGCCCTGGCAGGTGCCCTGGCGCCCGGGGGCACCATGTTGGGGACCACTGCTTTAAGATGCCACCGGACTCCTTGTTGTTTTTGTGGATACAGACTAACACAGCTACCCCCTGATACTTAACCAGTTACTGATGCATAAGAGGACCTTTCCTTTTATCCCATGGCTGCCACTAATCTAGCTCCTGCATAGGTGGAAGGGGACAGGGAGGGGAAAGAGACTTAACTCAATCTGCTAGGATTTGTCTTCATTGCGAAATTAACTTGAGTTATAACTCGAGTCCCATCTATACACAGAGTCTTGACTTGAGAGTGGTCGTGCTATTATCGCACATTGGCTGTCCTGAGAGGGGGTATACGATAAAATTGAAGAACGCACAATTTCTCAGCTGCTAACATGACTTCTCTGTAGTATGGATGCTGACTGGCACCACTTGAGTGCTGCAAGTCCTCCGGGGCCTTCCCACAATTCCCCCCGTGTGCCCAGAAAGGACAGACATGCTCTCCCTCAACTCACTGGGAAAAAATTCTTAGAGCAGATCAGCTTATTACAGTGCTAAGAACCATGGGATGAGCCCATGTCTCAGTACCACACAGGAGTGAATGCAGCACCAGTGTAGACAGAGCTGCGTGAAAGGTATTTGGTAGTGCAGCCACTCTCAATAGAGCTCAGCTATCTCAAGAGGGGTAACTAGAGTGTAGATAACTCGAGCTGTCACTGCAGCAAAGACCGACGCCTGGTGCATCAGCTGCTGCAGTAGAACTGGTGGGACGGGTGAAATAATCAGTGTTAGGTATAGGACTGATGCGGATCGCTTTTCCCTGGAGCAAGAGGGAAACCAGGGTCAGAGCCGAACTTCTGGCCTGTTCCCGGGGCACTGCAACTATGTGCTTCCCTTTACTTGGGGCTTCAAAGCCATCAGCTAGCCATGCACAGAGCTACAGCACTGAGCTATCACAATTCCACCTGCCTGCAGCGTTTGCTCGTTGCGTCTTTTGGTGCTTTTGTTTGGAGAAGGATTATCCATCATTGATCCTAGGGGCTCTGGTGATTTCCAAGAGGGCCTAAGGGATTTAGGCAAGTAAGTTCAATTGAAAGCCATTGGATTTCCTAGTCAGTAGAAGTTGGGTGTCTACCTGCCCTTTGTGCCCTGGAATATGAAGAAGACAAACAGGAAATGATGACAACATCACACAAGGGGAGCTTTCAAACAGTAGAAAAGTGTTAAACATGTGTGTGTGACGCTCAGTAGCTCTCTGGCCCTAGTTGTGGTCCCTTTACTCGCAGTAGGAAAAACTGTACTACATAAGTGGTCCCATTTAAGTCAATGAGACTTTGTACTATTTAACCTAAGAGCAGCACAACTAGGCCCTATGAAAATAAAATAGGGCAAATGAGAAGTAGATAGCCCTGGAATATAGCTCATATATATGGACACTGAGCTGGATCAATTGGGTTTCTAAGAGGGATTTGAAGGTGGAAGTCGAAGCTTTGTGCAATATGGGCGAAATTCACTCCTGTGCTGAGGACCAGCATCAAGATTTATGCGTCACATAAGTTCAGGAAGGAGACTAAAGTTGAGAAAACTGAGCAGGATATAAGGTATGAGGCAGTGAAAACAAGGCCTTAGAGGTAAGGAATCAGGATAGGCAGACTGCATTGAAAGTGCCAAAGGGATGTTTAAACTTCATGCGGCAAAAAACAAGGAGCCAGTGAAGAGATTTGGAGGATGGGGATGGTAAAAAAAAGAAGACTAAGAAAAAGAAGAGGAGAGGAAAGAAGTGACAGGGGAGTCAGAGAGGAGAAGAGAATGGCTGTACTAGGGCTGATAGGTTACCACTCTCCATGGAGCTACCTACAGTTTCAGCATATCTTCATCTCATGCTGGTCTCTTTCCCTTTCAGTGACAGGAGATGCTGCAACTTAACTTCTATTTGTGCTAATCATTCTCTAATAATATTCTAACCCCCACCAAAACTGCACCTCTGCTTTGTAAGTTTTCTCCTCCATCCTTTGCTATAATGGTTTGAAAACCATGATGTCCGAAACATGTATTGGGCCTATAGATTCTATGCATATTGTATCTGCAGCTCTTTAATCCTGATCTCTTTTACAACCAAAAGGGTAGAAATGCTCCAATAACAAAGATATATCTAGAGAGAGAGAGATTGAAGTTACAGTGTCCCTCGATGCATCTGTTCCACACACAATCGCCGTAAGTAATTACCTGTCTGAAGTTGTACACGCACTTCAGTTTGGCTAGAGACTGCTATTGATCATTTATTTAGAAATCAAATGTTCTTGGTGGGTGGGAAAAAAAACTTTTGAAATTAATTATTTTCTGAACCTGCTGTGGCCATGAATAAGTATCGCTCATTTTGTGCAATTTCCGTTTGAAATATCTTTGTTTGGGGAATTTGTTTACCACTTGTGGCCTGCTAGCCTGAAAATTGCTTTTCTAACCATACTGTCTAACCATACAGGCATTTTCAATTGCTACATTAAATTTTGCAGGTTTTTTTGTGGTAATGATAAACTCATTGCAATATTATTTATTCAGAGACATGGAGGGTAGGATTTTCATGCTGTTTTCCAGAAGGCTTGTTCCAAGTATTATTAAGGTTGTACGGTGCTTCGGTGTATTTTATATAAGGGCAGTGATTATCTTAGTAGTTAATGTTTTCAAAATTGTGATTACTGTAAAAAGTTTCATCATGACTTATACACGTTCCCTCCTCCCCTTCCCACCCTGGTACCATTTTATAATTAATTAGATGATTAGATGAGCAATTTAAAAAGCTCTTGACAGAAGATCTTCTATATAAAATCTTTACTAAATGTAATTTGTTTCCCAAGAAGTCACAAAGACTAAAATAAAAGACAGCCAGACTTACATAAAAGGTACTAGAGTAGATCGAGTGCTATTATTCAAGATAATAGTTGGAAACTAACAAATGAATATAAGCCAGGTTGGGAATGCCTTATTCTAATTGGTGAGCAAATACTCCCATGAATAGTCCATTTGGTTTCATTTAGATTACTTGGGAGAGTAACTGATCCATGGGAGAAAGGGGTTCACAATTTGGTCCTAACTGTACAGATTGTCTGAAGTTGAATAATTAAGATCCCTGTGGCTTTTATAGCAAGAGACTATGATGCTGTATTATAGCAGTTTTATCATCATGAGTTTAAAATGGCTGCTTTACTCCTGAGAGGTGACGGCAAGAGTGAATTACGTAGATCATCCCAAATGAGTCCCAGTAGCACTTTTGTACAGCACCATTGAGTATTTTGTATATGACACATTTTACAGCAACACTGTTTTTTAGTGAGTTCTTAAAAATATTGGAATTATTTTTCCCAATATCCCTGTCCCTGGATGACCATGTAACTGTTAGGCCACCTACTCTCATTTTCCTGCCAATGTAAAATCATTCTGAGCAATCTATTCTCCAGTATTCTGTACGGTTCAGTTTTATGGGACCAAATGAGTGGGGATTCCATATTAACTGGAACCCACAGGCAAAGTTCATCAGTGCTAGTTTAGAATACTGACAAAATCCAACATGAAACCTTTATGTTCTGGATTTGAGAAGTATGGAAGCAGAATCAGGAAAGACTCCATGCTAGTTGGACCTAAAGAGCTAATTTATGGGAGGGTGTGTTCTGGTTTGTTTGTTTGTTTTCTAAGGGGAGACTGTGGGGTTATTGGGTTTTTTGGCTGTTTTTTGTGGGTTTTCTCTCCATGGATTAAATAGTTTTAGGCCTTGTTTCTTTCTCAGAAATGCATCAAAATAAGAAGGCATTTTGTTTCCAAATGTACTTCAGTATGGGCTTCACTTCACCCTATTTCAGTAAAACATAAGTGGTGAATATTAAAATGTGTGGTACTTAAAAGATTAAGCATTCTGAGCATTCTCCAGCAATTTATTCTAATTGACCCCCTCAATGGTATTGAGATCATAAATGTGTTATGATCAAGGGTATTAAAATCGTAAGTGTATCAAGAGAGTTTATACGGAATTAAAAACTCTTGGATTGGGTGTTTCAAGGCTCCTGTCTAGAAAAGAACAATTATTACAATGTATTACTGAATTCAACACAAAAATTCTAAACATCTTGCAAGTTTCACGAGTATAAACACGAGTGTTAGCAGCAAGGACAGACAGCTGATCTAACACATCTAAAATTATGCAGAAGGGCCAGATTCTCAGCGGTGTCCCATATCTGCAGGGCACGACCAAGGAGGGGCAAAGGAGTCTATTTTACACCAGGTGGTAGCATGATGTCAAGCAGTTTGGCGGCTGCTTTAATGTGCACCAGTTGGCTATGGCCCTAGATGCCAGTACAGGAGCTAAGAATAGCTGACGTGCCTCAGTCATGCCACTTTGACACGCTGAGTGTGTCCCCATGCCGGGGTCTGCAAAGGAGTGTCTAGATAGAAGCCAGCTCTGTATCATCTGGGGACTGCCCCACTCCTGAGACAGAGTAGTCTCTGAGATTTTTCTAGGGTTGTTGTTTATTGATATTATGGTAGTGCCTAGAGCTCAGCCATATTTGGGGCCTTGTTGTGCTAAGCCATGTACAAACATATAGAAAGAGAGTCCTTGTCCTGACTAGCTTACAGTCTAAACAGCAAGAGAAGCAAAGGGGGGAGAGGGAAAGGAAATATTATTATCCCCACTTTAATATAAGGAACTAAGGCACAGAAAGATTAAGTGATTTGCCCAAGGTCACCCCTAGGGGGTCTGTGGCAGAGCTCAGAATTGCCCCCAGACCAAATCTGGTGTTTTAGGGTATGTCTACCCTGCAAACCCTCCCCGCATGGTGGCGAGTCTGAGACCGGGACAACTGACCCAGGCTCACACTACGGGGCTAAAAATAGCGGTGTAGATGTTTCCAGCCTGGGCTCTGAGACCCTCCTTCCTCGCTGAGTATCAGAGCCCCGGCTCCAGCCAGAGTGGAAATGTCTACACTGCTACTTTTAGCCCTGTAGCATGAGCCCAAGTCAGTTGACCGGGGCTCTCAGTCTTGGTGCTGCTGGCTTCGTGGGGTTTATAGACATACCCTTAAGCACAAGATCATCCTTCCTCTTTCTGGCCTGGCCAGATGCTCTAATGCAGGGGCTCTCAAACTTCATTGCCCCACGACCCCCTTCTGACAACAAAAATTACTACACGACCCCAGGAAGGAGGACCAAAGCGTGAACTTACCCAAGCCCTGGTGCCCTGGGTGGGGGAGCCAAAGCTGATGCCTGACCCCCACCGTCCTGGGCATGGGGACAAAGCCAAAGCCCACAGGATCCGGTCCCGCTGCCCAGAGCTGAAGCCAAAGCCTGAGCTCCGCCACCCAGGGCTGAAGGCCTTGGGCTTCGGCTCCAGGCCCCACCAGCCTGGCTACCCCATTAAAATGGGGTCGCAACCCACAGTTGGGGAACTGCTGCTCTAATGGAATTCTTTTGGGACATTCTTTTCTGTGAGATTTCCAACCCAGTTCAGCCGCTCTATGGGGATCAGACATGTTTATGTAAGAATTTAAACTTCAGGGTCTGTATTCTCGCATCACTATTTGCAACCCAAAATACTGCTAAGGACTTTATAACTTGGTGAAGAGTGTCCTAATTAGCCCATTTGCCCTCTCTCCCAAACAAGAATTAAAATAATGAGGTCTGTGTAGCTGTACTGTGCCTGATGTTGGTCTTTAGTGAGGCTTCTGGATTAACTATTGCAATTTGTACTGAGGATAAACTTCTGTATGCTGTAGGTAGGCTCATTAATTCTGTGACAAAATGGGCTGGATTTATTATTAACAAACTGCAGTAAGAAATGTGGTGATCATTACTTTTCCTGGGAGAGAAAAATACATCAGCTTTGGTTTTTACTGTAACTTTTTTTTTTTCTGCTTCCATTTTTGCATTTATTTAAACCACAGTTGTTATTCATGGAGGACAATTTGGCTGGCACTTGTTATATTTGTAGCGTTTTTCTGTCAGTTGTAGAAAACCTGTCCAATCTTCTCCATGCATTTAAAGTGGTTGTGAATGGAAAACCCTGCTGGGTCTAATCCAGTCTCACTTTCAGGGGCCATCTACAAGAGGCAGCTAGCAAGTTTCGCTGCTCATTTTGGAAAGAGTCCTAGCTAGTGACAACTGAAACTCCAAGGTTGCATAGGTTTGGTCTAAGCACTTAAATATTTGGATGATTAGCCAAACTTTAACCAAACTCTAAAGCAACCGCTCTCCCTGAGACCCCAATCCTAAAATAACCCCTGCTTCTTGTTTTTCTTTCAGCAAAAGGATCTTCAAGGTGAAACAGGGACCACTTAGCTGTACTCACCCATTGATAGGACACTTTCAGGATAAGGGAAGCTACAGAATCCCTCCACTCCCAGAGGCAGCTGTGGTCTTCCCACTGAGCCCCATGCCATTGTGGATGATCAAGTCCACTTCTCATACACCAGAGTGTGCAAAATCTGCCTTTCCCCCCCAGAGAACTGCCAACTTGGCAGAGAGGGAGACGAATCTTTTGTACTCCCTGGATTCCCAGTGTCGTGAGACAGGCTTGATTAGAAAGACTTCTTGCCTCACCTCCATGACTTAAAAAGGGTGAGAGGAATATCTGGGGGGAGGGAGAGCTCAGTGGTTTGAGCATTAGCCTCCTAAACTCAGGATTGTGAGTTCAATCCTTGAGGGGGCCATTTAGGGATCTGGGGCAAAAATCTGTCTGGGGATTGGTCCTGCTTGGAGCAGGGGTTGGACTAGATGACCTCCTGAGGTCTCTTCCAACCCAGATATTCTATTTAGAGGTGGAGATCAGGGAAAGAGCTAAAAGCCTGTTTGAAGACAGAGTAATAATTCTAGCCTGTCTGAGCTGGGTCTTAGTTTGCCCAGATCATTTGTCCTAGTCTGTAGCCCTGTTCTACATCCAGCGAGTCAGAATAGGCCCTCCACAGCCATCAGAAAGGATCCCCTGTTACTTAGTTCTGGATTTGTGAATAAACATAATTACTCTATCCCAGGCTATTCCTTGGTCACATTGTTTGGACAGGCTCATCCCATCACCACTGCTAGAGACAAATACCGAGTGGGGGCAGAGGCTTACCTGATGTAGCATCAGATCCATCCACTTGCCTCCTGTTGGGGTTTCCCCATGACCTCTTCCACTTGGCTCCCCAAGAACTCAGTTCAACTCTAGTCTTGTCACGTGTCAAGTTCCTTTATTTGGCATACAGCAAAGCTACGCTGCGTTGCATCAAGATGTGGGTTACTCTGTGGAAAAAATGGTGAACCTCCATTTTAAATCAGAGGATACTGCACCTTTTTCATATACACAGGGGGCTTTTCTACAGAAACATTTAAATTGCAGCAAGCTGAGGTGAAAATCTACCCCACACTTGTGTGTCATGCATGAACTATGAATTCTGCTACCGCATCTTAAAAGTTCCTTAGTGCACTTTGATCTACCCCGCTTTGAAACGGGAGTACATCAAAGTCACTGACATGTCAGCAGCAGGTGTGTCAGCAGTATCCCTATGGACACATAGTGCACATGTGGCTAGTGTGGGGTAGATTGACACCACTGCTTGCCATGAACTAAATGTTCATATACACAGGCACCGGTCTCCAACTTTCCCCAGGGATGCTCAAACCCACTCAGCCCCAAGCCCTGCCCCCCACTTTCACCCTTCCCCCAACACCCCACCTCCACCTCACCTCTTCCCGCCCCCGCCCTGCCCCGCCTCCCCCCGCCTAGTTCCGCCCTTCCCAAAGCACGTTCTGTCCCTGTCCCTGTCCCTCCCCTCCCTCCCCAGCACCTCCTGCAGCTGATCCGCAGCAGACGGTAGGCACTGCGGGGGAAGGAGGAGCTGGCTTCCAATGGGTGCTAAGCACCCGCTAATTTTTTTCTGTGGGTGCTCCAGTTCTGGAGCACCCATGGAGGTGGCACCTATGTTTATGTAGACAATCCCTAATAAACAAACACTTGCTTCTTAAAACACATTTTCTCTCCTAAGAGGCCTTCCAGATGATTAGCCAGTCATCTGTTGAATATTCAACATGAAACTGATTTAATAAGTCCCACAGCTGTTGTGAACCTGACAAGGAAAACAATGCCATACAAATATGCTCTTCCTGAAGACAAATATTTCAAGGAGCTTGAACTTACTCCTTTCACCTATCCACAAAAGCTTGCTTTTCTTAGTCTGAAAAAAAAAATCACAAAACCTAGAGTTGGAAAAGAAGTTCCAAGGGTAAACCGTTAATGTTCTTGTGAGTGCAGGATTGTTATCGATCAGAAAATCTGACCATACATTCAAGTAATTAAATGATATACCAGTAGTGTTCAGATTTACTCAGTTCCTGGAGTCAAATCATCCCATATACACAATAAAGGGTATTGTGCTGGCAGCAGAGTGATGCAGTGGGTGCATGCTGAGCCCATAATCCAGAGTCAGTGGATGCAAACTATGCTCTGCTAGATTCTACCCATCAGGAGACCTCCACGAGAGGGTAAAAGAAACAAGTGTTCAACTGTTAACCAAAAGCTTGGTGGTTTAAACCTATCCTGGGAAACACAGAAGATGATCAGATTCGTAAGAACATAAGAACGGCCATATTGGGTCAGACCAAAGGTCCATCTAGCCCAGCATCCTGTCTACCGACAGTGGCCAATGCCAGGTGCCCCAGAGGGAGTGAACCTAACAGGTAATGATCAAGTGATCTCTCTCCTGCCATCCAGCTCCACCCTCTGACAACAGAGGCTAGGGACACCATTCCTTACCCATCCTGGCTAATAGCCATTAATGGACTTAACCTCCATGAATTTATCCAGTTCTCTTTTAAACGCTGTTATAGTCCTAGCCTTCACAACCTCCTCAGGCAAGGAGTTCCACAAATTGACTGTGCACTGTGTGAAGAACTTCCTTTTATTTGTTTTAATTCCATGGAAATTGGGTATGGTACAAGGACCACAGTATGGGAGAGCATCCTTTTTAAAATCCTGAGTTTGCAAGGAGATGCACTGGATGATCTAATAGGCTTCTTTTTGATCTCTGACTGGTATGAACAGAGAAAAGAGACACAGCCTTCACTGCACTTGTTTCTAACGAGTTGGTTCAGATGCACTGTACAAAATTAATCTGCTTTACTAAATCATGTCCAAAGTATCCTTAGCTCCTCCACACTGGGCTCGGAAGCTCACAAGAACAGACTTTCTGGTACTCCCCTCTGTCTGCTCAGTCTAGCAAAATAATAAATAGAGTTTCCTTTGCGGTAATTTGGCCATTGTAAATGTGCTGTTGGCCGGAGCTCAGAAAGAGAGAGGCATCCTCCCCTACCTCACAAATATTATGATTGGAGGGACTTTTTCCTGTCACTGATTATTTTCGCTAATTATACTTTTCAAAACAAACCTTTTTCTGACTTTGGGGAATTTATAGACATTCCCCAAAGTCAGAAAAAGAGTAGTTTGTGATTCCCTCACCCCACCAGTAAAAACTTGCAGTTGGTTCTCAGTCTAACCCCAGCCAGCTAGCAAGCTTTTTAAGACAGGGACCATGAGTCCACTTTATTCATCCCCAAGTGCCCTCTTTGTTACGCAGTAAATAATATAATCAGTAATAATAATTTTGCATGTCTCTGCTAAATACATTGCATTAAGGAGAAGTCTGAACCATAGACAATTCTGGGAGTTCTGCTCACCAGTTTTTATCCGCGATGTTAGCAACTGTCAATACAACAGCTAAGGCAGTAAAATACTGTACATTAAAGGAAAATATAATTAGAGAAAACAGTCAGTGACAGGAGTAAGTCTGCCCAATCATATAGACTCTGTTGTTATTACTGACTTCTGCACTCACTGTAATTTCTGAAATAGGCCTCTCTGGGTCACTGGCTTGTTTCTGCTTCCATCCAATTTTTTTTGCTATAGCATTTATTTTAACAAGGCCACGTCTCGTCATTTCAATTTCCCCTCAGCCCAGAACTAGACTCCTGAATCATGTTTGCTAAAAGCTCTGCTCATTCAACCCTCACAGCAGGTATATCTAATTATAAGCTACAGCATATGATAAATCTGTTCAAAAACATGCTTTTAGGGGTTGAGTAGTGCTGCAGTGAGAGATCAGAGTGGTCTGCAGTTCTGGCCCACAATAACAGGCAAAGCGAGGTGTTTAGGCTGCAGCCCAACTTTAAAGTGCTGATTCTGAGTTTAGATAAACTTTTGGATGCTTGTTCAAACTTCTCTGATTGGGGAATTAAGCTGGAAAGATGGTTTAAGGAGGGGAAAAAACAACAATTTCAGAAAGGGCTTTGAACCTGCTCGCTGGAAATAAGGCCCTTTGCAAGGTGGGCACCCCAAAACTGAGGCACCCAGAACGATCAGTCACGTTTGAAAATTTGGGCCAAGTTCCAGCACTTCCTGAGTTTGGTTGAGGTGCTGCATAGTCCAGTGGGCAGGGCACCAGACTAGGAGAAGTACTCCCTGGGTACACACAGACCCTCCCTACCAATATTGTTAGCCGCTTATATTGCACCCGTGCTAATATTTGTGTGTGCAGTTTCACCTTGCAGTGTGCTCAGTTGCATCCTTTGTATGTGTAGCCTTTCAGATTACTACCAGGGTTAGTCAATAGGCCTGAGATAAGGGCTAATGAAATACATGGATACCACTGGGATAGAGACACTAACAAGTCTCTGGTTCATCTTCTGGGAAGGATTCTGAAACTGCCAATTGGAATTTCAAATGTAAGGAGTTACTGTCAGACATGCTGCTGCTACTAGACTAGAACCACTGCAGGTAGCATGAGGCAGAAGAAAGGAAGGGTAAAATAAAGAGGAACTACCTAGTTATGGCTCAGGAGAAGAATAGCTGGCACCATTTCAAGTTTAGTGGAAACTCCAAGGCCTCTCCTGGCTGATGACAGGTTTTCCTTGAAATGTAGGGGTGAGTTCAAAACAAGCCTTCTGACAACACAGAGATGCACGGACATCTCTCAGGATTGGGTCTCCCAAAATGAAGTCGTCGTTTTAAAAACAGGGCACTGATATAAGGGGCCTTTTTAAAATGAAATCTAAAAATGAGCTTATTTTGGAAGTGTCTGTAATCATGGAAACTGTGCAGCCTGCTCTCTTTCAGAGATGGTTGCCTCGGTTTGGATGAAATAAGAACTCCCCGCTCCCTGGTATGTTTAAACTGCAGTAATAGCTGTTGTCAAACTTGATGCTGAGCTTTGCATCTGTACGTTTACAGCAGGTTATTTTGCCGTGATCTCAAAGTCAGAAAAAATAGTGGACGTTGGAGAGCAGGCCACAATCCTTTGCACTCATTCAGCGTGAGTTAATGAGGGCACCTGTAATTACAGTTACATCCAGCCCCATACTTTTTCTTGGAAATAAAATATTTTCCAGAGGTGGCTTCCTTCGTCCTCCACAACTTGAGCAGTTTTTCTGTCTCTCAAGGATGTCACAGCAGCCAAACCACCGGCTATTTTCCACTAGCATCTTGGAGGAAATTCATTGCTTTTATTTATTACTTTTCCTCCTCAGTCACTCGCCTTTAAATAGGGCCCCTTACAAGTGCCCTGTTTTAAGGGATGATCTAAGACTGGTGAAATGCGGCAGTAGGAGACCTGAGTGCTGATGGAGAAAGAGTGGTTTTGAATCCAGTCAGTAGTGGCATATGGAGTTCATACTGCAACAAAGAAGGCTGAGGTTATTCTCTTGCTCTGCTATTACTTCTGTCAAGTCCTAGCCAGTTCAGGACAGTGGTCTATCTAATTAACTGACAGTGCCGCCTCCTGATTTCAGACTACAACGCCACCTGCTGTCCAGTGTTCTCATCCCACTTTGCAGAAAAGACCAATCACATTTGGACCAATGTTGCGGGGCAGAAAAGGAACTGCCCCCTTTGCTGAGTATGGGTCATTGCAGCTTCAGGCAGCATTGCAGAGAACACAACTTCACCAGGTGCAAACGGTACCCATGTTCCTAATGCCCAGTGAAACGAGTGTTGGAGTCAACTGCTGGTAGAGTTTGTTAATGTCTCTCTGCAAAGATCTTGCCAATTGCGACCCCCCTGCTTCTGGGAAAGATTATTGAGAAAGTGGTGTCAGCAAAGATTTCATCGCTACCTTAGAACCTTCTTTGAGGCTTCAGATCTGGAGAGACCGCACAGAGACAATAGTGACTACCCTGCCTGATGCTTCACCATGGCAGGGCAGGTCAAGCATCCATGTTAATACTGCCACATCTATTGGTGGTCATTAAGCACATACTTAAGGATGAGACATAAACCTTATCCCTATTCAGCAAAGCAGTTTAGCACGTGCTGAATCAGGGCCATAATAAGCGTTTTTTGTTAGTAGCTATATGGATTTCTTGTTTCCTATAGATTATGTGGTACATTTTTATCTGGGCACAAAATTTGTGTGTGTACACACACACATATATATATACTGGTGCTCCTGCAATTTGCAGGTGCAAACACCTGCTGAAAATGCTCATGTTACACTGACATGTCAACGGGGACCTCTGAAGCCTAGTGTAGGAGCCTCTACCGCATGAGCTAAAAGTCACATGGCGCTTAGCCAAGGCTGCAGCAGACTCATCAGTCTCTATCTGGGCTAGGTGCCACTAGAGGGGGACAGAGCACCACGCCACACAGGCCTGGTTTACACTAAATCATGTGTGGGTGCAGAAGTTACACTATTTAAAAGGTAGAAATGAGTGTGTGCGTAAGTAGACACCTGCAAATGTAGGTGCAGGGTTGTGGTGTGAGGACAACTTGTTGCAGAGGAATGAAAATCTGAGCCAATTTGACTTGGAAATAGAGCTACAGGATTGGACTTGTTTTCAGCATCTCAATTTACAGCCTTCGCTGGGTCTATTACACTCCAGCTTTGTGTATAATTTCAGTATTCGCTCAGCACAGGTTACCTAGCTCATTTCATCCCAGCATACCCCTGCCTGAACTTGTTCTCTCACACCTCCCACCAAGTCGTTAATGCTTTCATTATTACATGACACTGTTGGGCACGATGGTAATCAAGGATGCAATAAAGACAATTAGTGAAGGAAAATAAATACAAAGTCCACTATGGTCAATAGGCATATACCTAATCTCCAGAGCAGGGCTGGGCAGGGCTCTGTCAGCTTGCCCACAAAAGTAAATAAAAGCTGGCTTGGACTGGTGAAGAAGTCTTATTGTTAGGGTTTTTTATGGTACTCATTGCCGGAGAGCCCAACTGTCTCAACACATGGGGAAAGCCGTGGACATGATATACCTTGACTTTAGCAAAGCTTTTGATACAGTATCCCACAGTATTCTTGCCAGCAAGTTAAAAAAGTATGGATTGGATGGATGGACTATAAGGTGGATAGAAAGCTGGCTAGATCATCAGGCTCAACAGGGAGTGATAAATGGCTCGATGTTTAGTTGGCAGCTGGTATCAAGCAGAGTGTCCCAGGGGTCGGTCCTGTGGCTGGTTTTGTTCAACATCTTAATTAATGATCTGAATAATGGGATAATGGGATCTGAATAATGAATAATAAGTCGAAAAAAAGGGCTTCGTCGTGTGGACGGGTCCAGGCTTAAATCGAGGTAACGCTGCTAAATTTGACCTAAAATCGTAGTGTAGACCAGGTCAAAGTTTGTCTGTAATGTTTTTCTTTGGTGAAAAGTGCTCTGTTGCATTTCTCACTGAGCTTCTTCAAAGTGAACAAATACATTTGTTCTCTGAGTGACTGCTGCTCCATACTTCCCAGAATATAGTTTCTCTTCCTACACATACAACTGAAAAATATAGTGGAAGTCCCTTTGGGTGATGAATTGGAAGGAAACAATGCTGCACTGGAAGGGGAATGGACCAGGTCATCTAATAGGCCTTTTCCATTTCTAAGGTCTGAATGTCAGCCTGATGTTAATCAAGCTTCCGGTTTTTGCACTTGCAGTTTAGTGTGTGGAAATAATTGCAGGTGCAGTTTTGCCTCTGCAATTATTTGTGGGTGTAAATCATGTGACCTAGATGTCTAGCTAGCTACTTGATTGTGAACAGAAACCAAGTGGCTTGGCTTCTTACATGTGGAGAGAAAAGGTGGAGTTTTAGAAGTTTCTTGGGGGAAAAAGTAATGGTAAGGGCTTTGTTATGACATAGGGGAGGGGGGTGAGGTGGTAGAGGTGAGGGGGTACTCAGAGAGAAGGTGAGGAATCAGTGGCCCAGGAAAACGATGGATCTCTGGGATACACTCAGAAGATCTGTTGCTATGTGGATCTGCTGATCCTCCACACTCTCTTTGCCAGGATGGTGCATTAATGCCCACACGAAGGGTTCTCTACCCATTTGGGCTGCAATAGTCTCCACACAGCTGTTTCTCAGCCCCTGCTGATGGACAGGAGGAGGACAGATGTGACTTGCAGAGGGGGGAGGCGGGGCGGAAATACGTATTGGGGAAATAATTTGAGTTCATCTTGGTCTCTGATCTTTCAAACCATCATTCACATGATCACTCCTAGGCATTGTCATCATGGGTCAAACAGGCAATCCTGCAGCTACGGGTGCAGCCTCAGGTCCACCTGTTATAAATGAAAGTAATTTTGTATAGGGCTGTATGGAGGATGGAACTTATATCTCTTCAAAGGATGTCAAGTTTTGAAATCTGGCTTCATTCCAAATCAAAACAAACCCCCAAAACTTTGACATTCTCACAGGAAGGAAAATCCCTCCCCCAAATCAATTTTAGATCAATCAAAACTCTGTTTCACCAAAATCTCCAAATATTTGGTGAAACCAACATCCTTCCACAAAGCATGTCGATGTGGATGGAACTGCATTCTCTGACAGAAAATGGTTCTTCTCAAGTTTTTCCGACCGGCTCTAATTGTGTATAAATGGGCAGATTCTTTCTGCATCCAAGATCTACTGGGCATAGGAAAATGGAGGGCCCTTAGGGAGCCACTTACTGCTCCCTGATTTAGTGGACTGGTCTGTGTTCACTCAGTGTGAGTTAAAAGGCATAGTTTTATAACTTGTGTAACAATGAATGGTCCCTATGGGACCATATGCCAGATCTGAATAGGCAGAACAGAGTCCCACACTGCCCCCTCTCCATTCTCCCTTCCATGACATGTCCCCTGTGCCAGGGCAAAGTGAGGATGTTGACTCAAGATCCAGCTACCCTACTTTACATAAGCTGAGATCTCCTCCAAACCAGCAGAATTCTCATCTGCCTAGATTCCAGCTCGTTTCTGCTGTTTGAAATCTGGCCCAAAGTGTCCATAAGAATTACAGTCTGATGCTTGCCACAGATCTGCTCATTAAAATGTTTAAAACTGTTGGTTTTCCCACAAAGTGCTACCTGTAAGATTCTACCCATAATTAGCTCCTTTAGCTAAGTAAATACCAATGGGTCAAGAGGAGAATTTCCAGCCTGTGTAATGTCAGGAGCTAATTGGATCAGGTGAGTGAATTGACTAATTCACCATGACTTGGTGGCAAAAGCAATTCTGGAGTTAAAGCTTTATTGTTTTCGGTTCTCAGCTTTCTTTGCATATCTCCAGAAAATTGCCTGTTTGAGCCACATATTTGTCTCCAATGATAATGCCTACGAGCATCTCATTAATTTATCATTTCCTTTCTGGCCCAGACATGAAGACAGTCAAGTGCTATGTAATCAAGCTGAGAGGGAGAATTCTCTTTGGTTGCATGTTTAGAACATGAAAGGACAGACTTGCCAATTAGCATTCATTTCTCGCAATCCTAAACTTGTTGGTTGGCTGTTTGTGGTCCTTGCTTGGGAACTGTTAAATATGTTAAAAAGAGTGAATTAAACCTCACTCATTATTATCCTCATTTGATAAACTGGGAAAACAAAGCACAGTTTAAAGCAGTGGCTCTCAACTGATTACACATTGTGTTACCTGGACCGCAGGGGCTGGGTGGCAGGGAGTGGCAACCCCGATCCCAATGCTCTTCACAGCATGAGGCGGCCAGCTGCCCGCCTCGGACCCCGCAGGCCTGGCCGGCTACCCAGACCCATGCCGCGTGGCTGCCCCGGATCCTGCAGGGACGGGTGGCTGCGCCAGGCCCTGGTCCCCACCAGGCGGGCTGGCCGGCTACCCCGACCCTCACCATGCGGGGTGGGCTGTCTACCCCTGACCCGGACCCCAGAGCTCACGGGGCCAGGCAGCTGCTCCTGACCCAGACTCTGGAGCTCGCGGGGCCAGTTGGCTGCCCCAGATACTGGAGCTCATGGGGCCAGTCAGCTGTCTCGGACCCTGCGGTGCCAGCCGGCAGCCCCAACTCCCGCCATATGGGGCCAGCCAGCTGCTCCAGACCCTAAAGCTCGTGGGGCCAGGCAGCTGCCCTGGACTCTGTGGGGCCAGCCGACAGCCCCAACCCCCACCATGAGGGGCGAGTTAGCTGTGGGCCGGCTGCCCCGGACCTGGACCCTGGAGCTTGTGGGGCTGGCTGGCTGCCCCAGAACCAGAGCTTGCAGGGCCAGGCAGCTGCCCCAGACCCAGTCCGACCCTGTGGAGCCTGTTGGCAGCCCCGGCCCCAGACTCTCACCATGCACAGTGGGCCAGCAGCCCTGACCCAGACACCGCCGCGCTGGGTGGTTGGGCCGCCTGGCCAGACCTCTCTGCACCGGGCACTGGGGCAGCACGGACCCCTCTGCACCAGGCAGCTGGGAACCCGGTGGACCTCAGGCACGCAGGCCGGCCTTGAGCACGGGTTGAGAATCGCTGGTTTAAGGGCTGCCCTACACCCAGTTCTTGTACAATTTTAACCATATCTATTTAGAAACCAGAAACAAACCCTGCTGATATAAGGACCATTATACCAGTATACCTGTGTCCACATAGGAAGCTGCATCTGATAGCTTTTTTTGATAGGATAACGAGTCTTGTGGATAAGGGAGAAGCTGTGGATGTGGTATACCTAGACTTTAGTAAGGCATTTGACATGGTCTCACATGATATTCTTATCGATAAACTAGGCAAATACAATTTAGTTGGGGCTACTATAAGGTGGGTGCATAACTGGCTGGATAACCATACTCAGAGAGTTGTTATTAATGGTTCCCAATCCTGCTGAAAAGGCATAACAAGTGGGGTTCCGCTGGGGTCTGTTTTGGGACCGGCTCTGTTCAATATCTTCATTAACGACTTAGATATTGGCATAGAAACTACGCTTATTAAGTTTGCTGATGATACCAAACTGGGAGGGATTGCATCTGCTTTGGAGGACAGGGTCATAATTCAAAATGATCTGGACAAATTGGAGAAATGGACTGAGGTAAACAGGATGAAGTTTAACAAAGACAAATGCAAAGTGCTCCACGTAGGAAGGAAAAATCAGTTTCACACATACAGAATAGGAAGAGACTGTCTAGGAAGGAGTACAGCAGAAAGGGATCTAGGGGTTATAGTGGACCACAAGCTAAATTTGAGTCAACAATGTGATGCTGTTGCAAAAAAAGCAAAGATGATTCTGGGATGTATTAACAAGTGTGTTGTGAGCAAGACACGAGAAGTCATTCTTCCGCTCTACTCTGCTCTGGTTAGGCCTCAGCTGGAGTATTGTGTCCAGTTCTGGGCACTGCATTTCAAGAAAGATGTGGAGAAATTGGAGAGGGTCCAGAGAAGAGCAACAAGAATGATTAAAGGTCTTGAGAACATGACTTATGAAGGAAGGCTGAAAGAATTGGGTTTGTTTAGTTTGGAAAAGAGAAGACTGAGAGGGGACATGATAGCAGTTTTCAGGTATCTAAAAGGGTGTCATAAGAAGGAGGGAGAAAACTTGTTCACCTTAGCCTCTAAGGATAGAACAAGAAGCAATGGGCTTAAACTGCAGCAAGGGAAGTCTAGGTTGGACATTAGGAAAAAGTTCCTAACTGTCAGGGTGGTTAAACACTGGAATAAATTGCCTAGGGAGGTTGTGGAATCTCCATCTCTGGAGATATTTAAGAATAGGTTAGATAAATGTCTATCAGGGATGGTCTAGACAGTATTTGGTCCTGCCATGCGGGCAGGGGACTGGACTCGATGACCCCTCGAGGTCCCTTCCAGTCCTAGAATCTATGAATCTCTTTACTTGCATTGTTAAACTAATATATTTAAAGTGGTACAAAACCTGGGTGCCCTAAGTGAATCATCCATTGTGATGCAGTAAATTGGTGACAGACTCATAAATAGATCCATGGAGTTCTGAATCTTTGTTCTCTATTCTAAGTCCTTTGCTCTCATTCCTAGAACAATGTAGCTGAATGACTTACTGTTTTGTCTATAGAATCCCCTGGAATAGCTCGATCAGTTCAAGAAACCCAAACAAATGCAATTAAAACAATCAATAATTCAATTAAGGTTCTATGTACATAATTCCCTTTGAAACCTCAGGCGTAATTCCAGAGAAATTCAGTAATAATCAGTACAGCTACAAAGATCTGAGAGTCATTTCCTTTAGTTTCACAAATTTCAGTCATTTATTATTGTTGAACAAAAGTGAAGTCCAAATACACAGAGCCTGAGACAAAACAAAACTGTCTTTTCTCATTTATGGCCTGATCCTACTCCCACTGAAGTCAAGTCTTGGGCTGAGATTTTCAAAGCTGCCTGGGGGGATTAATTTTAGTGGGAGTTAGGCATTCCTGTCCATTAGGCAGTTTTGAAAATCTTATCCATAGTGTTTTCTTGCAAAATATCTTTCCCTTATTTGTTCATTTCCTCGTAGTCATTAATCTAAGTCAAACTATGGTTCTCTTCATTGTGCGCGTATTATTGAATATGCTGTCTATTATGCTCTGTCAGTGGTGCCTTCAGATTCCTATCATATGGCCCCTCGCTGCTGTCTCCCTCTCAATGCAAAGCTGAGCCATTGAGACTTTTACTATTGACGAACTCAACCAACGAGCAATTTCTATTCACCAAGAGCTTGATGCATAGCCTAATGAAGCCAAGGGAAAGACGCCTATGACTTCAGTGGACTTTGAATCAGGGCCTCAATTATAACAATATAGATGCAAGCAATGTCATAGTTGTGTCTTTAACACAATTCTGGGCTTCTGAGAAACTTCTTAGTGTTAGCAAAAAGAAGAACAGGAGTACTTGTGGCACCTTAGAGACTAACAAATTTATTAGAGCATAAGCTTTCGTGGACTACAGCCCACTTCTTCGGATGCATATAGAATGGAACATATAATGAGGAGATATATATACACACATACAGAGAGCATAAACAGGTGGGAGTTGTCTTACCAACTCTGAGAGGCCAATTAATTAAGAGGAAAAGAAAAAAAAAAAAAAACTTTTGAAGTGATAATCAAGCTAGCCGAGTACAGACAGTGTGATAAGAAGTGTGAGAGTACTTACAAGGGGAGATAGAGTCAACGTTTGTAATGGCTCAGCCATTCCCAGTCCTTATTCAAACCGGAGTTGATTGTGTCTAGTTTGCATATCAATTCTAGCTCTGCAGTCTCTCTTTGGAGTCTGTTTTTGAAGTTTTTCTGTTGTAATATAGCCACCCGCAGGTCTGTCACTGAATGACCAGACAGGTTAAAGTGTTCTCCCACTGGTTTTTGAGTATTTTGATTCCTGATGTCAGATTTGTGTCCATTAATTCTTTTGCGTAGAGACTGTCCGGTTTGGCCAATGTACATGGCAGAGGGGCATTGCTGGCACATGATGGCATATATCACATTGGTAGATGTGCAGGTGAACGAGCCCCTGATGGTATGGCTGATGTGATTAGGTCCTATGATGATGTCACTTGAATAGATATGTGGACAGAGTTGGCATCGGGGTTTGTTACAAGGATAGGTTCCTGGGTTAGTGGTTTTGTTCAGTGATGTGTGGTTGCTGGTGAGTATTTGCTTTAGGTTGGGGGGTTGTCTGTAAGCGAGGACAGGTCTGTCTCCCAAGATCTGTGAGAGTAAAGGATCATCTTTCAGGATAGGTTGTAGATCTCTGATGATGCGCTGGAGAGGTTTTAGTTGGGGGCTGAAGGTGACAGCTAGTGGTGTTCTGTTATTTTCTTTGTTGGGCCTGTCTTGTAGGAGGTGACTTCTGGGTACTCGTCTGGCTCTGTCAATCTGTTTTTTCACTTCAGCAGGTGGGTATTGTAGTTTTAAGAATGCTTGATAGAGATCTTGTAGGTGCTTGTCTCTATCCGAGGGATTGGAGCAAATGCGGTTATATCTTAGAGCTTGGCTGTAGACAATGGATCGTGTGGTGTGTCCTGGATGGAAGCTGGAGGCATGTAGGTAAGTGTAGCGGTCAGTAGGTTTCCGGTATAGGGTGGTATTGATGTGACCATCGCTTATTAGCACAGTAGTGTCCAGGAAATGGACCGCTTGTGTGGATTGATCTAGGCTGAGGTTGATGGTGGGATGGAAATTATTAAAATCATGGTGAAATTCCTCAAGGGCTTCTTTTCCATGGGTCCAGATGATGAAGATGTCATCAATGTAACGCAAGTAGAGTAGGGGCGTTAGGGGACGAGAGCTAAGGAAGTGTTGTTCTAAGTCAGCCATAAAAATGTTGGCATATTGTGGGGCCATGCGGGTACCCATAGCAGTGCCGCTGACTTGAAGGTATATATTGTCCCCAAATGTGAAATAGTTGTGGGTGAGGACAAAATCACAAAGTTCAGCCACCAGGTTAGCTGTGACATTATCAGGGATACTGTTCCTGATAGCTTGTAGTCCATCTTTGTGTGGAATATTGGTGTAGAGGGCTTCTACGTCCATAGTGGCCAGGATGGTGTTTTCTGGAAGATCACCGATGGATTGTAGTTTCCTCAGGAAGTCAGTGGTGTCTCGAAGATAGCTGGGAGTGCTGGTAGCGTAGGGTCTTAGGACAGAGTCTACATAACCAGACAAGCCTGATGTTAGGGTGCCAATGCCTGAGATGATGGGGCGCCCAGGATATCCAGGTTTATGGATCTTGGGTAGCAAATAGAATACCCCTGGTCGGGGTTCTAGGCATGTGTCTGTACGGATTTGTTCCTGTGCTTTGTCAGGGAGTTTTTTTTAGCAGATGGTGTAGTTTCTTTAGGTAATCCTCAGTGGGATCAGAGGATAATGGCCTGTAGAATGTGGTGTTAGAGAGCTGTCTAGCAGCCTCCTGGTCATATTCCAATTTATTCATGATGACGACAGCACCTCCTTTGTCAGCCTTTTTGATTATGATGTCAGGGTTGTTTCTGAGGCTGTAGATGGCGTTGTGTTCAGCATGGCTGAGGTTATGTGGCAAGTGATGTTGCTTTTCCACAATTTCAGCCTTTGCACGTCGACGGAAGCAATCTATGTAGAATTCTTAGTGTTGAAACTTTGAGCATCATAGCTCTATCTTTGTATTGCATTCGCACATTTAACAAATTCAGCCAACGCAAAAGCACGAGCAACTGAAGTCACTCTGAATCTAGCCCAGTAAGTTATTTAATACTATCCAGGGTACAGCAGGTCAGAAAATACAGAGGAATTTGTGGTGTAAACTCCTGAATCTTGTTTTTTTTCTTATTAATTAAAATGTTATTTTCAGTGCAATTTTCTGATCAGTTCTAATCAGAGTGGTAAAAGTATTACTCCTAACAGCTTTTTATTTTCATAGTGAAATACAGGCTTTGGGCCTGATTCTCCTCTCTCTCAGAATGGGGTAAATCAGAAGTGATTCAGGTGAAAAATCAAAAGTGGTAGGAGAGGAAAATCAGGCCCTTTGTCTTTTCCCAAACGATTGTAGATCTTGGCCTATTGATTCATTTGATACAGAGAGAGAATTTCACAGTGAAGAGTCATTGTTCCCCCAAGAACATTCATGGAGAAAGATAAATCAATATGAAGAGATGAGGTTAGTTTGAATCCCACTCTGTGACTAACCCCTTTTAACGTTGTGTGCAGTGTAGTTGTAGCTGTCAGTCCCAGGACACTAGAGAGACAATGTGGGTGAGGCAATATCTTTTGCTGGATCAACTTCTGTTGGAGAGGGAGACAAACTTTCAAGCCACACAGAGCTCTTCTTTGCTTTGGTCATTTAACTGTTGTGCTTTGGTTACCCCATAATGCTTCATTATTTCAGTGGGGTGTTGTGATTAAACTCTTTGGGCCAGGGACCATCTGTTCTGTGTTTATACAGTGCCTAGCACAGAGGTGGGCAAACTACGGCCCACGGGCCACATCCAGCCCGCGGGACCCTCCTGCCCGGCCCCTGAGCTCCTGGCCTGGGAGGCTAGTCCCCGGCCCCTCCCCTGCTGTTCCCCCTCCCCCACAGCCTCAGCTCACTGCCCCACCGGCGCAATGCTTTGGGCAACGGGGCTGCGAGCTCCTGGGGCAGCGCCGCTGCAGAGCCCGGCCTGACCCGGTGCTCTGTGTTGTGCAGTGCGTGGCTGGCTCCAGCCGGGCGGCATGGCTGCAGCACCGCCAGCCACCAATGCTCCAAGCAGCGCGATAAGGGGGTAAGGGAGTTCGGGGTGGTGGTCAGGGGGCAGGGGTGTGGATAGAGGTTGGGGTGGTCAGAGGGCAGAGAACAGGGGTTGAATGGGGGCAGGAGTCCTGGGGGCGCAGTCAGGAGGGGGGGTGGATGGGGTGGTGGGGGGCAGTCAGGGGCAGGGATTCTGGGGGTGGTGAGGGAGAAGGGGTGGTTGGATGGGGCAGAGGTCCCAGGAGGGCAGTCAGGAATGAGAGGAGGGGTTGGATGGAGTGGCGCAGGGCAGTCAGGGGCAGGGATTCTGGGGGGGCTGTCAGGGAATGGGAGGGGTTGCATGGGCCAGGAGTCTGGGGGGGCCGTCAGGGGGCCAGAAGCGGGGGGGGTGAATAGGAGGGACGGGCCACGGCCCCTCCCCTAACCGGCCCGCCATACAATTTCCAAAACCCAATGCGGCCCTCAGGCCAAAAAGTTTGCCCACCCCGGCCTAGAACAATGTGGTCTGTGTCCATGACTGGAGCTCTGAGGTGCTATTGCATACAAATAATTAATGCTGCATAGGTAATATCTGTAAAGTAATTTTAAAATCACAAATTCCAAATATTGGGCCAGATCCCCAACTAGTGTACATCAGTGTCGTTCTATTGAAATCCAGGGAACGCAACCAATACCCACCAGCTGAGGATCAGATCCATGATTATAATATTATTATTATTATCTTTGAATTAAGATTGGGTGGGGGAGGCCATCCCTGTTATATTCTAAAGAGGATATTTATGTTCTGGAAGCTACCTTTGAGGTCAGGTATAGTTTTGCGTGATCAAGCATTTGTATATAGAGGGGGGTCAAAGGAGAGAGGCCATTGTCAGGATACTAGACTAGATGCGTCATTAAGCTTTTTCAGCAATTATTATGCTCCTTAAAGTTCTGGCCTTACTTACATACAGTGAGACTGCACTGAAGTCAATGAGATTTCATGGCATTTAAGCAAGAACTCTCCTGAATAAATGCCTTAAATCTCAATTAAAGTTTCTATCACTTATGTTTTTTTTTATTTAAAAATTATTCACAGTCATTGCGAGATATGCACATGTGGCCTCTGGCTGGTGGTGCTGAATGGAGGGCTGTGTTTGTGCTCTTGGTAAGGTATGCTAATGCCATCCTACTAAATGGACGACCTCGTGGCATTTGCTGTTCCTTAAACATCCAGGAGGTATTATTTTTCAAGACATCCTTCTTCCTTGAAATTCAATGGCAAGATAAAATAATTAGTAAAAGGTCAGAGACAGCTCCTGCTAGATTTGTAAGCAAATGCAGAGCTGCATTTGGACATGATACACATTCTAATAAATATCCTCATTTAATATCAGAACTTCAGTATTAAAAAATTCAGGATAAGGGCGGCAGAAATCTCAAGTTTAGAGGAAAAGGCTTGAGTCCACCAAAGCACTTAAGCACATGCTATACATTAGTAGTCCCACTAAGGACAACATGCTTAACCCTAAGCATCAGAACATAACGTAAGAACTGGGTCAGACCAATGGCCCATCTAGCTCAGTATCCTGTCTTCTGACAGTGGCCAGTACCAGATGTAATTGTGGAGTGATCCATCCCCTGTCGTCCAGCCCCAGCTTCTGCCAGCTGGAGCACCTAAAGCATGAGGTTGAGTTCCTGACCATCTTGGCTAATAGCCATTGGTGGACCTATCCACCATGAACTTATCTAATTCTTCTTTGAACCCAGTTATGCTTTTGGCCATGACAACATCCCATGGCAAGGAGTTCCACAGGTTGACTGTGTGTTGTGTGAAGAAGTACTGCCTTTTTTTGTTTTAAAGCTGCTGCCTGTTAATTTCCTTGGGAGACCTCTGATTCTTATATTATGTGAAGGGCTAAATAATGCTTCCTTATTCACTGTCTCCACACCATTCATGATTGTATAGACCTCTATCATATCCCCCTTTAGTCATCTGTTTTCCAAGATGAACAGTCCCAGTTTTTTTAATCTCTCCTCATATGGAGAGATTATTTTTGTTGCCCTTCTCAGTAACGTTTCCAAGTCTAATATATCTTCTATGAGCCTGTAGAGTGGACAGAACTGCATGTAGAATTCAAGGTCTGGGTGTACCATGGATTTATACAGTGGCATTATGATATTTTTATTTTATTATCTATCCCTTTCCTAACGTTTCCTAACATTGTTAGCTTTTTTGACTGCTTTGCTACACTGAGTGGATGTTTTCAGAGAACTATCCATGATGACTCCAATGTCTCTTTGGTAGTAGTCAATTTAGAGCCCACAATGTTGTGCGTTCAGTTGGGATTATTTTTTCTATTCTGCATCCCTTTGCATTTATCAACATTGAATTTCATCTATCATTTTCTTGCCTAGTCACCCAATTTTGTCAAATCCCTTTGTAATTCTTCACAGTCAGCTCTGGACTTAACTAACTTGAGTAATTTTGTATCATCTGCAAATGTTGCCACCTCACTGTTCACCCCCTTTTCCAGATTATTTTTTTAATATATTAACAGCACTGGTCCCAGCACAGATCCTTGAGGGACCCCGCTATTTTCCTCTCTCCATTGTGAAAACTGACCATATATTCCTACCTTTTGTTTCCTGTCTTTTAACCAGTTATTGAGCCATGTGTCAAATCCCATTGAAATCAGTGGGATTTCTCATGCTGGATCAAGGCCTAGCTGACTGTCAGAGAAGGGCTCTTTATAAGCATTGCTAGAATATACATTATACTTAATAGGGAAGTTATTAAGTTTCATTGCTGTGCACTCTGCACTAAGACAAGTATATTTAGGATCCCATGGTGAATGTTCTCATTCAACAAAATCTGAATGAATTATCCTAGGAAACCTCTTCAATAGGTTCCAAAATGGAGTAAAAATTACTGCTAGAGGATTGGGCTCTCTCTCCAGTTCTATTGGTACTCATTTAGGGCATTAGTTGTGATTATGCAATGACAGTTTGCCCTCCAGAGGTGAGAACCGCAACTGGAACAGCAGGGGTTTTCCAGGTCTTGGCTGAAATGTGTTAGCCTAATGGCTTGCATACTTCACTTGGCTTTCATATATACGTAATAAATTAATGTATCCTGGTTCCTGTCAATCCCTGGTTAGGATTACCTACAAGGTTCCCTGTCACTGTAATAGTTAGTTACAGTGTTGTTGTAGCCATATTGGTCCCAAGAGGAAGCGCAAGAAGTGCTCTGTGTAGCTTGAAAGCCTGACTGTTTCACCAACGGAAGTTGGTCCAATAAAAGACGCTACCCCACCCACCTTGTCACTGTAGTAATCATTTGATGTATGTCTTTTGTTTGCAACAGACTGTTTCTGGATTCATGTAACCTGGCAACATCCCCCATGTGCCTCTTCATATGTCAGTATAATTCCTGGTAACTAAATTATTTTTATGCTCTCACTGATTCATCTATCTATCTATCTATCTATCTATCTATCTATCTATCTATCTATCTATCTATCTATCTATCTATCTAAGCAGAGTATAAGCCATTAGGTTAATGCATTTGAGTCAAGACCTGAAAAAACCCTAATATTCCAGCTCTGGTTCTCTCTTCTTGAGGGAAAAATGGTCATTAAATTCCAAAGTAAAGATGAGATCCTGTCTTCACCTGAAAGAGAGGCCCATGGCAATGGGGGAAAAGGAGATTTTCATCATTTATGGAATCATAGTCCATTTTATAAATGTATTAGCGAAAACAACTGTAGACAAACAGCCTTCCACACAGCTTGAGTTCCAACTTTGTCTCTCTTGTTTATCATGTGTTCTTTGAACATCTGTGCAGCACACAGAGATAGCTAGTGACTGAATAATATACTGCAAATAACATATAATGATCTATACCAGCTGTATAACTGGAGCAAGAATCAACCTGCTGGCACAGAGCAGACTTGCTCAGAACAGGCAACATTGAGATCTGCCGGGCATACTCTACTGCAGCACGCTGCAACATGTACAGTAGCCACCTGGGTATCTGGATGTGTGTGCTAGCCACCAGATGAGTCTCGGAGCACCAACAAATGCAGAAGCAGGGAAGACAATTAGAAATTCCCCCAGAGCAATACTGGATGTCTGGAAAATGGAGGGGATACTTAGAGAAAAAGAGTCTTGGAAAAGGACAGAAGAAGAGAAGAATGCTATTAAAGAGTGGCAAAAACAAAAAAGTGGATTCTGGCCCAAATTCTGCTCTCAGTTATGGCTAGCCAGCACTATTGCCTTGACTCGCACTGTAATAGACCAAAGCAAAACCTCAGTTGCAAACACCCAGGAACTTTGAAAAAGTTTGGCTCCAGATCTGAATTGAGAATCAAAACTTGCAGCTTAGATCCATCACTGTTTAGACTAAATCACATAAGGGAGTTGGGGATGTTGATTGGGCTTGTTTTTGACTCTCTGTGTACTTTGATATTCTAGCAGCAAGAGCCTATAGATATTAACCCAAGGTTTAGATAATTTACTACCCAGCTATTCAATCTCATTACTGCTGGCATTATTAAAAAAGGAAATAGATGATATTCTCTTTTGGTACTGCCTTTTATTTATTTTGCCCTGTCTGACCCTGTAAGATAAAGCAAGCAGAGATGGAAGCATATGTCAGTAGGCTTAAGGCCAGTCACAGTGTGGTATTTTGTGACCGCCATACAATGAGACAGGTTTCAGGGTAGTTTTTCTTTTTTATGTTCATATCAGGCTCCGTTTGGGGGTTAAAGCAGAGGTCAGTTTAGTTCAGTGCAGGAGTTCTTATTAGTAAATTATCAATTGCAGAGAAAAAAGCATTTGGTGAGCTATAATGTCTTCATCTCTCCAAGGAAAGAACAGTATCTATTTAATCTACCCAAGCAGCATCCCTTCAAATCACTGGCAGATTTAATAAGAAATTAGAGCCAGCCAAAGACAAGGAGCACAACTGTTCGTTGCCAATAGCTCTTGTGAACCTGTCACCCTTCTGTATAATCCCACAATCATATTTGATAACTTTAACATCCATTTTTGAAAACCTCATATGACTGTGCAGATGAGCTTCAATCAAGTGCTGTGCTTCCTAGTTCCAGCTCCCTATTACTGAGGAGAGAGAATGTCCTAAATTCAGAAGCTGGGGGGAGATGTAATTTTCATCCACATCTACTCCACTTCCATCTCCCCAATGTGTATGTTACACCAATTTAGAGGTTGTCACCTACCAGCCGCCTTAGTGCAATATTTGTTCCCTTCAGCGCCATCTAATATTTTAGCAACAGTAACGCTACTTCCTCACCATAAAGGACAGACTTTACAGAATAGCAAAGTTGGGTTTATTTTTCAGTCAATGCCCAATAGAAGCAAGTAGGAAAAAAGACGTTGCTTACAGGGAAAGAGGCAAGTGTACTGCATAAAGTGGGAAGAGGATGAAATGTATATTGGGTTAGTCTTGTTTAGGATGACCAGTACTTCCATATATAAGGGGCAATCTGTATGTAGTGCCAGATGCCCTGCATTCTGTATTGTCAGTATAGGATACACTTTGACATATTTCAGCAATAATCATACAAATGTATGATTTTATACCATGAATCAAGTGTTATGGATAGGGCTGGTCAAAAAAAATGTGAACAAAACATTTTCCCATTGGAAAATTGGGTTTCATTGAAATAGAAATTTTCCATGGGAAAAGAGAAATTTTGGATGAATTTTCTAGGTTGACATTTCTGAACTCAAATTTTTTGAGCTTTCTGTTTCAGGAAAAGTATTCGCATTTTGGCTTCTCATCCTGGTTTGGAACAGAAACAAATGTGAAAATATTGGCATTTCCTTCAGGAAGTAAATTTTCCTTTTTTTGATCAACTCTAATTAGGGGAGCCTATTGTTTAGAAATAATGTTGCCCTATCTTTCTCTGTAACCTTCTGCGTTAAGGGAAGAAAGAATAACTTCACAAAAGCTGTAACATAGTTGTATACCTCAATTAATGAATGATAAGATGAGCCCGAAGCACGAAGTTTGGATCCTGATCTGAACAAAATTCAGGAGTATTTTCACCCAGTGTTTTGGTTTGGTGTTTAGAGAAATGAGGTGATAGTCACAAAGGGAGAGGCTGGATCTGAAATTTTCTATTGTTTGGGGGTGGGTATATTGGAATTTTTGTTTCAATCCCGTCTCTAATAACTCTATGCCGAGTGCTATTAGAAGGATTTGGATAAATTGGAAGGGTTTAGAGGAGAGCCATTGGAATGATTAAAGGATTAGAAAACATGCCTTATAGTAATAGACTCAAACAGCTCAATCTATTTAACTTAACAAAGAGATGGCTAAGGGGTGGCTTGATTACAGGCTATCAGAATATATATATGGGGAACCCATTACTAAATATTTGTTCTTCAGTGTAGCAGAGAGAGGTATAACATGTTTCAATGGCTGGAAGTTGAAGCTAGACAAATTCAAACTCGAAACAAGGTGTACATTTTTATTACCAAGGGTCATGGTGGATTCTCCATCGTTGTCAATTTTTAAATCAAGATATGATGTGTTTCTAAAAGATCTGGTTGACAGATTATTTTGGGGGCAGTTCTCTGGCCTGTGTTATGCAGGAGGTCAGATTAAATGATCACAATGGTCCCTTCTAGCCTTTGAATCTATGAATCTATTTTTTATAGTCTTAAGAGCGGGACAGGATTAATATCACTGAGGATGCCAAAGGATATAATAAAGGCCTGACAGTACAAAGTGTTTTCAAGAAAATGGGAACTATTGTTTCTGTCACAGGTATTTGCACCAGTTTTTCTTATTTTCTTTAAATTCCATATATATGGAATTTGGCAACAACAGATGTCAGCAGGACTCTGCATATGTGCAAGGGTTGCCCACATGAATTCCTTTGACGAATCAGAAGACCTAGTTGGGCACCCAAAAACCATGACAACCATGCGTGCCTCGGTTTCCCCACCTATGAAATGAAGATAGTAATACTTGCCTAATACACAATTGTGTACTGTAGCATTTGGTGAGGCTTAATTCGTTAATGATTGTGCATTGAGATCCCTAAGTAGAAGAAAAATAATACTTAACCCCTCTTTCCATTCATAGATGCCAAAGTGCTTTACAAAGGTTATATTAGCAACCCAATTGCACAGAAGGGCAAACTGAGGGACACAGACATTAAGCATTAAGTGAGTGGGAATGAGCACCTGACTCCCTTAGGGTCTTTTGAGAATCACACCCTAAATGCCTTGCTTCAAGGTCACACAAACGACACTAACAGATAACACCCCCGCCTCCCGACTTCCAGGATCTCCCTGCCTCCTTCCATCCATTCAGGGACTGCCTGCCAGAAACATACTGTATTATTATTACATCACCTCAAACTCTGTCTTTTATCAGTTTAATACAGACCCTGAACATGATTTTTACATAGTGTTTCTTGTCTGAATTCTAGCACCACATAAAAGGCTCATCTGTCAGGTGGATTTGTCTCCCCTTCTCTCTCTCCATATAGAAAGAGCTGAGGATTTAGACATACAGAGGGGAGAAGGAAAGCGCTTTAATTTAATGCATCACTTCAGATTCTGTGCTGCTCAAATACCATAGCAAACATCCTGGAGAATACTCTATACTCTAAAAAAAGAAGAACAGGAGTACTTGTGGCACCTTAGAGACTAACAAATTTATTAGAGCATAAGCTTTCGTGGACTACAGCCCACTTCTTCGGATGCATATAGAATGGAACATATAATGAGGAGATATATATACACACATACAGAGAGCATAAACAGGTGGGAGTTGTCTTACTACAAGATCTCTATCAAGCATTCTTAAAACTACAATACCCACCTGCTGAAGTGAAAAAACAGATTGACAGAGCCAGACGAGTACCCAGAAGTCACCTCTTACAAGACAGGCCCAACAAAGAAAATAACAGAACACCACTAGCTGTCACCTTCAGCCCCCAACTAAAGCCTCTCCAGCGCATCATCAGAGATCTACAACCTATCCTGAAAGATGATCCTTTACTCTCACAGATCTTGGGAGACAGACCTGTCCTCGCTTACAGACAACCCCCCAACCTAAAGCAAATACTCACCAGCAACCACACATCACTGAACAAAACCACTAACCCAGGAACCTATCCTTGTAACAAACCCCGATGCCAACTCTGTCCACATATCTATTCAAGTGACATCATCATAGGACCTAATCACATCAGCCATACCATCAGGAGCTCGTTCACCTGCACATCTACCAATGTGATCTATGCCATCATGTGCCAGCAATGCCCCTCTGCCATGTACATTGGCCAAACCGGACAGTCTCTACGCAAAAGAATTAATGGACACAAATCTGACATCAGGAATCAAAATACTCAAAAACCAGTGGGAGAACACTTTAACCTGTCTGGTCATTCAGTGACAGACCTGCGGGTGGCTATATTACAACAGAAAAACTTCAAAAACAGACTCCAAAGAGAGACTGCAGAGCTAGAATTGATATGCAAACTAGACACAATTAACTCCGGTTTGAATAAGGACTGGGAATGGCTGAGCCATTACAAACGTTGACTATCTCCCCTTGTAAGTACTCTCACACTTCTTATCACACTGTCTGTACTCGGCTAGCTTGATTATCACTTCAAAAGTTTTTTTTTTTTTTTTTTTTTTTTCTCTTAATTAATTGGCCTCTCAGAGTTAGTAAGACAACTCCCACCTGTTTATGCTCTCTGTATGTGTGTATATATATCTCCTCATTATATGTTCCATTCTATATGCATCCGAAGAAGTGGGCTGTAGTCCACGAAAGCTTATGCTCTAATAAATTTGTTAGTCTCTAAGGTGCCACAAGTACTCCTGTTCTTCTTTTTGCGGATACAGACTAACACGGCTGTTACTCTGAAACTCTATACTCTCTACACCAAGTATCAAGGCATGGAGTGGCTAAACTGATGTGCTTTGTATCTCCACCAGAGTATCTGGAAAGCATTGACTCCCTGTCAGTCCTATCTTCTGGAGCTGAGCTGCCAGCTTTCTATCCTACTTAGTGAAAGCTGAGAAACCCTGGCCTATGCTCCGAGTCATAAACTGTGTAATCCCGATTCCTATTGGGAGTGAGTGAAAGCAGAAAATAGCATGAATTCCACGTATTACTAGAGAGGCTATATTTCCAATGGATGAGAAAGGTGCTGAGTGAAGCAAGCAAAGTTCAGCATTGGTATCTGAGTTATGACAGCCAGCCATGTGGCTGGGTCTTCCTTGTTCAACAGGGGAAAAGACTTGTATGAGCACGATCCATGCTTGGAGCCCTGTCTGAGCCCTGATTGACTTAGGTAGCTGGAGACAGATGTGTTACTGAACGTCAGGGAGGAAATGACAGGGAGATGTGTCTATGTGAGGCAGAGAAGGAAGAACGTTGAAAGAAAGAACAAGCAGTGACAGCAAGCTGTAGCACTCATATAGTCCTTGGGAAACAGCATGACAGATGGCTGGGAAGCATCTGTATTTCCAATGTGTCAATCAGCTCTAATGGTAAATATCAAGCAACATGCAGTAGGTGCATAACTGGGGATATTCCAGGATGATGCTATGATGATAATGTGAAGAAATCCAAGGCAAACCAACGAACAGCAGCTGTGTGAATCCAGTGCTAAAGCCCATTTGAATTTCTCTATTAATAAATCAAGCACTACCCATTGCTGATACAGTATCAAGAAATAGAATGATTCAGTTATTTGGGTGATACAGAACCGGTTGTCTTGTGCTCACCTTTTAGTCCAAGAATTTGAATAGTTGCATGAACAAGACAAACTGCATCAGCCTCGTCAATTACTCACAGTAGGCCACATCAAATTTCAGTTCCTGAATATGGACATAATGAAAGTAACATAGGAGTTGCCATTTCAGACCAGAACAAAGGTCTGTTTAGTCCTGTAGCTTATTTTCGACTTTGGCCACTTTTAGATGCTTCTGAGAAAGGAATAAGAAACTCTATGGCAGGTAATTAAGCCGAATTCTGCTTCTGTTGAAGCCACTGGAAGTTGCACAAATGGTCAAGATCAGAGATAGGATCCTGGCCCCAGTGGAGTCAATGAGAAAACTCCTATTGTGTTAATAGGCCAGGATTTCATCTCAGGTCTTTATGGAATAACTTACTCATAAGGACTAATTTTTCTAACCTTCTCAGTTAGAGGTTTTCTTGTGCCCTGGAGCATGAAGATTTATGTCCCTTATTTTTTTTTATCATATTTATCCTCTTTTATGTAACCATGGATGTTCTCATTAGCCTTATAAATGTGTAATCTTTTTCTGAATGCTACTAAGCTCTTCCATTCATTAGTAGCCAAAGGGCAAAAAAATTCTTTTAGCCAGCAATACAGATTAATAATTCCAAATCTCCTTATCAGGATTCAGCCTTATAACATTTTACTGCTTGATGGTTCACAAATATATTTAGTTCCTTCCATCATAGTTAAAACTGATTAGTGAAAAGTCTCAACTTTTATTTTATTTACTATAGCAAATTTGTCTGCTGAATTATTCTGAACTATTCTACTGGAAAACAATGTCTCACAAGATAAGGCCAATGAAAGAGTTTACAATATAGATGCCAACTGGGGCCAGATAGCTCAGTGGTTTGAGCATTGGCTTGCTAAACCCAGGGTTGTGAGTTCAATCCTTGAGGGTACCATTTAGGAAACTGGGGTAAAAATCTGTCTGGGGATTGGTCCTGCTTTGAGCAGGGGGTTGGACTAGATGACCTCCTGAGGTCCCTTCCAACCCTGATATTCTATGTCACTCATTTCAGTCCAAAAGTTATCTCTGTCCCCCACTAGTTTGGCCCCCTCACTTTTATTGTTAAAAATGATTTACACAAGAAATACAAACTGATGACTGAGGTAATATAGTTATTTACACGAAAGGAATCAGTCTCACAGCATTATTACTTTCCTGCACAAATATTTTTGTGTCCCTCATTTTGAATTTTCATCACACGTTGCCTTCCATATGAGAAGTCTGATTTTTAATATATGCGGTGACCATTTTGATCTGTGAAGTGTCTGTTGTGGTAAACAGAGCTGGATGAATGCTGCAAAACACCTTCCCCAACTAGTCTTTCAAAGTTTTAAGTGAGTTTGAGAAGAAGGGTAGCCGTGTGACTAAGACACTGGATGGGGATTTAGGAGATGAGAGTTCTGTGCCTATCTCTGCTGTGTGACCTTGAATAAGTCACTTCAACTCAATTTACCTAATTCCTATTGATTTAAATGGGAGTTAGGCGCCTAAATGCCTTTGAGGATCTAGGCCTTCACCTCACAGTACTTCTGTTTCCTCTCCCACCCTTTGTCTCTCACCTATAGATTGTAAGGTCTTTGGAGCAGTGACTGTATGTTCGTACAACGCCTAGTGCAATGGAACCCCAATGTTAGTTGAAGCCTCTAGGGGCTACTGTAATATAAATGGAAAAAAATTGGGGTTTGGCTACCTGTTTGCCCAAAGACTTCCTGTGTGACTTTGGGTAAGTAACTTAGGGTGGTATTCACAAAGGTATTTAGGCATCTAATTCCCATTGATTTGAATGGGAGTTGGTGCCCAAATACTTTTATGAAATCCATGCTTAGTTTTCCAGTGCTGCCGTTCCACATCAGTATAATCGGGGTAAAAGTATAATAAAATGACACTGAAGTATATGATCTGGAAATAAGTAGTTTTTCAAAACTTAAATGTAATCACATCAATGTCCCTGCTATTATTGAATCAATATAAGCCAGTTTTTTAAGGGAATTTTTTTTCTATCCCTCTCACTTAGAGGTTGGCGTGTGCCCTGAAGCATGAGCATTTATATCCCTGTTTTTAAAATCATATTTATCCTCTTTTTGGGTAGCCATGGATGTTCTCAATAGTCTTATACATTTCTAATTTTTTTCTGAGTGCTATTAAGCTCTTCCATTCATTAAGAGCCCAAACCAATTGACTAAGTGTAGGCTTCTAAATCAAAATTTAAACACCAAAGTATGTCACTGTGAATACCACTCTCCCCCCTCCTCCCCCACTTCAGTGTAATTTGTAGGCCATTAGCAATTCTGAAATTCAAGCTACTCCTATTCAGATGCCTAATTATAGATTTAGGAGCCCTAATGCTAGGCACTTCAGTTTGACAGTTCTGGCCAGATATTTCTTTTTAACTCCCATTCTATGTGTGCTGTGCTGGGATTCAGTGTGTGCTGCACAGATTCTCTGCGGTACAGTCTAGGAAGAGGGATGAATGTTTTTGAAGAAGGAGCTGTGCTTCTGAAGCGTTGTGCATGTTAATGAGACTGGAGAGCAAGAGGAGGGATCTGAGCTGGAACAAAGACTGCAGCCATTCTGTCAAAATCGTAGAGACCATGAGGTGTCCTTAGCTTTGCCCCATTTCTCAGAGATGCTCACTCAGTATGCAGAGATCATCACTGCTAAGGCACTATGAGTAAGATCCGCAAAGGACCTAAACCCCAGACTTAACTCTCAGTTTTGGCTGCACCACAATCCACAAAACTCCTGCCGAACCCCGTAGGTGCCTACGTTTTTCCGAGTAAAAGTTCCCCAGCGGCCCATATTCCTGCCTCTGGGCATGTGCACTGTTGCATCCCTCTAGGTGTCTAGATGCTTATCCCCTGCCTAAGCCCAAGCAATTCAAAAACCAGGGAAAGACAGGTGTTTGTCCACCTAATCCGGTGGCCTGATCTGGTAAGTGTGCTCAGAGGCCATCTACTACATCAGGTCCCACTCAAACTCCAGGAGGAAGAGCCCACCTTATAATATTTAGCCCAGTGGTGACAGCCTTCTCGTGGGAGATGAGACTCCCAGTTTTAGTTCAATGAGTCATTGGGCCACAGAGAGAGAATGGGAACGAGTGTGCAAGAGCTTCCATAGGAGAGACTGAGGGAGTCCCCCAGCAGAATATCCTAGAGCTCAGTGGCTCGAGCACACTTGTCAGAGTTGGGAGACCCCTGTTCAAATCCTTCCTCCCCCTCTGGCAGAGAGGGAGGAATTGAAGCTTCGTCTTCCACATCCCAGGGGAGTGCTGTAACCAGTGGGCTAAAAGTTAGAAAGTGGGTGCCTCCTCCAGCAGTTCTGTGTGTGGAACAACTCATTCCCTCGAAACGCAGCTTAGCCACCTGACTCCAGACAGCAGGTTCCCATTTGTGGATTGCTAAACAGACATAGGTGCCTCCTTGCAGCCTGTATTTAGATGCCTATCACTGAGTTAGGGGTGAGGCATAGCAAACACCCCTGTTGTCGGCACCTCCCCTTGGATAGCTTAAGTGGCTCCCCACCTGGAGTGCTGGATTGCATTCATAGGTGTCTACTTCTCCCCATTCATTGTATAGGGCACCTAGGCACCTAACTCAGCTTTGAGGATCAGAGTGCTGTTCCTGTGATTTTTGTAGGTGCCGTGACACTCAGCATTACAATACCTAAGTCCCTTCATGAATCCCATCCTATATTGTGACAGGAAAGGAAAGCTGATGACAGTGGGAGAGGGGAATTCATAGATCCCAAGGCCAGAAGGAACCACTGTGATCTAGTCTGACCTCCTGTATAACACAGGTCAGAGAACTTCCCCAAAAGAATTCCTAGAGCAGATCTTTTAGAAAAACATCCAATCTTCATTTAAAAATTGTCAGTGGTGGAGAAAACACCACAACCCTTGGTAAGTTGTTCCAATGGTTAATCACACTCTGAACCCTCTCCAAATTATCAGCGTTCTTCCTGAATTGTGGGCACCATAACTGGGGACAATATCCCAGCAGCAGTCACACCAGAGACAAATACAGAGATGAAATAACCTCACTACTCTTACTCAGGAGTCCCCTGTTATGCATCCAGGAATTGCATTAACTCTTTTGGCCACAGCGTCGCACTGGAAGCTCATTCAGCTGATTATCCATCACAACCCCAAAATCTTTTTCAGAGTCACTGCTTCCCAAGATGGAGTCCCCAATCTTGAAAATATGGGCTACGTTCTTTGTTCCTAGATGTATACATTTGCATTTAGCCATAATAAACTGCATATTGTTCACTTGCACCCAGTTTACCAAACGAACCAGATCATTCTGTATCAGTGACGTGTCCGCTTCATTATTTACCGTTTCCCCAATTTTTGTGTCGTCTGCAAATTTTATGAGTGATGATTTTATGTTTTCTTTCAGGTCACTAACAAAAATGATAAATAGCTTAAGGCCAAGAACCAATCCCAATGGGACCCCACTAGAAACACACTCATTCAATGTTGGTTCACTGTTTACAATTATATTTTGAGACATATCAGTTAGCCAACTTTTAATCCATTTAATGTGTGCCGTATTCATTTTATATCTTTCTAGTTTTTTAATTAAAATGTCATGCAGTATCAAGTCTTAAAGATGTTTAAGTACATTACATCAACATTATCTTTAGCAACGAAACTTGTAATCTCATCACAAAAAGCTATCAAATTATTTTCCATAAACCCATGTTGATTGGCATTAATTATATTACCCTCCTTTAATTCTTCATTAATTAAGTCCCATATCAGCTGCTGTATTATCTCGCCCAGGATCGATATCAGACTGACAGGCCTATAATTACTTGGGTCATCCTTTTTACCTTTTTAAAAATATTAGCACAACATTAGCTTTCTTACAGTCTTCTAGAACTTCCTTGGTGCTCTAAGACTTATTGAAAATCAACATTAATGGTCCAGTTCGCTCCTCAACCAGCTGTTTTAAAATTCTTGAATGCAGGTTATCTAGACTGGCTGATTTTAAAATGTCTGTCTTTAGTAGCTACTGTCTTTGGCATCCTCCTGAAATAGTAGTGGAATGGAAAAAGTGTTATCACGTGATCTGACATCATCTGTCCACCCTCCCGCCCCCCGAATACAGAATAGAAATATTTATTGAACACTTCTGCCGTTTCTGCATTATTATTGATTATTCTACCATTTCCATCTAGTAACGGATACCATTGTTAAGATTCTTTTTGTTTCTAACATATTTAAAAAACTCCATCTTATTGTCCTTATCTCTGCTGGCCCATAGACGTTTAGGTGCCACCGGACTCCTCGTTGTTTTTGTTTCCCCTTGCTTCCCTATCAATTTTCTACAATTCTGAGCTTCTGTTTTATATTCATTACTATCAACTTCCCCTTTCTTCCATTTGTTACCTACTTCTTATATATAAAATTTATAGCTATCTTTACTTCCCCTCTAAAACCAGTTTTTTTAACCAATCCAGCTTTCTTCCTGGATTGTGGATTTTGGGGCATCTAGTAAAGTGTTGTACAATTTTCAATTATCATTCACATTTTTCTGATTAAATTCTTCCTCCCAGCTAATCTGGCTCATAATCGTTTTCAGCTTTGTGAAATTGGCCCTTTTAAAGCACCAGGAATATGTGTCGCTGGTCTGAACTCTATTCTCCTTTGTTCAAATCCTTTGCAAACACTAGTACTCCATGCATTCCATTAAGCAGAATGCTCCGCTCCAGACCCACCTTTTAACCGTCCAGGGCAGTAGCAGATCTGGGGCAAAGCTTTAGGTGTGCCCTGTAACCATATTTAGTTTCACATGAGCTTGTTAACTACAGTCACTAGCAACTGTCCTCCTGTTCTCTGGTGTGGCTGATGAGTTGTTCAAATGAAACCCAGGAACCCTGCCGATGCCATATCACAGAAGATGCCTAGTATGGATTCTTCCTCTACAATATGTAGAAGGCGATTCAGCCCAGGTAAATCAGGTGGAGAAAATTTCCCCTGTACCGACATCTCAATGTGGCAGTCTGCCCCCTCTGGTGGTAGCTGGGCTACATACAGAGGTTGATGAGGCAACGGAGGCTCATCCAATTAAAATTCAGAAGTCCCAGGATCAATCCTGGCTGCCAGTGACTCACCCACCCAGAGGTGTGCTGATACAGCCCTCCCAGCACCATTAGGGACAATTCACCCTTTAGCTAGAGCAGGCTGCGTTACCACCATCTTCTCTTGCAGGGTATATTATACTTCTGTCAGACATATTGAGGCTGTTTAATTCATTATGGTTACCTAGAGTTTTCCCACTAACCATAACAAACTGTTCATTAAATAATTTAACCATTTAGAACGTGTGGTCTTTAAAAACATTCCCATCCTCATGCTTCCCCGTTACATCTTCTAGCATGTGTGCTGGAAAGAGAGATGATGCCTTTTTAAAAAACATCTTTGAGCTAACACATTACTCTAGTCATTTGAGAGAATTTGGAAGAGTCATTTGGGATGACAGCTTGTATTATTTCCTCTTCCCGTGATATAAAGGGAGAGGGGGGAAAATACAAGTGATTGAGCTGAAATAAGAAATATGTTTCAATGTGTTCGCAGATGACATCCTAAATCATTCACAGCTGCGAGCAGGTTGTTGTGCAGCCTTCCACTAAAAGATAAAAAAATGTAGTTATATGATTCTCCACTGCACTACTCTGATGTGAGCCCATTGATTTCACAGATTTATAGATTCTAAGGCCAGGACCTATACAGCACAGGGCATAGAATTTCCCCAAAATAATTCCTAGAGCATATAGCATTTACATCTGGCCATCATGTGTGGATTTTAAACCTATCCTGTTGATTTATAATAAAATCTAGTTTATATTTGAAAATGTAAAGCTGAAAGCTTCTTGGGTCTTTCTCTCTAAGACCTTCCCAGCATCTCTTTGCTGCTTTCTTCTTGTGCTTAATTATAATGTCCCTGAAACGGCTGGTTATATTTATAACCATTTCCCTCTCCTTTTATATCTTGGCCCCCCGGGCCTTTTTCAAGCAGTATTTTTATACATGTAGTTTATTTTCCTCTATCTGCTTTTGTCCTTGATCTTAGAATTTGCTTAGCAGCATCTTGTTTATGGCTTTTAGACCAGGTCATAACACCTTTTTCAAGAGCTGCCTGTGTGAGCATATGGGAATGGATCAGCCACTGGAGACATTCAATAGCAGCATTGCCATTAGGAGATAATGTGATACTATCAGTGTAATCTCAATACAAAATCCTGTGTCCAACAGTCATAATGGCTCATGATTGTAGAGTTTCATATTCATTTAAAACAGTCAGGTTAGCGAGGGCAATAAAGACCTTTATTCATCCCAAATAGGAGATGGTTTTAGAGAGTAGAGGTGGGTAAATGATTCATAACAAATTATTTATAATTCAGTGCATTTTGTCTTTTTTTTTTCTTCACAAATTTTTCACAAACAAATCATTACTTTCTCAAATTGAATGTCAGTCAACATTACTGGTGAAAGAATTTCCTCTGGCTAAAAGCTTGTGGATTGATTGTACATGAGCAATTTATTGTGAGTAGTGTTGTATTTTAGATGAAATAAGAGAGCCCACCGTGTCAAAGGTGTTAACATGACCCTGTGTTAAACAAGGTTCGGGTTCAGTATACAGAGACCTCAGCCTGCTTCATACCATGGCAAACACTATTAAAAATCATTTAAACATTTTATTAAAGATACAGAAAAAGAATGAAAACACGTTAGGCACTTAACATGTAAAATATTAAGCAAAGCTTTCATTTTAACAACACCCCTTGTTCCCTTTCTTTTAGATGGAGAGAGTTTTTAGAAGGAAACCCCCCCTTGTCTGACAATTTTTAGATGGTATTAAAGATGGTAATAATTGTCCTTTTTGGGAAAAATAGAAGACGTTCGCTGAGATGGATTGTTGCTGTTATTAAAATCTGATCCTGTTTCCTATAAGGCAAAACAAGATAAACGCACTCAAAAGGGGAAAGAAAAGAACAGTAAAAATAGAAAATTCTGCTTCGGTCTCTGCTGTTAATTTTTATTTGCTGGAAAAAGACTTGGCAAACTTGTACCCCATCAGGTTTTCCAACAGAAAATTTGATTTTTTTTCCATTAGGAAAATCAAAATAAAATATTTTGGTTTGGGTCAGTTTTACCAGACTCAGAATATTTCATTTTGTTGAAATGACTCAAAACATTTAGTTTCAAATCATTTTGAGAAAATACAAACCTGCATTTTCCTATCAGCACATTGCCTTATGGGAGTTGTAGTTCGGTCTTCCATTCTCTCATGGGCCTGGCTCCCTAGAAGATTCCATCTCCCTTAATGAAATGTAGATTTGCCCACAGTTGTCAACAATTGTCCTGTAGGGGTTCTTGCACCTTCTTTGGAAGTACCGGTCACCATCAGAGATGGGATATTGGACTAAATGGACACTGGTCTGATCTATTTCAGTCCTATATCCCTTTTTTGCACATAGTATGTTTCTGGTCTCTGAGTAGATGGATGTAAGGGTAGATTCTTGCATCTGCAGTTTGAAATTCAGTGCAATATTTGCTTTATGGATAAGCATTCCTGCTGGGAAACGAATTTGCTAGAACATTCCAGAAAAGAAACAGGAAAGGGTCAAACACCATTGAAGTGAATTTGCTAAAAAAACACTTTTTCCCCTCCAAAAATCAGTGGAGATGGGCTTTGTTTTATTTTTCCCTGTACAATATGTTTTTGAGACACACAACAACATAATCTGAACCAAATATACAGCTATTCCCACCTAAAACAACTTGGCAGAAACGAAAGGCACATATCAGTGGTCTTGAGTACATATTACTGTTCAAAATTGTGAAAGTTTAAAATATCTTTGAAGTGCTAGACTATGCGATGGGGGGAGTGCTAGGGGGTGGATGAGTGTTTTACCAGAGGGCATAGTGAGGGACATCTAGTTGGGAAGAGTCGTGCTCTGGAGCTGCAGAAGTCAAAAGATGGGGGGAGAGGCATTAATGCTTCTTCATCCTCCTCACCCAACAAACATCCCATGGTTCATTGAAAGTAAGATCAACTTTGCTGCTAGAGCTAAATGTGTCTAGTGGGTGGAGTCTGCTTCTACAAGAGCAGGAGGACTCTCAACACTGCTACTCACTTTCCCTCAACTGTTGATCTTTGGGGAATGTAGCAAGGCTTATGTGTTTATTACCCAGGGGTGGATTGAATGCATGAGGATTTAATTCTCTGGGAACAGGGGGCTGTTCCTCTTCGGTGACAATGCCAGTTGGCATTATTTTTGTGATGTGGTTTTTAAACAGTGAATGGTTTGTGAATATAGAGATTGATGAGAAATGTATTGCATAATGAGTATTTCGACAGTAACCCTTTATGAGTTCATTTAATAATGGTTTACTGTTTAATGGCAGGTTGTAAGGTACAAGTGGAATTTATTATGGAGGAAGTGCATTCAGTTCATCTGGCACTGTATGTCCCGTTGCTGCTTAATGTTTTTCATTGTCACCTTAAGCATCCAACACCGGTCCAAGTGCTTGGAATATTAAAATATCCCAACTCTCCCACTTGGCAATGTCATACGCTGCAACAAGGCCACAAGGCTGCATAAATGATCACTTTCCTATCTCTAAAGCACCTTCTTTCTGACCTCTGTGGTGAGAGAGATCCCGGGAGCCACCGGATGGATGCATTAAGTGGTGCCCTTGATGCAAATTTTGTGGCAGACAATCCAGTTAAGTACTTTGAATCTGTTACAAAATAGCAATTGAAAAGTTTTTCTTTTTGTAGAGTGTCTGACTAATATTCAGAGCAACTTTGGAGTATAAGATGTCATGCAGTACTGATGTTACTTTATCCTAAATGCAAGGAAAACTATGTAGGCTGAGATTTTCAAATGGGTGCTTCAACTTTGACCATTCATGCCTTAAAGTATTATTTTGTACTTAATATACATTTTTTAAGAAGCAAGAACCTACTTCTATTCCCTCTGGCAAGTATTTTCTGTAAGTATGCATTCGGACCCCAGTGCAGTCTGAAGAGAAGCATTCTGGTGAGCTATGAATAGAAATGCTTTCCCATGTGAATGCCAGTTGCATTAGGCAGATCCTCATCCAAAGGGCCAGATTTCCAAACCAGTTGCAGATGAAACAAGAGTTGCATGTTAAAAATTGCCACTGGAATCGGTCGTCTCACTCATGGTGCACATAAATTGCCCTTGTATCTGCACACATATTTCAACATTTCACTTCTTTGACAAAATTTGGCTCTGGCTGTTAAAGAAAAAGGGGGCACCTGTTTGCATCACTACGCTGCTGATTAGCAGCCGTTTGTCATAATTTAGGGTGTTACTCAAGTACATTTTTCTTTCCAGTAAGAAATTTTGGATGTTGAACACATTCTAAAGTAAGAGTCATGTGAAGCAACAACTGTGTCTGCTTTTTAAAATTGCTGAAAATCAGTTTACAGAGGTCTCCTGGGCTTTCACATCAGTCGGTTGTTATTATTTCCCTCGATGACTAGTAGAAAACCTTTTCAGGCTACTTTTGGGGGTTGCTACCAGTGGCAGAATAAAGAAGACCCGAATGCATCAACCAGTCTGAACTCAATGATTCCAAGAGGATTCGAACATGCTCTGAAAAGGCCTCACATACATGAAAGCCCCAACCTATAAAACAACACCCCAGCTTCGAGATTCCACTTATTTTTGTCCATGCCAGTCCTGTTTCCACTTAATCTGTCCCTGCCCCTACCTGCTGTTGATCCCAGTGTCCTTCTGTTCCATTCTCTTTTGGTTTGGGATCAGCATTCTCAAAATGTGGCTGTTTGATGAGTTTATTCCACCAGTCACTGAAATGCCCAAATAAAATCAGAAGTAACTGTTAAGATGAAGGGTGGCGGGGGAGAAGGACAAAAAATGACAATGAAGGCTGAGAGACTGCTATCTAAGTGCAATATATGTGAAGAGCTGGTCTGGTAATTACCGAATAGATTTTTCAGTAAGGCTGCTGGATGTCATCCTATTGTGCTTGGTAAACAGGATGAAGGTATAAGAAATTATTAGGTACCTAGTCTAGCAACTGTTTGGTTTATTGTGTGGCATTTATTGGACTGGTTTAGAAGCCTATCATTTGCAATGAATTCTGACTGTGCAAGAATTTTTCTTCCTTTGGGGGAACAAATTCAATAGATATATATTTTTAAAAACTAGATTTAAAGACCCCTTGCCTGCGTACCCAGATGATGCAGTGTTACCACATTCAAACAGGAGTAGTGGGTTTTTTTTTTTATTTCTTCCTCCTGATAAATAGGTGCTGTTTTCCGAGTCCCTTTTTCAATGTAATGGGATTCTTTAAGAACTTCTCAGCTCATTAGCAAGCTGTTAACATAACTCTTCTGGCTGGCTTTTCTTATGATTTTTTTTTTTTTTTAAAGACGAAACCCAAAGTTCCTCCTTATTGCTCAGACCAATCAAAGAGCAATAATTAAGGCTGGAAGCAAAACAGCAGCTCCATTGCCAGAAATGTTTCAACATTTTGGAATTTGTTTTCATTTGAACATGGAACAAAACAGACCTGTCAAATTTTTTCACAGTAAACCATGACAGAGAAAAAGTTAGGGCAGGATGAGACTCAGGTTCAAGTTTGTTATGTTCCTTGCATACATACAGAGAAGTTAGATAAAAACATAAATACTCTCGCTGGAAGGTTGCACTGGAGCACTACTTTTATTTTTAAATCCTGAACAATAACACACAATAATCAAAAACAGAGAGAGAGCAAGCAGGCTGCTCCTTAAGTCAGAGAGGCACAACTCACTCCATCTTGTTCTAGACTGGTTCTTTCAGACTGATTTGGATCACATTTTCCTACAGAGGCCTGTTATCTGCCAGCAGGACCAGGAACCACTCCCTTCCCCCACATACTCTCAAAGTGATAGTTTGATGCATTTCCAGCACAGTCCTCAAAACACCACAAAGTCCCTGCTCCAAATTAGGGAGAGCAGAGACTTGAACCTTGGTCTCATATATCCCACATGAGTGTCCTAACCACGAGGCTTGTGTATGTCTTTATTTCCCTTTTTTCTGCCTCCCCCACCCCATCCCAGACCTGAAAAACCTTCCAAACTACATTTCCATGAAACATTTCTGTTTCAGTGAAACAACATTTTTTGACAGAAAAATAGTTTTGTTGAATATTTTTTTCAACCAGCTCCAGTAATAACTCACTTTATATAACATCTTTTATCCCAAAGTACTCCCAAAACGGTGTGTAATAGAGATCACTTCAACCACCAGTGAAATGCAATCACTGAGAAGGATGGAGGTAGGCAATCAAAGAACAGCATGCTGAATTATAGTGCACAGGGGGAAATACCATTCTGGATAGGGAAGCAGTGCAGACTCGGACTCACACAAGGTGCAATAGCATCTTTAATGTCCAGATAGGGCCTAGGGTTTTCTAAAGTTCCAGTTGAAAGACTTGCAGTGTCAATGGGCTTGGATTTGGTGGCTGAGGTTAAGGGCATGCTGCAAGGGGCCTTATTTTTCCTGTGAAAAAGGGTTTGATGGGGTTTATTTTTGAGTGGGTATTGGAATAAATTTGGTTTCCAGCTGGAGAGGTTTCTTATGGAATATTCTTATGTGGTAGGTGATAGGTGGGTGTTACAGGCTGACTGACTCTTAAAGGGGAATCAAGCACAGCCTTGCTTGTGATGACCAGCTACTCTGGCAGCTGTTCCTAACTGGCTGGGAATCAGGTGGCCAGGGCCGGCTCCAGGCACCAGGCAACCAAGCACGTGCTTGGGGCGGCACCTGGTAAGGGGCGGCCAATCTTAGGGTGGGGTTCCGGCAGTGTGGCGCTCGGTGGGGGGTGTTTGGCGGCGCGGCACTCAGCAGGGGGGGTGTTTGGTGGTGCTCCGCGCGGTGGGGGAGGGCTTCAGCAGTGCAGCGCTGCATGGGGGGCGGAGGTGTTCGGCGGCGCGGCGCTCCACGGAGGGTGGGGGTGTTCGGCAGTGGGGCGGGGGGTGTTCGGCAGTGCGGCAGCGTGGTGGGGGGTGTTCGGCGGCGCTCGTCGCAGGGGGGGTTTCGGCGGCGCGGTACTCGGGGAGGGGGGGGTGTTACGGCAGGGCGGCGCTTTTTTTTGCTGCTTTGGGCGGCAAAAAAGTTAGAGCTGGCCCTGCAGGTGGCCTTGAGTAACAACTGGACCCAACTGAGAGAGTGAGAAGGTTTGCACAAAAGGCTGAGAGAGCTCAGTTGGTGGGAGGAGTTTTGAAGGAAATTGGTAATCTGGGACTAGCCCTGAGAGCATCAAAAATAGAGGAGACTTGGGAAGTGGGTCTGAGAGAGGGTGAATCTATTGCCAGATGGCCTTTGGGATAGACTGAAATTGAGTATACAGAGTAGGAGAAGGGACAGTATGGAAGAAACTCAAAGTGTCAATGGCTTGGTAGGAGCTGAGCCTCTAGAGAGAAAGAACAGGGAGGTAGAGCTCTGAAGGAGAGCAGAAAACAACTTGGCAGAGCCTGGGAGGAGGGGAAGAGTCCGTGGAGGACTAAACCCAGGAAGGGGCTGTGGGAAAGGTTGAGAAACAGGCCAAGGTGGGAAATGTTCCAGGGTGGAAGCAAGGGGTCTGAGTAGATAGATCTTGGCTGCTTTCTACAGGATCCCTGGACTGGGACACTGATGAGAGGGCGGGCTTGGGTTGTCCTACTGCCCGCTGAGGAAGGCGGTGTGAAACTAGGGCGAGCAGATGTCCTGATCTTATAAAGACAGTTCTGATATTCAGGGCTTTCTCTTATATAGGTGCCTATTACCCTCTCCTCCCCCGCCCAATTTTTCACACTCGCTGTCTGGTCACCCTATGTGAAACCTCGAGAGTTGGGGGCTGGAGATGTGATATAAGGACAGTGCACCATTGTTTGTGGGACTGTTTGTTACCCTGGAAGGGGTGGGACTAAACGTGAGATGGCCAGAGAGCTGAGTCACGAGAAGAGGCAGACGCCCAGCAAAAGACCAGAGCAGTGGGTGCCAGATGAGGTGAGCCTGCTATGCCGCACCCAGCCACGAGGGGGATTTCTGCTTAAGGGGTTCAAAAGCCTTTTCACTGATTTCATCTGTTTTGTTTTTCACTCTGAGTTTTACATATTTGGCAAGAGCTTAGAGGTTGTTGGCAGGCACAGTACACGATAAATGAACAACCGACAGATTATCCTGTCGTATACTTGAAATGATCAGGCTAGAATGTGTGTGCATGCACCACTGCCTCCTGTTGGATGGAATCAGTACTGCTTAGCTACGTGTCAGTGGGCCTGGGAAGTAGAATGTGGGTTAAAAGTTAATGACTGTATTCTGCCTCATGGGGTAGGGATTTATGGTTGTGGAGTAAAAGCACGTGGCTTCTACCCTTCCTGCAACTGGAAAGTTCTGTATGAGCAGCATGTGATGGTGGGTTTGTTGCAAACTGCATGAAACTCAGTGTTCTTCCCTTTAGAAAAATGAAGGGCTGAACTTAGCCTTAGCAGAATTCACACTTGCGGTTCCAGGGAAACAAGCTATTCGATCTCTAGCACTGAATATGCACTAAGTATTCAGTTAATGAAGAGTTAAACTGTAAAATAGCCATATTAAGTTTGCTGGGAGTGAGTTCTCTTCTAGCCTTACCTTACTCTGAGGCCAGGCAAAACACCTGGTGGAATTCCAGTTAGTTCTAAATTGAGGCTGCAACAACTTCCTGTTTGGAGGCTAATACAGGGACAGATTGTACCTGGCTTTTGCACAAATGTCAGGGCAGGCACTAGGAGCTTTCTTCACCACCTAGTACTGACCCAAAAGCACAAGGGGCTCAGTGACTGCTTCCTACATGCCCCATAGAAAATCACAGCATAGAAGAGGTAACCCACACTGCTTTGAACTCCATCTGTCTGACTGTATCTCAATCCTATAAGATTAAACATCTCAACGGCCAGATTAAACTCACAGGTACCGCTAAACCATCCCAACCAGCTGCACTCTCCTCACTTGATTAAAAACAAAGACAAACAGCAAACCTTTGCTGGATCAAGCTAATGTGAATCACATCCGGCTTCTATCGCACTCAAATCATTATTAGAGGGTTGGTTCTGTGTATAAGTGATTATAACTCAGTTTGCAGAGGGTGGAAGAAACTAGGCAGGATTTGCTCCAGTTTAGTCATCTTAAAAAAAAAAAAAAACCACAAAACCAACAAACGTTAATCTTCATACAGCCAAGAAATCAGACAGCAGCCAGGAAATTAAATCAAGAATCCACCTGCTGGGCCCTCATAAATTCATGACAGCCATGATCTCAATAGGAACACACATTCTCAGAAGAAATGTCCAGTGAACCCTGAAAAATAGAACCCCGTCCAACCACTACCCTCCCACCCCAGGTTCAGAGACCATCTGCTGTATCCCCAAGGTACTGAGTTAGTTTCTGCTCTGCCTTCATTAGAAGAGAATTTCCATTTGTGTCATATGTTCAATGGCACTTTTCAGATGGGTTTCAGTATGTATCCCCTTGACCCCAGGCACATTCATAGGTATCTACATCCTTCCTCACAACACTACTACCTTGCCAAAGAGAAAGGAATGTGCAGTTACAGACAGAGGAGGTAGAGTGTTGAGGAAAGCAGCAGCCACTGGGAGAAAGATTTTGTGGAGTTTCTTGGAGGTGTCATCATAAATCATAGGCCACAGAAAGCTGGGGTTGGTAGCTGAAGCGCATACATGCAAGTCAATGTCTTCTAAAGAAACCCCTAAAATCACCTGCAAAAACTGTTTAAAAAGTTGTGAGGTCCTGTTACATTAGAGTGGAGAGAGGGAGGCAGGAGGAAGCATAGATGTTCCAAGAAACCCTTGGTAAGTCAGTCAATGGCTTTCAGAATTTAAACTGAACTAGACAACCGCTAGAGTACACAAAGTAGGGGAAAATCCCAGTCTGGCAGGGAGATAGACTGGAAGACCTAATTAATATTAATATTGGATCAGATTTTCAAACTAGCATTATTTGATATTTTTATTGCAATAGTACACAGAGGCTCCAGTCAGGTTAATGACCCCATTGTACCAAGTTTTTTCCATTTGTAACTTCTTGAATTCAGTGATGGGGTGGTACAAAGGCCAACACACTGGTCTCCACTAAGCAGCCAACATTTACCATGTTACCCTGTTGGAGTATCTGAAATACTCAAAATAAAGAAATACTCACTGTCTCTCTTGGTACTTTTATTGTCATATCTGAGCAGCCCTAGATACCGCTGGTAAATGTTGCCTATTTCATATCTACTATCTGTTTACTGAAGTTGTGTGTCAATGTGAGGCAGTGTGGTCTAGTGGATATACACTGGTTTGGGAATCTATTCTATTCCCAGCTCTGCCAATGACCTTGGGGAAGTTTATGTGCCTCCATTTTTCCTCCAATCATTTGTTTGTTTAGATCTGTAAGCGCTTCAGTACAAAGACTGTCACTTTATGTGTGTCTGTATAATGCTTGGTACAATGGATTCTGATCTCAGCTGATGTCTCTAATATTTGTTTGGTACAAATACAAATACTTAGTAATAATAATATCTGTAAAAGCAAGAAATCGGACACCTGTATTGTGAAATATGGCGGAGGGGAGGAGGCCAGGGGAGTTTCTGGCTCCATTAAAGAATGCAGAACTTCACTGCTTTCATTTGCATTGTGCTAAAATGAGGGTAAGTCAGCAGCTGAAAGGTGAGAATGTGAGTGAAAAAGGTGATGAGCTACAGCAAGATACATTAACATTTGCTAAGCTACGTCTCAATCCCCAGACATTAACATGATAAATTGGCGCCTTTGTGATATTTTTTTTCATGCCTGCCTTCCCTTTTCTGTTTCAAATTACACAAACCCTGAAGAGCTACTTTATGGTGATGAACTGGAAATGTGCAAATGATTTCATCACAGCTGCAGTAGTTTTCTCTCCAGTAGCACTGCTGTAATCATGCTGACATGTTCAGAAAAGTTTTCCCCCTCCTGCCTTTCCTGAATTATATCTCCAGCCTTCCTGCTTCACCCCGAGGAAGTTCTGCCTTGCCTCCCCTTAACCCAGAGTCAGAACGTCCTTTTGAGCAAGAGTCTGTCCTACTCTCCTTGTAAACTCAGATTTGTGACTGCTTATCATGCTGACTGTAATCACCACATTGTTACTTTGCACGCCTGTATTCGTTCACTTGTTGCCTCATTTTATATTTCCATTGGAAGCTGTTTAGCCCAGGTCCATCTTTTCATTGTTTCTGTAGCACACCTAGCACAATGGGACGCTAATCCCTGGTTGGATCCCTTGAGCGCTATTGCAGTTCCAGTAAATAATAATAAATTTCCCAGGCTAATACTCATCAAGACATAGGGATACTTTTGCAAGTTGTCAGCTGGTGTCATAGCTGGCATCACAGGTATCAGAGCAGGAGATCCTTAATATCAGGGTTTGGTGTCCCATGGTAGAGGAGTGGTTCTCTTCTCTCCTCTGATTTTAAACTGCTCTGTGCTGGAAGTGTCGTTTTTTTCCCCCCACCCTGATTTGTACAGCATTGAGCACAATGGGTTCCAACTCTGTGTCTGGGGTTGCTAGATGGTCCTGCAATACAAAATAATCTCATCACCTTGGTTTAAAATTCATCTTTTAATTAGCGCTGGTTGGAATATTTTGTGAGATAGTTGTTTTGTTGCTTAAAGTTTTGAAATCTTTTTTTTCCAACACCTACTTTCTTGTAATTCTGCCACTCCCCCCACTCCCCTTTCTAACTAGCTGGTAGGGAATCTTTTATTACGAAAGAAGAAACATTTTTCAGCTAAAATTTTGCTGGTGATATTTTTTGTCTTCTTCAACCAACTCCAGTTTTAATGTTAAAGTGAAAAGGGAAACCTGGAGACTTGTCAAGTACTTGCATAACTGAAGGCATACTGGAAAAGACAGATGGGGAGCCGAGAGGTCTGCCGGATTATCAGAGGACCCCAAAAAGCAGTAAGTATGGTCAGAGTTAGAATTAAGCTAAACTCAGTGCTTTCTAGCCTAAGGTCTTGATCCTACAGTGAGTTCCACTCTTGACTTCAGTGGGGCTCCAGACAGGAGCCATCCTGCATGGATCTCATTGCAGAATCAGGGCTTGCTGTCCCTGTCCAACAAACGATTATGCAAGTTCTTAACTTCAGGCAGATTCGTTTTCCCAGTGACCTCAGTGGGCCTACTCCTGTGAGCAAAAGTTTAGCACATGCATAAGTGTCTTCAGGATCAAGGCCCAAGTCTGGAAACAAAGTAAAAAGTCAAGGCCTCAGACTGTGCAGTTCTGCTGTATAATGTGTCTGTTTTGGCTTTCCTTGCAATGAAGAAGTTATCACCCTTCACCGTCTATTAAGAAGAAAAAGCAATTAAAAAGCACTAAAATAACATTGGGGTTCAGCCATTTAACCTACAAACGTTATGCCATAGGGTCAAGTCAGAGTGGAAAGGTTTTGTGGAAAAGCAATACCTGCTGTTTAAGATCCTGTGTGATTAACAGACTACACCTTCATCCTGTAATGGGATCTTCACAAGTTGAAGCCTTCTGTGGTGTGGAGCCCCATTGAAGTCAATGTGCTGTGCATGGGTGCCAGACTTTCCCTTCAGTGGATCACCTTGCTGGCTCAGGACCTATGTGCTGATCACACCACACTTACCTAGTTAGTCCCATTAAAGTCACTGAAACTATTTTCATGTCTTATTCATTTGAGTAAGGGCTGCAAGATATATACACTATAGATTTCAGAGTAGCAGCCGTGTTAGTCTGTATCCGCAAAAAGAACAGGAGTACTTGTGGCACCTTAGAGACTAACAAATTTATTAGAGCATAAGCTTTCGTGGACTACAGCCCACTTCTTCGGATGCATATAGAGTGGAATAAATATTGAGGAGATATATATATACACACATACAGAGAGTATAAACAGGTGGGAGTTGTCTTACCAACTCCGAGAGACCAATTAAGTAAGAGAAAAAAAACTTTTGAAGTGATAATCAAGATAGCCCAGTACAGACAGTTTGATAAGAAGTGTGAGAATACTTACAAGGGGAGATAGATTCAATATTTGTAATGGCTCAGCCATTCCCAGTCCTTATTCAATCCTTTGTTGATTGTGTCTAGTATACACTATAGAGTTATAGTCACTGTTTTCTTCACTTGCTTGCCGGGCCCTGGATTCTGTTAGGTGTCTTATTTTGCCACAGCTGATAACATAGGAGACATCTACGCCTTGCTGTACTAGTATTTCCCATCATTGCATTGCCACTAGTGTATCTAGTTAAGGTAATATCACTAGTGTAAAAAGAAGAACAGGAGTACTTGTGGCACCTTAGAGACTAACAAATTTATTAGAGCATAAGCTTTCGTGGACTACAGCCCACTTCTTCTAAATTTGTTAGTCTCTAAGGTGCCACAAGTACTCCTGTTCTTCTTTTTGCGGATACAGACTAACACGGCTGCTACTCTGAAACCTATCACTAGTGTAGACATTTGGTGTTGGCCATCAGTGTTTTAACCACAGTGTTATCTAGATCTGTTCTGAGTAGGGTTGTGGTTAAAAAAATACCACGGGGCAATCTACACTGAGCCCCCTGCCATAGAGCTGTACTAGTGATATTGCAACAGTGGTAAACTAGCAGAAAAATGCTAATGTCCTCGAGTAGTTTGTATGGGTTGAGCACTACTGGTGTAAGTCACACTACAGGGAATTGTTCATTGATAAAGCCAACATCTCTCAGTAGTTGCTAAATAACAGATTTGCTCTGAATATAAAGTTTGACTTGTGCTGATGTAATACTTCTGATGATGTCATGCTTCCGTCTTGTGTTTCATTGGTTGGGTGTGCTGCCCCCAAATAGACTGATGTGTGGGTGGAGTTCTAGAACGAGCCAGCCCTTTTTTAGCTCCATTTTACTTGTGCAGCTTGAATTTAGCTCTCAGACAAGTAAACATCTGTTTATTAACTTACCTCCACATTATTAAGAAATTGTTATTCCAAGCACAACGCTGGAATAGTGTCTTCTGGGGTTGCTATAATAAATACAGCACTGGAATACCTGCCACAGCAACGAAATGGGAGCATTGTTACCACGCGTCGAGCATACTCCCATGCTCAGAAAAATGATACATTATTTTGCTTGTTGCTATTAAGCACTGAACATATTTATTTTTCTCTTTCATGAGCACAGTCTGCCACAGCTGGAAGAAAGAATGAATAAGAGACCCTTTCACCCTGTTTAGCTATATTGTACATAAGTGCTTTTGAGAGAGGGATGATAGCAGATAGGATTACAAGTGTTTATGGTAAACAATGGAAGATCAGCGTACATTTGTATTTATCATGGGACTGATCCTGTGAGCTGTTATTACCACTGGTTCAGCTCCATTGGAAAGCAAAAGCCACCAGTCTGGCATAGCAGCTCCTACCCAATCCCTCACCTTGCTGCCAGCATAGGGGGTGTGGCCAGGCAGCTGCAACATCCCGCTGATCCCTGTCATGGACCCTGCTGCAATTTAGAGGCGCCTTAAGGCGCCTCTAAATTGTGCCTTGGAATTGACCTGGTATCTGGTGACCCCAAGAATGGAGGTGTGGAGGGGCATAAAGATGGCATGAATTGCCATTTGCAAAGCCCCAGCAACTCCAAGATGTGCTGGGTGCAGAATGACCCAAGTTCTTGCCCTGGATGCCTAAACTATTCATTCCTGCTACTACTGGTAATAACTACTAACATCTAGATCCACAGGTCTAAAAGGATAAAGGGTTTTTTTTTGTTTTTTTTTTAAAGACAGTTTAAAGATGGTGCCCAAACTAAAGCCTTGGATCCAAACACTGCTTCCCCCGCCTCTCTAATAGACTGAGCTGTACTTAAACGTCTTTAATTCCTCATCAATTTGGGGAAAGTTTGGATTTGAACTTTCCAGCTCTGGCCTCGTACTAAGCTAGAGCGTGGCCAGCCCTTATGCAGCCATGTTGGAGAGATAGAGGGAGTAAGAATTCCCCTGTCCTCTTTTCCCCCCCTTTGTCCCCTATTCTGTCTGTCTGTCTGTCTCTCTCTCTCTCTCTCTCTGCCTCCCTCCCCGCCTCTAGCTGAGTGACTAGTTCTTGGCAAATAATTTTGACAATGAACACTAGGCCAGAGCCTCAGCTGGTGTGTTTTCGCATCATTCCATTTACGTCACTGAATTGATGCAACTTTAAACCATGTGAGGATCTGGCCTTTAGTGGCTAGGGAATTTTCTGTGAGCAGCATATGACTTTGCCACTCCATATGGGTGTAAATGGCTAGAAAAAGTACAAGGCAATGCAGAATCAGGTCATGCGGCATGTTTCTGTGCTCTGAGCCGGACTCTTAGGCTCAAGGGATTCTAAGTAGGAATTTCACCTTTGAGAGCAATCGGAGACGGATCAAGTGGGTGGTGTGAATTCTCATCATTCAGGGTTAGATCCCCAGCTGATGTAAGTTGCCATAGCTGTCTTGGGGGCAGCGGAACTACACCAGCTGAGGACCTGACCCTCTGAGTTCCAAATGTATCGTATGAAACTATTTATCCATATGTTCCTAAAATCCCCACTGTTTCCAGGACCATTCCTGCCTGTGAGCGTATTCGCTAGAACATTTGTGGATAATGAACACAGCCTGACCTAATTCAGTTTCTCATCCAAGCAAATATTATGAGGGAAATGAGCCACTTGCCCATCTCTCAATATCATAATGTATTGCTGCTGCTGCTATTTGTTTGCCTTTTTAAAACAAGAACTATATATGTAGAATTCAGGCCTGATTGAAAAGTCAGTGGAAGTCAATGGAAGTCTTCTCATTTAATAGGTTTTGGATCAGTCCCTCTAATGTATTGAAAACATCTTATAATCCTGCCTGTCTTGATCTATGAGCTGTGTCTTTCATGTAACTTTCTCTTCTGTATCCATAGAACTCAAGCCGGAAATTGGAGTGGGACAATCCAACACTCCCCATGTGCTTTTTTGCTATGAAATGTGGGACACTTTTCCCCTCCCCTCACTTCTGCATCTAGCAAGATAGAATTTTTAAATGTCATGTCAACCAGTGTGAATTGCACACAGCAATGGATCAAAATTTGACCTTTCTTTCCTTTAGATCCCTGCATCCTACAGCATCAGCATTGTTTTTCATCAAGCATATTGCTACAAACCCCACTTCAATATCATTCTCACAAGGTTCCACTGAAATCCTTCATCCTGTAGCAGGTTAATCCCATGTTGCCGATGACTTTAGGCAGTGACAAGGTGCAAAGCAAACAGGCTTGGCTGGGCTCTCTCTCAAGTATTTGTTTAAAGTCATGTTGCCAGCTTTTTGCCCTTTCAAAGTTCGGTTGCTCTTTCGAACAGAGAGTGTCAGTTTGTATCTAAGCGCAAGTATGGTGCGAAGACTAGTGTATGTGGTTGATGACTTGCTTCTGGCAATGGACAATGGTCAGCTGTCAGGACAGAGGCTATCAGATCTCGGAGCTGGCTTTAATACTGTTCATCATGGAGTGTTTCTGACTTGCCTGTGGACTACTAGAAGAGTGGCTGAGCTTGTTCTAATGGTCTCTGTTTTCCTCCTGAGATCTCCCATAGCATAACTGAGAAATAGCCCATCTTCCCATTGGGCTCTTTTGTGCACCGTTTCTGTATGGTCCCATTCTTTTACCCCTCCTTTAAAATGTGTATGTGTGAAAGACTGCACTGGGGTTCATTTGGACCTTTGTCTGCTCCTGAAGTATTGAAAGGAGCAATGACCAAGAGTCCCTTATTCCAGTTGTCATTAGCTAGAAGATTATGGCCATTTCCCTTATCTCTGTCATCTCTAGGTTGCTTACTGCCATGCCTTCCAATCTGAGCAATGCTTGAAGACCACCAGATGGCTTCATCTAATATATAATGTAGCGTTAGTGGTGCCAGTCATTTTAAGTTCTTGCCTCTATGCTCCACCTTCTGCCTAAGGCTCATTGGCACAGACTGGAATGCCATTCAGGATGTTTGTGTTAATGTATAAGGCTCCAGACAGTCTGGATCTCGCTATCGTAAAGACTAGCTGCCCTCCTCCTGTACCCTCCAAGAGACGATATCAGCTGCAAGACTGAATGTTTCGGAGGCTGTTGGCAAGGTGGTTTTAATGCAGGTTCCTTGACTCTGGAACTGGCTTCCCTTGTTGGCCCATCAGAACCTAATTGGGCTTGTTATCCTTTGGGTTACAGTGCAAGGTTCAGCTGTTTGCTCAGGCATTTATCCCAGTGTCGACTTCTGGTAATGCTGGGATATTTTGGTTAGTGCCTCTGATTTATGACAGTTGATATTGAATCTGGCAATTGTTAGAAGTGTATAATGGCCAGGGCATATATAAGTGAAATAAGTGGGGAAGTGGCCAAACTACAGAGTTTGAATCCGGATCTGAATGTCCTTAGGGGTGGGGGTGATTAGACCAAAAAATGTTGTCAGGGCCATCACAAAAATAAGTATTAATGGCATCTATGAAATAAGACCCTAATCTACAGGAGCCATCCAGACAATGTGCAGGCTGTCATCTTGGAGTGTGGTCAGTAACTTGCTGCCCCATCCCTTCCTGAATACTCTGCTATTCCCAGCAGAGTCCAGCTCTATGCTAGTCTTTGCTTTGACTCTTAAAGCTTTCAAACCCTTCTCTTTTCCTGCTACTTTGCTTGCTACAATGACTAATTTTGAAGTGAGCTCATTTATTCACAGTACAGCATGAGAACTTCAATGTAGAGCTGTGAAACCTCACTCTATTCTCTTATATGGATTCTCAATGCAAGGGTAATGGACAAACCTCCAGGGAGAGGTCACAACAAACTTCTTCCCATATCATAGAATCATAGAATATCAGGGTTGGAAGGGACCTCAAGAGGTCATCTAGTCCAACCCCCTGCTCAAAGCAGGACCAATTCCCAACTAAATATGAATGGAGGTCCCACCTAGAGCCTGGCTAGATTGGAGGGAGAATCCAGGGGTCCCAGTATGTAAAAGTTTAAGAGCCACTACTCTATTTCAGCCTAAAATAATTGAAACAAATGTGAGAACAATTGCCTCTGGTTGCTTCCTCCTTCGTCTGCTTTTTGGGAATATGCAAATGAGAACAAGTCACATTCAACATCCACCTCTTTGTCACAAGGTTCATAGTCCGTTCCATTTTCTTAATAACAGGCAATGCTAGCAATTTCTTCATCCATTTGTACAGGCAGGACAATTAAAAGGTGGTGCCAGGCTAACTTTGGAAACATTTCCTCAGCCCTTCTGCTATTTCATGTTCTAGGCAATGTACATGAAATTGAATTCACCACACACAATGTTCTGGTTCATAGTTCAGACCTTGTTTTTCTGAGTTTCCTGATCTGCCCTCTTTTTGACCTGGAGAGAGAGAGCAGCTTGCTACCTGGTACTAGGTTTCTCTCTCTTCCCACACCATCTTTGTCTTTGACTTCATACTTTCAACAGTCTGCTGTGGGAACTAGTCTGTGTGCCATTTTGATGGGGCGGATTGTAAAAAGCAGGATATGTGAAACAGTGAGAAACCTTTCATCTGTAGCTTCAGGAAAAAATGTTTGATCAACAAAGACATTTGGCAAGACACGTGGGTAACTAACAAGGGCTTTTGTATTCACAAAAACTATCCATCACAGCGATCTATCTTATACACATCTTGCTGTTGCCTTTATGGTTTTTCAGCTTGTTGGACACACTGTACTTTGCTCAACCTCAAACACTTAAAACTCCTAAGAATCTGAAAAATGCTTGAGGCATATAAAAAGGCCATTGAAATTCACAGAAAAACTTTTACTACCTTTTTTTTTTTAATGGAGGAGATTAGTAAAACAGGGCATTTTCCAAGCATCCAGAATCCATGGGTCTCAACATTCAACTAAGAATTGAGAAATGTTTCATGATGATATATAGTAAAAATGAACCTCATGCATAAAACCCCCTCACGGGTGGGTTACATCACTGAGCTCATCAGAACACGTGAGTAGCAAATACTGCTTGGAACTCTGGGATTTTCAGAAGTAGGATCATCTCTCTGAAATGTGAGTCAGTCCTACAAGCTGGATACATTCGGGTCAGCAGGCTGGTAGCCAATAAAGTTACTGTAGTCCTAGGATGTAGCTGTAGTTCAAAGTACTATTGTCCCTTTTGTTTGGTGGTTAGCCAAACTTCAGGGCTTCACAGGTTTTTTTCTGGTTGGATGACACATTGGTGAGGTGAGTCAGAGATAATCTTAGTGTAATCTTGTCTATTTACCAAAGTACACAAAGTTCCCCTGAACCCAATAGCAACAAACAATCCCCAAGACTGCCACTCTAGTGAGCTCTGGGACCAGGAAGCCCCCTCCTACTTCCTCTCAGAGTAATGCTCATAGCTCCTCTTGGCTTTCTCCTTCTCACACATACAGCCTGAAACCAATATCCTAGCCTCTGTGTTTGCACCCAAGGAAACTCCTCAGTCCATACAGCTTAGCTCTGGCTTACCATGAGACCTAGTGCCTTGAGTGGGAGGCCTCCAGCCCCTAGACGTATGTCTACTCTGCATAGGAAGAAAACCATCAGAAAAGGAAGAGCCACCTGACCCGTAGGCTGGTAAGTTTCTGCTGCCATGTTTGTTAATATATGGATGGGAGGCATTTCTGGCTTATGGCCCTATTCACTTATTAATACAAGCTGGGGGGGGGAGTTAGACAAATAGTGATGATTAAATTTGTACTATTTACTCACTGATTGTTAGACATGGATTGGGGCACTATAATTATGAGCCTCATGTACCCATCCCTGCTAAAACAGTGCACCTGTGAGTAATTAGCTTACAGTGAGAGTAATTTACGATTGGAACAATTTACCAAGGGTCATGGTGAATTCTCCATCACTGATCGCTTTTAAATCGAGATTGGATATTTTTCCAAAAAATCCGCTCTAGGAATTATTTGGGGGTTGTTCTCTGATGTGTGTTGCAGAGGAGATCAGACTAGATGACCACAATGGACCATTCTGGCCTTGGAATTGATGAATCTATGAATCTTATCCATCTGCCACACCCACCCTGTCCTGGTCTGCCAGTAAACTGTATCCAAAAAAAGCTAGCTGTAATGATTCCAAACAAAAGCAGACTGCGTATTTGGTCCATAGCTGGCTGAAATGAGTCCCAATTACAGCAGAAAGTGGCCACCTTCTGTGTTAGGCGTCCCAGTAGCTGGCAGTCAGTCAGAGCGGTCCATTGGATGTAGGATGCTTGTGAAGAGGCTCCATTGTTTCTCCATGCTAAATCAGCATCTCGTTGGTTTTAGCATGAATTTTCACCCATTGCTGGCTAGTGAGGAATGCAAACTTCTCACGGAGTAGGAACTCCAGATGGTTGGTTTACGTTCCAGGGCAGGGTATACTTATTAGGGCCACCTCTGTAGCTCACGAGGTCCCTCCATTTGGAGATGTGCTGGTCAGTCACCAGATGCCTAAAAACCATCTTGGTCTCCATGGATGATGGCCTGAAACAGAAGTTTACACTTCCACTCGGGGACCTGCAGAATTTCAATGTTTTCTAGAGATTGCCTTTCCTGGTTTCATAAACCTGTAGCTAGTGACAACACCCCTTATGACACTGGGAAAAGTGGTAGGGACTTATAAATAATTTCAATTAACATTTGTATGTATATCTTACCTTGATGTGTGATGGCGTTCAGTGTTGTTCCAAAGGACATCTGCAGCGTTTTTGTGAGACTAATATAAAGCTAATTGTTTAAAAAATATAATCTTTTGACCTTGAGGTAAAGCAGGCCCCCATGAAACAGTAGAAAATGTAATTTTTTTTTATTGTGGTCCGACAATAATGTGCTCTTTCACTTTCCTTGCAAGACCCTTCCACCCCTGCAGGGAAAATACATGGTATCAGCAACCTAGGGCAGAAGACCCACCATCTGTGGAGAAGGAGAAAGAGTTTGAGATGAGTTACGGGAGAGAATCTCGATTTAAAACCAATCAGCAGATTGAGTACCAGATGGCTCTAGTGATCTGCTTCTGGACTGGCATGGCCTCCTTCATGTGTGTCCTGGAACTGAAGGGTAGAGGCAGGTTAATCACAATTCTCCAGGAAGGATGCTTCTTCATGCAAAAGTTCTGGAGCCACTGCTGGTCATACCAGGTCTGTATGACAATGTGATCCCATCAATCTGCTTGTGACCCTTCTCCAGAAGTGCCGGTCTATGTATGGGGAATGTGGCAACAGGCATGAGTAGCATCAGGGATCACACCTGACATGCCAGTGCCCCCTTCTGAGAGGTGCTTTCAGCAGGACAAATACCACTGTCAAAATGTCCGCCAGTGTTTCTCAAATACTCTGCCTGAGTCCTGAAATAGGACTGACAGCTTGAGCTGGAGAGGTTCTTCCACTGGGTTAGGCTCCACGCTGGTGACTCTGGTCGCTAGGATTTAAACATGGCTCAGCTGGAAGTATTGGCAGGCTCAAACCACTCCTGGGGTTCCATCAGGTGGGATGGACAGACAGGTTCTCCCACAGTCTACTACGCACAAAGCCCTAGAGTGGCTACAGTTGACGAGGACACTAGAAACCCTGGGATACATCCCCAGAGGCAGAATCTCTGACTCGGGTCTGCATAGTGCAGTACGGATGCTTCAGCAGAGTTGGGAGGCCCAGGTTTACAATGGAGTGTGGTTTGCTCAAGTGCAGGCTTGGAAACACCTACTCTGCAGGTGTGGGTCCCATAGGCCCAGGCTTACTATGCAGTGTAGATGAAACCTAGATATTTTTACAACACAAAAGGACTTGATTGCTCCTTCTGTTGATTCTGAAGGCGCATGCTTGGCCTTTACCAAGGTCTTGTGAGTGTTTTTGGATTCACCTGCTGGTAGCCATTAGCTCATTTCAGCATTACAGTATCTGAAAGTAGCGTCTTGTCTATTCCAGCTCCCTATGGACTGTGTCTGAGCTGAAAGCATGGCTTCATCTTAACCTGGATGGATGGCCTATGATTTCCTTGGAACCAGCTGTCGTTAGCCTGTTGCACTCTTTCCTGGCTCCCTTGTGGCATGGCTGATGGCAAAATGGCTCCTCTTGACCTGAAGGATGGAGTATCATTTTTTAAACTGTCGGCCATTTGGTATTGCCATCAGCCGAATCCAGGGAATTAAAGGGCACTTAGCACTGTGCCAGAATTAACACATTTACCCTTGGTAAATGTTCACCTTCACTGGATTGTTTGTAAATGGTGGGGTGTCTCACCCCAAAAAAGAGGGGTTATTTCAGAAAATGACATAAAATATGCACCATTGTTATTCTTTTCTCCAGTAGGGAGAATACATTTGCTGAACCTGAACAAATATTTCATAATGAATACATTTGTCCTTGGAGGCTCTTTGATAAGGGCATCCCATACCCCTGACATGTGTACACCCTTTCCAAGTGTCTCCTTTTGGCACCAGTTATAAAGGCTTTACCAAAGGCTCAGTTACACATGCAGTGTGCATGCATCCTTATCTCTTGCCCCCTTTGCCTCTTAATGCTGCCAGCTGTAATTCCTGCCAATCACTTTGGTCAGCAGAACTATTCATTATGGGTATTTGGGCTCTAGAATATTTTTATCTGCTTTTCCCCGGCCTCTTGTCATCAGCTGGCAGCCAAAACAATCACTTTCTTATTGCTTTATAAACTCTGCAATAATTACATTAGTGTTTCAGAATGCGTGAGCCTTTGCAAACTTCTTAAGCTATTGTTTGGACTTGCAAAAGCAATTCAAGTTCAGGAGCATCTATTCATACCTGGGCCCATATTCTGCTTTCCATCACTCTACTGTAACGCTCCACCAGAGCTGTCCTCTCTATCAAACTCTCCTCAGCTTCCTTGGCCCCATCGATATCCTCTCTGGGTGTAAATTATTTGCATGGGATGTTCCTCTGCCACATCCTCCTCTTTTGATTCCACTAGGGGGCACTGGGTCTCCACTGCATATTTGACTACGCTTATGGTGCTCCTTACTTGCAGATGTTTTCTCCCTTCCTCAGAATGGATTCTCCTTAAGGCTCTGTAATTGCTAATCCATACTCCTAGTTCCCTTCTTTGAATCATCTTAAGAGCCCCCTGAAGCTGAGCGGACTACTGAAGTGTATAAGCAGGGGGATAGCGAGTTGAAGTCGAGAGGTGCCATTACAACTGCACATGACATTAGGGAGACTATGACTGGAATACTATGTCCCGTTCTGGTGCCCATGCTTTAAAAAGGATGTTGACGAGTTGGAAAAGGTTCAGAAAGAGCTCCTAGAATGATTCTAGGTCAGGAAAACACGCTTTACAATGAGACTAAAGAAAGTCTAACTTTTTAGTTTATCCAAGAAAAGGCTACAAAGGGACTTGACCACTGTTTTTAAGTAGCTGCATGGGGAGAAGACTTCTGATACTAGAAGACTTTTAACATAGCAGGTAAAGGCGTAATAAAGTCCAATAACTGGAATCTGAAGATAAATAACTCAGAGTATCAATAAGTTGCAAATTTTAATAGTTAGGGCAAATAACCTGAAGAACAATTTACCTAAGGATATAGTGGATTTTTTTGTCACTTGAAGTCTTTAAATCAAGACTTAGTATCCTAATAATAGTATCTACATAATAATTAATAATAAATGCTGTAGCTCAATTAGAAGTTATGGCCTTGTCTTATTCAGGAGCTCAGACTAGATAATAATAGTGGTCCCTTCTAGACTTAAAGTCTATGATAATGGCTGGTTTGATGGCTTTCATATCTCAGATGTCTTGAAAAGGACCTGGCAGAGAGATCCCTAATTGATACTGGGAGAAGTAAGAGGCTATTGTCTTTAGTAATAAACTTTCTGTACTGGGAAATTGAGTTAGGTTTGCCATTCCAGCTGTTTATTGAGTAGGACAAACCTATTGCATTGTCATGTGGTGACAGGTATTCATCACATCACTACTCCATCATGTCGTCATGTAGCACATTTTGATGAAATCATGGACACACCATCATGTAGCAATGTGAAGTTGTTGAGTCCACCAAACATAATTTTCCAAGACACGCCGGTGGTCCTAAAAGCTTTGGAACTGCCCCATGTTGAAATCAAAACAGTCCTGAAAGAACTGGAGTGAGGGCGGTGTAGAGTTCCTTACATTGTAAGCTCTTTAGGGTAGGAATTCTTTTTCTCTTTACGGTACTTAGCACAGTGGGGCCTTGGCCCTATTGTAATACTAATAAGACTGAAAGATGGCAACTTATATGTACTGTAGCATTTCCTGGATTGAAAATCTTGGGTGGCACTAGGCGGACAGATACTTTTGTGTTGCACATTGTGACTTGGAGAAAAAACAGATCAACAAATAAAATATGCTTTGTCTTAAAAAGAAGCTTTTCTAAAAGCTATGCAAAATTTTGACAAGAAAGGAAACATTAACAGCTTCTCACTAAGAGAAAACAAAAGTCATGATGACCTTTTCTTTCCCAGAGAGAGCAAATCCTTTTAGTAGTAAAGAATGACACTTCAGATGCCAGGAGGTTGGCTGTTAGCCAAGCTATACCCATTTCCAGAAAGCACAGTCAGGTAATTGATGCAAGGCGAATGGCCTCCATGGATATGAACAGCAAGATGGGGAATAGCTTAGGGTATGATGAGTTAAGAGGTCCAAGAAACTTGAGGTATGGGTATTGTCCCCAATTTTCTGGATAGAATACACTCATTGTCTGTGTATAACAAATAGTATCTTAAACATACAGCAATATCAAGACTGATTAATAAAATTATATGAAACCTCTGTATATTAAAATGTATATGCTTGGGGACAAAATATTAAAGGGGCTTCAACTTGGCCTCTAGTACTGCACCCATAATTAATTGTGAGTGGAACTGCAAACACAAATGGGAACATTTAGACCTGTTGCTATAGCTCTGCACAGATACAAAATTTGTATCCGCCTTCGAGCCCCGAGCTGCAAAAATGGTTCGCAGATATCCACAGATTTGCAGGGCTCTACATGTAGCTAGATGACTTGCAATCTAATGTTATGATGCTATTATTTACAGTCACAACTAATTAATTATGGCTGCACTTTTCTACCTATGATTGATTAGGGGCACAAAGTTAGGGACAGTTCTTTAAACATTCCCCTATCATTATAAAATATATTTATTTTCAAAAAGTCTAGTGATTTAGTTAGTCCTTAGTTAAGAATTTGTCACATGATATAATGTATTTCCATGTCTTCGCTTGAAATCAGTTTGGTACTTTTTTCAATTTTGCTTGCAAAAGAAAATAATAAATCTCATTGAATCCTGATAAAACCAATTTAAAACTTACTTACAAGCGTTTTACAACAATTAGCTGGTAACTGCTGATTCCAGCAATACTGTTAGACGAAAAATGAATGTAAGCCATCTAATTATAACTTCTAGTCTGAATTTCTAGATCAAGTTCAATACAATCATTAACTAGAATTGCTATAGATTTTTGCATATCTGAATCTATTCATCAGCAGAATTGTCATGTGAAATTCAGGTTTATGCTACCATTCCAAATGAGATTCCATCTGATTATATTCATCACCAGAATGGTTATGTCCATCATTGTTCAGATAGGAGAATTTGTTTCTCATGTCTAATCTGATTTTTCTCCCTTTGCTTGTCTTTCTTTTAAACCAAGTAGGGAGTTTTTGTGCATTATTGCTGAAGCTCTTTCTGATAACTATTGGTCCATACTTTCACCAGCTATAGTATGTTCCTGTTAGAAACAGTTCCACGTTACTCCAAATAACATTCAGTTCAAAGTCCCTCCTTCAACGTTTAGTGAATTTTAGAGCACAGGTTTTCTCATGAGTAAAACCCTGGGATTCAGGAAATTTAGGTTCAGTATCTGGTTTTGCTACAGATCCTGTGTGACTTGGGGTAATTCCCTATGGTAGTATAAAGTGGGCCTCTGACAATTTACATCAGATGAGGATCTGTCCCATAATCAATCTTTGCCTCTGTTCCACACCTGCTTCCTTTCCCCCATCCTTTGTCTTGTCTATTTAGATTTGAAGAGAAGGGATTGTCTCTCACCTTTGTTGTAGCCACTGTAGAAACATAGTATCCCCATCTCAGCTGGGGAATTTATTACAGTAATACAATTAATAAAATATGGCCATCTTCCATTATTAGCCTAGCCTTTCACTGATGTTTAAAAGGTGAACTGCTTCTTGTAAAGAAGCAGTAAGACATGTCAAAATCAATAGTGACTCATGAGCCAAAGTAACTCCATGAGCTTCAGTGAAGATATTTGGCCCTACATGTTTGATTCTTTTAATATTTCCTCATAACTCAATCTTTCCAGCTCCTGCGTCATTGTCATCAATTTAATCTGAATTCCCCAGTATGGCCTCAGACCCACTGAATGTCATAAGAAACTTAGTTTTTACCTTGTTTATAACCAAATAAGCCTACAGTTTTAATGACATTTTTCCCTACCTTCAATTTAGTCACATTAGTAATAGGAGCCTATTGCCAAAGGCAGTCTTGGTAATGCTATTAATTCTTATACAATAAATTGATGCCATTGACCTACCATACATGACAGAATTTGGGTTCAAAGCAAGATTCTGCAACAGACATTGCCTTTGGATTTTCCTACTTCACATGGGGTGTGAAAAAGCTTCCAAACATGTCTAACAAATGTTAACGACATTAGGCTTTTGTTCTAAAAAAAAATCAAATCTGTCTTTGGTTTGTATGGGATTTAGTTACATTTTTTTCCCCTCTGAACTATGTAGTGACTTTGTTTGCAGGCCTTTTGGGGTGCATTTGGCATTCCATCTGTCTGTTGCAAAACACAAAGAGCAGGTAAAACCAGAGGCAGCTGTAATATCACATGACACTTTCAAACTAGTAGACAGATCAAGATCCCATAAACGTCTGTGGAAGCTTTGCTCCACATCCCAGTGGGAGCCAGATTGGGATTCAAATTTGCCTTACTGTTGAGTAATCTTCAAGAAGATTTAGTTTGGATAAGCACCTAAAAATCTGAATGTTCATCCAAACCTTAGCCAAGCAACTGAACTTTTGGAATCTTCAAAATATGGCTAAACAATCATGAGGCTCTTTCCTATGTCACTTTTTTTTCTTCATTGTAACCAAGTCAAAAGTACTTTTTTCAGTATAGTTGCTTTATTTTTTGGTAATTAGACACTTCCACTAAAAAGATAACCAATTTAGAACAACAACAAAAAAGTGTTGGTACCAATTTGGGGTAAAGGACACTGATATAGAGGTATGTGGAGGATCGAAATTCCATTTCATGATGGGTTGCGATTTTGAAATATGTTTTAATTCTGATTTGGAACAAAAAAACCCAAACTTTGAAATTCTCCATCAAAGAAAAAAGCGTTTCCTTTCTATTTTGACTCTTTAAAATGTTATATTATATTATGATACAAAATGAAAAATTCAAAACAGTCATTTCAGAATGAAAAATTGAAATATTTCATTCCAAAATATCAAAATGAGATGTTTTCACACCGTTAGAACTTTTTCCCTTTTTTTCGCCCAAACAAATTTTTGGTGAAACCGACAGAAATTTACAAAGTTTCAATTTCAGTGTATTTTCTGATTGAAAATTGTTCTAATTAAAAATTTTCCTACCATTTCTACTCTGGTGTTTTTGTTTTATCTGAATCATCGCCTCACTATGAGAAAGAAATCATGGTCTTGTAGCGAAGTCATTGGTCTAGGACTCTGGAGATCTAGGTTCAGTTCCTAATGGGTAAGTCACTCAATCACTCTATGCCTCAGTTTCCCATCTGTACAATGGGTATAATACTTCCTTTCTTCCACCCTTTGTCTTGTAAGTTTTCTGGGATGCAGTAAGTCTTTGCTATGCACATGTCCAGTGCCTGTGGGACCTCAGTCACAGTTAGTTCTTCTTGCTGCTACTGTACTATAGATAATGATAATACTACCCTTATTTTTCAGATATTCTGTATGCTTTTTCAGACAGGGCACTAGCAGCAAGATAAAATTACTTCTGCATCCAGGGGCTGGTATCTCTTTCTGAAGCAAAAAACAAATAACCATATAGAGTAATATCTTCTATTTGAGCATCTCAAATCACTATATCAATAGTAACCATCAACAACTTGCCTAAAATTATACAACAATTCTGAGGATGAGCTGGGAATTTAATTGATTCCCAATACCCTGCTTTAAGAACCAAACCAAGTTTCTTTGGAAAACCTGATAAGTAATAAATGGGATATGCCAGAGTTCAGTGCCTGATAGTTGTCTCGTGGATGGGGTGATAATAATTTGATGCAGGTTCCCGGGTGCATTTCCTGCCATGTACAGTGTAATTCAGTTTTACATATCAGTTTTACGTGAAGTTGTTCCCGCTGTTATTCCTAGGAATATCCTTCCAGGAATAATGTAATTGCTCAATTTTGCATTGCCATCAAAATAATTAGAGTATTACTGTAGTGAGGTGGAGTGGCCCCATTCTGGTGCGGAAGGGGTTAACTCATCCTATTGGTCCCAGCTAACTCCACCCATTTCCCCTTGCAGGAAGTGCAGGGGCGGAGCAGGAAGTATAAGAGCAAGGCCCAGAAGCTCAGTTGGAACCAGACCAGGGAAGGAACCAGATGTTCTTTCCAGGGACCCAAACTGCCAGTGGAGCCTATGACTGGCTGTGGCAGGCAACAACCTTCCATAATTGCTTAGAGGGAAGGCAAACCACTGTCCCGGCAGACTGAGACACCCAACGAAGGAGTGGAAAGCAAGCCACCCAACAAAGACCGGGAACCAGGCCACAGATCAGCCCCACCAGATGCCAGTAGGAAGTAGCCCTGGGGATAGGGGCATTGGTCCTGTTGTGTTGCCGGGAGACAAGACAGTGACCCCATGTTCTCTCATCAACCCTGTGACCGGATCACCCATCACTTCTAGGGCCCTGGGCTGGGAAGCAGGGAAGCAGGTTGGGCTTGGGTCCCTCTACCACAGCCCCGCACTCGGGGCTGGATTAACGCTAACTTTTAGGCCAGGAGGCTGGAACCACTGACTCTCTACCTAAGCTACTGCTTGCTCAGTTGCGCAGCCACAAGCCAGGGTGCCCAAGAGACTAACCAGCTGTGAGTGCTGATTTCCTGACGCTGCCAAAGGGGGCACCCTGGGCCATGAGATGCAGGAGCACTACAGTTACCATTGTTTAGAACTGAGTTATTTTGTTAATGACTGCAAAATAGAATATCAGCGTTTATCACTGGACAGTGGCTGCCATTAGAAAGTCAACATTAACCAGATACACAATGGTATCTGGTAGGCCACACTTACTGCCATTTTTCACAATACTTGCATTATTAATGCAACTGCTACATTTCTGCAATAACCTTGTCTGAACCCTAAAGGTGGCTGAAATTTTCAAAAAGTACTGCCTAAAGTTTGTGAGGTTGATGATGGGAGTTGTTGGGTGCTCATCATGTTTGAAAATCAGTGACCAAACATGTACTTAGAAGGTTAAAATTAGCCAACCATTTTTGATGATCTTGACCCATGCAGTCCATCTCCTACTCTGCATGGCACTCCAAATACAGAAGATGTTCTAGGTTGGTTTGACTGACTCTCTAATTTACTGTACATTTACATGTGATTAGGGTATATTTCCTCAGTGCACCTATTGTTCTGAGACACACAACATAATTTTGTGCAGCACAAAGTGCCATTATTGCCTGTATTATAACTCTGTTGTCATCATTGCTATTTCTGTAGCAAGTGGTTCCTTTTTGTTCTCCATTCATCCCTGTCAGAAAGAAATCTGTGGGAAGGGAATTTAATGGTATTATTTTGTTCTCAAGAGAACAATAACTAATCATGAATATTAGCTATTGGCTATTAGCTATCAACCATCAAGCTAGAACATACCCTCCGCAAAGAAGTGCAAAAAAAATTAGTTTTGAAGCAAATGGACCATTCTTTAAGTCACCTCTGAAGAGGAATTTTCTAATTACAAAACCCCATTTCTTTTTATCAAAAGTTATTCACTTTCTGAGGCTTTCTTTGGTGTATCACCTACTGTTCTAGAAAATGTACATCTGAATAAGATTATTCATCTTCAAAACCCAATCTCTTTCTTCTTGATCATGTAATAAGATAATTCTGATCTCAGTCTGTTTCAAAGGAAAATAACTTTGGTTTCAAAGCAAGCCTTATTCTGATTTACCTACAAAAGGTAAGTGGAATGGATTTAAATATGATTTTGCTTGATAGTTTAGGGAACCTTCTTTGCAAACACTGCAAGGAAGTCTGTGGCTTGGTGTAGGATGAGCATCTCAAACAGGGGGGATTTGATAGCAGCCTTCAACTACCTGATGGGGGGTTCCAAAGAGGATGGAGCTCGGCTGTTCTCAGTGGTGGCAGATGACAGAACAAGGAGCAATGGTCTCAAGTTACAGTGGGGGAGGTCCAGGTTGGATATTAGGAAACACTATTTCACTAGGAGTGTGGTGAAGCACTGGAATGCGTTACCTAGGGAGGTGGTGGAGTCTCCTTCCTTGGAGGTTTTTAAGGCCCGGCTTGACAAAGCCCTGGCTGGGATGATTTAGTTGGGAATTGGTCCTGCTTTGAGCAGGGGGTTGGACTAGATGACCTCTTGAGGTCCCTTCCAATCCTGATATTCTATGAACATCCAACTGAAATACTCAGTGGTAGGAGAAAGCAGCTCTTGCCATGGGATTGAGATATTCGGTTAAATTCAGCCCTGAGTTACTCTGATGAATACTTCCCCATATAACACCATTTACTTCAATGTGGATTCACTGAGGATGCAGAGGGTAGAATTGATTGCCTGATGTGGAATATGAGACTTAAAAGGTTCTTGGTTTTAACTTTACACACAAACCTAAACCACATGGAGTGTGAACATCCAATTTTTCAATGTTGTTTATAATGAGCCACTTACTATCCAAGCTAGGCACCAAATCCTACATTAAAACAGGCATTGAATTGAATTCATAATGAAGTCTACTCTTGCCATCTGTAGGCTCAGCTGCTTTTACTTGTCTCATTATGATGTAGTTCTTATCAAAGTATCTAACCTGCAAACATTTGGCAGAAAATATAATAGTTAGAAAATACACAGCAGCTATAAAAGTAATTACCACTGAGAATGAAACTACTAAACTTGAAGTGCCTGAAAGCATCCCATCAATGTGCCATCCTTTCCTCTCCATCTATTGCTTTACTTTTCTACAAGTAAAACAAATACAAAAGGATAACAGGATAATACAGCTGGGTTCTGAGCAGGTTGTAGTCATTGTCTTTTGTTGTTGTTTGTTTTTTAACATGCACATGCGCACGCACTATGTGCCACAACCTCATAATATCATGAGATGTGACTCTTCTTAATCAATAGTCTAAAAGTTCTGCTTCACTATTTCTCTCCTCAACCTTTGAGGTTCCAACAGCTACCAGATGGCAACTTGTTACTTGAAGAGACATGTGCCAGAAAGCTGAAATTACCAGATAATGATTCTGAAGTTGTTGCCGTGCATTGGATCTGGGCCCGATATAGTAAAGAACACCAGATGGGTTTCAGAAAGCTGTTAAACCACTTACCTCTTTGCTAGCAGCACAATGAAGAAAGCACTTTGCAAGTTTCTAATAGCTCTAAGAGCTATGAGGCCTTGACTTCCAGACCAAAATACAAACATGCATGAAAAGACATACTTGCTGGAGTGTGACATGTAACTTCAGGTATCTGGACCTGCTATCCACTGGAGAGTTTAATTATTAGCAGCATACTGCCTTTCATGTCTGCTACACACAAGAATGGCCAGAATCTCTTTCCTGTATTGCATTGAGAGCACCTCATGTAACAGCCTGGATGAATGCAGCACAGAGTTTGTTGTTACTACACGGCCTCTTGATTTTTGTTGAGGCTGACAATAATTTATAATATAAAGCAGACGTTGTCGAGTAGTGTCTTTGTGCGGACACAGTTCTTTTCTACTGCTTCAACTTGATGTATACATTCACTGAAGAGCAGACACGTAACTAATATGAGCATGCATTGCGGTGTTTACAACTTCAGCTACTCCAGTCAGGAGTTGTCTATACAGTCTAGTAAAGTTTATCACATGTCTAAGTCAAGCAATGAAGGCAGGGTGACCAGGTGTCCGGTTTTCGAGTGGAACACCCAGTCAAAAAGCGATCCTGGCAGCTTCAGTCAGCACCGCAGACCGGGCCATTGACTGTCCAGTTGGTAGCGCTGCACAGCGGGGCAGGCAGGCTCCCGGGAAGCAGCCTGCATGTCACCTCTCTGGCTCCTATGCGTAGGAGCAGCCAGGGGGCTCTGCACACTGCCCCTGCCCCAGGCGCTGCCCCCGCAGCTCCCATTGGTCGAGAACCATGGCCAATGGGAGTTGCAGTGGTGGCGCCTGTGGATGGGGTAGCGTGCAGAGCCACTTGGCTTCACCTCCATGTAGGAGCCAGAGGGGGGATATGCCCGCTGCTTCCAGGAGCTGCTTGAGGTAAGCGCTGCTTGGAGCCTGCACCCCGGGTCCCAAACACCTACCCCAGCCCTGATCCCCCTCCCACACTCCAAACCTCTCAGTCCCAGCCCAGAGCACCCTCCTACACCCCAAATCCCTCATTCCCAGCCCCACCCCAGGGCCCGTACCCCCATTTGGAGCCCTCATCCCCCCCCGCACCCAACCCCTTGCCCGAGCCCAGATTCCCTTCCCGCCCTCTGAACCCCTCAGCCCCAGCCTGGAGCCTGCTCCTGCACCCCAAGCCTCTTATCCCTGACCCCACCCCAGAACCTGCACCCCCAGCCAGAGCCCTCATCCTCGCATCCCAACCCACTTGCAACCGATCGCATCCCACCCCACTGCATCAGCCTGGAGTCCCCTCCCGCACTCTGAACTCCTCATTTCTGGCCCCGCCCGGGAGCCCGCACCCCCAGCCGGAGTCCACAGCTTAGCCCCCTGAGCCAGGCCGGTGGAAATGAGCAAGTGAGTGAGGGTGGGGAGAGTGAGTAACAGAGGGAGGGGGAATGGAGTGAGCGGAAGTGGGGCCTCAGAGAAGGGGCGGGGCAAGGGCGGGGCCTCAGAGGAGGGCGGGGCAGGGGCTGGGGCAAGGGTGTTCGGTTTTGTGCCAGTAGAAAGTTGGCAACCCTAAATGAAGGTGGTGGGCTGGTTTGCCTGAATGAAATCCAGGACCGGAACTCTGTGTTGTTTTAATCGTCCCAATGATTACTAGAGAAAAATATGAAAAAATAAATAACAACAGTATTGCCAAACGTGAGTTGTCAAAAATGGAGTCAAGTACTGAAAAATCATGAGATGGGCTTTAAAAATAATACATTTTGGATCCTCTTTTATTTGCCTTCTGAGATGTTAGGGTGCACTCATTCATGTTTTTAAGCTCTCCCCCATGCCCCCTGCAACCAGCCAGACTAGAAACTTACTTTTTAAAAATAAAAACTGAGATTCTCTCAGTCAATTGGCTTCTGGATATGAGCCTTTAAGAAAAAAGACAAATAACTCTCCATTTTATCAAAAGTCTCCTGATGGCAATACTAATAACTTCCTAAGCGGTGGCCTGATTTTCAGATATGGTGAACACTCAGTCCTCCTTTTGACACGCAGATACTGTGGTGACGAGGGCTATATGTAAGTACAGTAAAAGCTGTGTTATCCGGCACTTTATCAACCAGAAAGCTCTATTAGCCGGCATTCCTGATATCTCCCAATACAAATCTTCAATCTAGTAAGTGGGACTAGTATACTGCCCAGGATATTATGCAGTTGCATATTCTGCGCTCTACTTTTATGCAGAAGAGGCAGAAGATAAGTAAGGAAGCTGATATCAGGGATTTATTCAGAAAAGCATCTTCCAGGGTTGTCATAGGGTCAGTACAGATTCAGCCCAATCTCCTACACCTTCTACATCTACAGTGATAACTGATGTTGATAATGATGATCCTGAGGCATGGCAAGATCCGGAAGTGTCTTGTGAATCATCAAAGATTAAATTATGTTCAGTATAGTTTTAGTGGTAAGTGTCTTTTAGTGTGCACTATGCACTGCCCATAGTGATATGTTGTGTCATAAGATAACCAACTGTATAGAAAACTTTACCTGTGCTTCAAGAAACCAACCGCTCTGTAGTGCGCTACTGCTACTGGATTGGTGAGTACCTGTATATTATTTTATACTTTATTCATTTAATTGTATTCTAATTCTTTGAAAATTGGTATTCCATTGGTAAGTATAACTCTTAGTTAACCGGAATTTTTGATTAACCGGCACCCTCCATTCCCCCAACATGCTGGATAACAAAGCTTTTACTGTAGATAGATAGATATCAGTTGAAGTTGTAGACACACAGCATCAAGACAAATACATAGGTGCCTAAATATGGATATAGGTATCTAACTTGGATGTTAAAGTTGGAAATTTTGGCCATCCTGCAAAACACACAACACAAGCAGGAAACTTGTTTCCCCATTCTGTGAGTTTTTGAGATTTCAATCCCCCCCCCCCCCCCCCCCCGAATTGGGACAAAAAGGCAAAATTGCAAACATTTTTGCTAACTGATAATAGGGGGTGGGGGTGGGGGAATCGATCTGGTCAATCAAAGTTTTGTTTCAATTTTAACTTATTTTTAATTTAACCTTTTTATTGGTATCAATTAACTTCAAAATGAAAAGTCATTTCACTCTGAATTTTTCATTTTGAAAATGTCAAAATGGGACATTGCAGTAACATCAGAACTTTTCTTTTTTCCCCCAACATTTTTTCAAATTGGGAGATTTGATTAAACAGATTCCCACAAAGTTGCCCTTTCAACAAACTGGCATTCTCCAACAGTGTTTTGTCAGAAAATTCCAAACCAGCTTCGTTCAACAGTTTTGGAATACAGGGGTTTACCTGGCTTCCCCAGTCAACCGTGTCAGACCTTAGTTTGCAAAATGTGAATCCCTCTTTGGAGAATGAGAGCAACTGACCTAGACTCAGCACCTTTCATCCCAAAGCATGTTTCAAACTGATTTGCACAGAGGAATCACTGTTCTCTCCACACATACATTGTTTTTGTTTTACTTTATTTTGTTTTTTTGTGTTGTATTTTTTTTACCAACACTCAGAATTTTGTAAGATAAAAAATAATACAGGGTCTCGGGCTTTAGAACTGCTGTATCCTGGCTCCTCCTAGTGATTATGGACTTATTTCTCCTTAACAAACATACCCAGATTTGTAATGGCCTTTTTGGTTAGTTCCCTTTTAGAAGGGGGAGCAGATTACCATTTGTTTTGATTTCTTGCAGAGATTTAGCTCCAACCTGTGCCTGGCTTTGCAGTTTTTCTTGCTGGTAGTTCCTGGTTTCAGGTGGCTTTTATACAGCTTCAGCACTTAATCTGACTTGAAAGAACTGTTTTTTTCCACCTCACTGACTGCATTGGATTCCACCTCTACCCATCCATGAAAAAGTGTTTCAAAAACAAAGACATAAACAAAACGAAAAAGCACAAAGTTAACAGAATCATACACAATTGCCCCCAAAACATATTACCCTGAACTCTATTATTGTTTATTCTTAATTTATTTCCATCTGTTTTATTAAATCTAATGTGTCATAGAGACCAGATCTAACCAATGATGCCACAATAAGTATTACCCTTTTAAAAAAAGTTGTATGAGGAGTATCAGGAGTTTCCTGAAATTACTTAGACAAACGGAGCAAACAGACACCACAAGGATATAAAGTGTATACAGTGAGATCCTCGCTTCTGCTCCAGCTCTTTTTACCCACCCTAAAAGCCCCATATCTGGCCTGGGGAAGGTTCACCTGGTGCAGACACTGTAGAAGACGGCCGTAAGCCACTTGCAAGCCCCACTGTAGGGATAGGTCTGCAATACTCAGCAGTGCAGAGATTCTGAGCAAAGTCACAGCCCAGCTCTGATTCCGAACCCCTCCCCCCCCCCGACCTCTGCTCCGACCCCCTTTCCCCATCCCTGCTTTCCCCCCTACAGCCCTTCATAAAATGAGGGTATTCTAGTTGATTGGTGTGGCTCAACTTCTGCCGGGCTGGTGGTGGCAGGAATGGGATACAGGTGTGCGTTTAGAACTGAGCAGCTTTCATGGCTAGCAGCGCCAGCACAGACAGCCCCCGCACCCTGCTCGCCAGATGCCTGGGATCCATCCACTGGGGGTAATCTATATATCCTATCTGGTTACAGCTCTAGGCAGTGGATGTACAGGCTCCGGTACTGATACTACCCCATCTCTCTAGGCGCCTGGGTTCTAAACCAAAATCATACCCTAGTAGGGCACCCATTACCTTGTGGACCCCAGTACGACTGAACCATTTACATAATTGTAGTTATGCCACTGCCCCTTTAATCCAGGAAGTGGAGCCTAAAGTCACGCAACCACTCCCTCTGGAACGTCTTCATTTGTTTATCCTCTCTCCATACCAGCACAGTCTGGTGGGTGTTTAAAGGCACATCGTCAGCGTGATCAGGCGCCAAATTTAGGAGTGATATTATAAATTCTGATGTTAGCAGAAGTGGTTTCAATATAAGCCAGTGCAGTCAGCGATGCAGGAAAGAAACATTATCTGAAGTCAGATAAGGGACTCCTGGATTTTCACCTATATTGGCCCAATTCCTACTTCCATTGAATTCAGCTCCCTCTCTCACCCATGAAAGGTCAGAATGCGCATGGCTGCTCTGTGGGTATAAGAAGGGAGGATGCGCATAAGAAACCATTTTCTCATTATTAAACACACAGTAGCTACATACAATCTCAGTTGTTTTCAGTGTCTCTGTGATTCTCCCATAAACATAGAGAGAGATAGGCCCTGCTCTGAAATACCAGACAGTCAAATAGAGAAAAGATGGGGAAAGGATGTATTATCCCCATTTTACAGCTGGGAAACTGAGGCACAGAGAGATTAAATGCTTTGCCTACGGCCATATTGAGAGCATGTGGCAGAAATAGACATTGAACTCAGAACTCATAAGTCCCTGAATCCAGCCTCCACCACAAACATCCTTCCTTGTTTTTATGTTTCTGAGCATGGTATCTATATTGTTCACCCCAGGCATTTAATAGGCATGAGCCCTGCCTCAAAAATCATTATATTTTATTTAAAATCCTAGGGGATTTTTTTTTACACATAAATTTGGGGCAAATTTTATTTGCCTGCTGGTTTTAGAGGCTGTAGGGTGCCCCGGGTTACCTTTTCATGCAGTTCTCCACCATTATAAGGGCTAGAAACTGGCTCCGATGTTTTAAAAAAAGCTGAGATTCGTCTGTATTTATTGAACTGCAGGTGTGGGGGCTTTAAGGGAAATATCAGACGCTGCAAGGCTCATGACAAAATCACAAGAGTTTGCAACACTGCTTACTATATGATAAATCCTTTTCATGCCAATGTACCTTTTCTCTAAGGAACATCAGGTACTTCACAAACATTGATCAAGCCTCATGCCATTTATCATGGGAGCCAGCTGTTACACATTAAGCTTCTGAAAGTCAACATCATGTGCACAGTCATTTCACTGCAAGAGTTTATCCTAGGGTCAGTGGTGGCGTGATGAGAGTTTCCAAAGCTCTGAGAAAGAGCGTATGTATTGATTTTAGCCTGTGTTATTGTCACAAAGTATGGGGAAGTCAGGGCCCTGCACCCCCCACTTCCTGCAATTCACCCTGACTCTCAGACAGCCAGTAAAACAGAAGGTTTATTAGACGACAGGAACACAGTCCAAAACAGAGCTTGTAGATACAGAAAACAGGACCTCGCAGTCCGGTCCATCTTGGGAAGTAGGGAGCCCAGACCCCGGTTCTGCACCTCCCTCCGTTTCCTCAGCCAGCTCCAAACTGAGACTCCCTCCAGCTCCTCCTCTGGCCTTTGTCTCTTTCCCAGGCAAGGAAGCCACCCAATCTCTTTGTTCTCCAACACCTTCAGTTGGCACCTTGCAGGGGAGGAGCCCAGACCATCAGTTGCCAGGAGACAGGGTGTCAGCCATTCTCTGTGCCGACAGCATCACCCCTGCCCTCTAGGGCTCTGCAACGATCACACACCCTTATCCCACCACCTAGATACTTAAGAAATGCATAGGGGAAACTGAGGCACCCACACAGTATTCAGAGAAAACATTAAAAACATTTCTACTTCATCACAGTTATGAAAATAGACCTGCAACTATATGGATTGCACAGTGAGTAAGGGTACAGTCTTGGGCGCATTCCTCTGAAAGAATGTGCTGCTTGTACGACGCAGAAAAGAATGTTAACGTGAAAACTTGTATTATGAATTAGATTTGAACAAAGCATGTCATGGTGTAATGACTCTTGTGAGAGTATGCATGATGTGTCTGACACAGGTTAGTTTCAATGCTGGCATTGATCTAGGCCAGGTGTGGCCAAACCACTGCTCATGAGATGCATGCAACTCTTTTAGGGTTAAAATGAGGCTTGCAGAGCCGCCCATGCTCCCCCATTCTCCACCTACTAGACTGAGGGGGAGGGAGCTTGGGGCTTCTACCCTGCAGCAGGGTGGTGGGACTAGGAGCTTCTGATCTGCAGGGTGGGGGGAGGGGCTTTTGATTTCAACATAGAACTATACAGCGGATGGGTTTGGCAGCTTTCTTCATCTTCATCTTCACCCCAGACAGTTCACCTTGTCAGTACTGTAAAACAAGGCAATGTCTCTTCTTTAAAACAAATCAGAGGTTAGGGAAATGGGTGAGTGTTAGCTCTGAGAGGACAAAGGCCTCATTAAAGCCAAGCTGACTTTCAGGAATGTCAACTTTGTCCTATATATTTTGTTAATATTTGTATTCACTGATTGAGTTTATGTCTCCAACGTTAATGAGGAGTCACTGCCTCATAAAATGAAGGTATTCTAGGTAATGGGCAGCATTGCTCCAGAGTGATTAATAATTAGGGTTGCCAATTTTGGTTGGCTGTATTCCTGGAGGTTTCATTACATGACATCATCTTTAATTAAAGATTGATCTTCAATTCTGGGAGACTCCAGGACAATCCTGGAGGGTTGGCAACCCTATTAATAAATCTTGTGGAAATTATACTATTCAAGAACCTACACAACATGATTATACTTTGGCTTGAACTTCCACTGAAATCCCTTGTATTCCCTAGAGAGATTCAGCTTAAATAATATTCTACAGGCAAGTTTATGCCTGGTCATGTGTAAGAAGTGGATACAAAGTGCTTTTCTTTCACTTATGCATCCAAGCAGGGACGTACGTGCAATGGCACTTCTTGTGCGCTTCCAACTGCAACACGATGTAGGACAAGCACTCTGCTCTTCTCCCCTCTCTCACATTGTCCAGCAGAGATGGCAGGCTACAGCCACAATCCACACAACACCTTTGCCAAAGGGCCTACCAGGTGCTGCATTCTCATTCATGTCTTAGAACTTTGTTAGGGATTGTGTCTATCTGAGTCACAGAGCCTCCTGCAGCTCATAGGCAGACAGTGCATCTCTTGGTAATCATGGGTAATTTTATAACATTTCATTTTGATGCTGGTCTTTTTTTAAAGAAAAAAAGAATGAAAAAACTTCAAAAAAAAAAAAAAAACATTTGGAATAAAAGTCCCCAAACTTTTCACTTCAGTAATGTCAAAATGGAACTTATGACAATTTCCAAAGATTTTTTAAAAAATAGAATCAGATGATTTGTCAAAACCAACCCTTTTATGTAAACAGTTTTGGCTTTGAGAAATCAATATTTTCCAGTGGCAAAATGACCAGATCAAATCATATGCTGCTAGAATGACAGCATATCAACCTATAACTCTAAGACATTATAATTGTGACAGAGACAACAAGTTACTCTTTAAATGATCAGTCTGCATGAACCATCATGTTTTTGTGGAAAAAAATAATCACTGAAGATAAAAATAGACCAGCTTGCTTTGAAAACACAATTTCTGGGGAAAATGATTGAGGAACAGGGTTTTAACCTATTCTTTAACTTCTGGTATTTTATTAGTGTCCTTTATTCTCAAGAAAAATGGTGATTATTGATTAGTGTAGTAGAAGTTGCAAGATTAAAGCACAGAACACTAAGCAGAGATTTTAGCTTAAGATCACTAGAAGAGGTTAATGCCAACATCTTTCAACAGTCATTAACCTGAACATTGATGCATACAACTTTATGCCCCCTGTCTCAATGCAATCTGTATCACAAAGATGCTGCACATGCCTTTTAGATCCCACTGTAGTCTGGTAACAGTAACAGTGCTGCCCTTTCCCCATATTCTTTAATTTTATTGGCTGTCCATTCCACCTCTTCCTTGTAAGCAAATAGAAGAGAACGGGAATCTCCAGCGAATCAAATTAGAGAACATTGAAAAGGTCAGTGTAATAGTTTGCGATTAAAGGGGAGGCATTAACTGTCTCCACGGCTCATTCTTGTGACAAAGATTATAACAAGAAGAGAAAATGGCAGAGCCTGAATCAATTTTGGAAACAAGACTAAAGCCTGGTACAAACTTAACCCATTCTCATGATGATATGCATGCTTGTGGTTCTTTTTGGGTATCATACCAAAGAGCCATTCTTCATTCATAGGGTTTAGAGAAAAGAAAACTATTAGCTCATTTTCATCATACTCTGGAGTCAATGCAGGACTCTTCCCTATTCTCAATTGTTCTGCCTGGTTCAATTTCAGATGTCTCAAGCACTGAAGATTCTATCACTTCTCTTGAAAGAGTCTGTTTCAATGGGCCCTATTCTTAGAAAAGCTCTTCTCCAGCACAAACCCTTTTGAGCTCAGTTTATGTTTAACTTGTGCACAATGTGGATGCGTGAATGTATGCCTGT